>NC_139939.1:35311420-35419082 GCF_963454915.1 Gymnoscopelus microlampas
CGTGCGTGCGTGCGTGCGTGCGTGCGTGTGCGTGTGTCATGTAGTTTGCGCTGGCTGCTAAATAACTACCAGCAGGATGTGAGGCTTGCTCTGGATGTGTCGTCCTTCTACCAACAAGCTGACACCATCATTTCCAACATCAACAAGAAGGTACGACTAATAATAGTTATGGTATTACTAATGGTGATATTAATAGTAATACCAATTGTAATAATAATAATAATATTATTATTATTAGTAATACATAATTAATTCATTATATTATTATTATATTTAGTCCCCACTCTTTTGATGTATTTTGTCACATAGGAAAATAAATTGCGTCAGACTTTGTGTGCAAGGGCCTTACATAAAATGTCAGGATTATGGTTTGAGTTCGATTTGATCTGCCTACATCTCTGCCATGCTGGATGAAGACAGACAATCTCTGTAACCTTTGAACTTTCTAGAGTAGTGTCCTCACTGGATCAGCTAAGCTGAGAAGCAAGGAGATACCTGACATTCAGGAGATTGCCTTTCAGATAGCAGTAAGTCTTACATTTTTATTGAACTTGTATTGAACTTTTTCTGTTACTTAGCATTGTTGTACCCAGTCTACCCACTCGCCTTTCCTGTAACTGTGCATGCTGGGTGTTACTTAAGCACTGGAAGCACGCTTCAGGATCAATAAAGCATCTATCTATCCGTCCATCCGTCCGTCCGTCCGTCCGTCCGTCCGTCCGTCCGTCCGTCCGTCCATCCATCCATCCTTTCTTTCTTTCTTTCTTTCTTTCTTTCTTTCTTTCTTTCTTTGTGCATTCCACACATCGTGGTTGTTATGTAATACCTCCATCTGTCCTTGGTCTAGTTCTGAAGTGAGTGGGTCTCTCTTGAAGCTTGTAAACCTGCTGCAGTTAAGTTGTGTCATTTCCCTCCATTGCTCCCCCCCAACCCCCCCCCCCCCTCACATGCTCTCTCGTACATACACACGGCAGGCATGCATAAACACACACACACACACACACACACACACACACACACACACACACACACACACACACACACACACACACACACACACACACACACACACACACACACACACACACACACACACACACACACACACACACACACACACACACACACACACACACACACACACACACACACACACACACACACACACACACACACACACACACACACACACACACACACACACTACTATGCTCTATGCTCACATCCTATACACACCCACATCTCCACCCTCACACACAAAACCACACATACACACATTTCTACACTACCACCCCAATAAACACAAACAGCCACAAGTGCAGTTTCTCTTTCTCTCTCTCACACACACCCTGGTCCATGCTCTTTCCAGATGTTGGAAGAGACTGCATTACGTCTGTCAGACCTTCATCCCACCCTGGCAGCAAGAGTGACACAGAAACAGGCCGAGGTCCAGGAGAGCTGGATCATTCTGCAGAACCACAGCAGGTACATACTGTATACATCTGATAGCAGCTAGTTACTGTCAAATGAATACGTTGAATACGGTCTGTATTCTCAAGAATAGTCAATGATCTGGGGTGGTGTTAACAAATTATATAAAGATTATATAAAAAATCCATTACATAGCCTACAGTACAGTGAAAGATTTCTTACTACATGTAGTACAACAGTAGAATAAGCTTCAGTTCCTAGAAAAACAACCTCGCTGTTCAAGCAACCAATAATAAGGACTACAGTGACCAGAGCCATAGTGCCCACACCCTATTATTGCCATGATCATAACAAGATTGTGTATGGGGAAATACCAATACTGCAATAAGCACATAAGTGCTAAGAACTTAGCTTTCACTAAACTAAATGTACTCAGCTAGGCCATACTGATGTTGAGTGTTGTGTGATATGCAGCTAGCGGAGTATTTCTCTGGGCATGCTCTGCTGAGTGTTTGGCAACACCCTGCTTGGGCAAAGGATCAAAGCATGGTTGAATTATGACTTCATACCCAACACTCGGTCCCCAAAAGCTGACATCACTAAAACAATCCCCATGAACTTATGGAAAACAAACCTCTAGATGAAAAGGATAATTATACCAAATTAATCATGGAAACACTGCCTGCGAATAAAACAACAGAGTGCTGGCTCTTATGTAACAAAGTGTTTTTGCCCAGAAGAGACGTTTAATAGCAACTGAAGTCGATTTTGAGATTAAGTTTGCCCTATTAAGCCTGGGAGTTACTTCTCAGGACAAATTGACTTAAGATAAACAACATGACACTGATATGAGGGAAGCTAATTCCTGACATTCTCTCTCAAGTGTGTAATGGCTGAGCTGCCAGCCAAACATAGGCTATTATCAGCAAATTGAATATACTGATAATATCCTGTATGTTGTGTGAAAGCTTTAGCCAAGAAAATATTTACGCATGACAAAAACCCTGGATATTCAAATAATGTGTTTTTCAGCAAAACAACAGAGTGCTAGTTTTCACACTGATGCCGAAATCATACAAGGGGTAGCAGGTTTTCAAGGACAGAGTGGTTATGAAAGTCACTTTAACAATAATGAAGTGTTTCAATCTTTCAATTCTACTAACATGTTTTATCCAACAGCAGTAATATAGCAATACATTGTTTTCTTGAAAGGATTTTCTACAATAATAATATGTATAGCCCCTGATTTCTCCACCAGATGTTTCTGACTCAGAAACGTGGTATGGTCCAGTGAGATGCGAGAGATGACTGTAGCTTTAGAACAGATTGGGTCTGTTCCGTTCCTATGGTGCTCATCTCTCCATGGATTGTTTGAGTCATGCTCCTAATTAATGTTGAGATAAAGCCAGCTGCAGAGATGCTTAATGCAATGGTTGGTTGAATAGTGGTTTGAGTAATGTGTAAATAATGTGAGGGAGTTGGCGGTGGACTTGCAGAATGATAGGGATACCATCCTGTATGGTCACAAGTTCGATCTCTGCAACAGGCACACATGTTCCAATGAAGTATCCTTGACCAAGACTGAACCCCTGCCTGCTTGGCCTATTGCATAAGCAGTGTCAGCTGCAATAAAGTCCCAAACTGAGAACAACATTTTGAAACCATTTAAATTAAATGGATTTCCTTTTTCTTTTGGATACCACATTTTAAAGTAAATCTGTTCAAAGAAAGCGTGTCTGCATACCCCAAGCGGCTCATAGGAAGAAATATCTCATCTAAAAGGAAACATGCAAAATCAACATGACAAGTAAAAGCGTAACTGATTTACTGTACAGTAGAGTGGCAGAGTGGCAAAGTGAATGATAACTAAATGAAAGGAGGAAGGCAGTATAAGGAAGGTTTAAAAATAAAACGTGTAAAAGACAAGTAGGGGAACCCAAGCCAATTAAAATAAACCTCAAGCATTGTCTTCTCCTCTTGGTTCCAAGACCTCCCATTTGACTCCTCCCTCCTTTATCTCTCCTTTCAAACAACTGAACCTCTTCCTGAAACCATGATCTCACCTCCTCACAGTGAGATGACATCATGCTGTAGAACCCTGCCAGCCGCCCGTCAACCGAGAGACAAAGACTTCTGTCTTGTCTGCCTGTCGAGGTCGCTGCGGTTACATAACATAACATTAGCTAATATGTAGAGTATCACTACAGTGCTATCCTGTACATCCTGTTGTTCTGACTCATGTTCCCAAACACACGTAGGGACATGTATGTCATGCTTTTGAAAAACAATCATACTTCGATGACATGACAGTGTTTTTGTTTGTATGGTATGTTGGACCACAGTTGAAATATGTAGAATAGGTCCCTGGTTGTTGTGTGCATTGATTCTCTAAGATGTAGACTGTGGTGTCATTCTGTGTTTTTGGTCTTTACAACATTTGTACCATACAGTATGAACTACTGGCTGCATGTTAGCTTTCAAATACATGTATTCTGGTCTAATCTAGCTTACACCCACACCCAACGAAGATTCAAATAGCCCATCATAACATTCGATTTGTTTTCATTTTAAAGACTGGTATTGGCTCTCTTTGTTTTTACATTTGAAAACTAGCAGCATGCAGAAACTACCTTGTAACTCTGCTAGCAACCTTTGAAGCTGACCTATACTAAGTTTGTTCAGATGGTTTAGATGACCTTATATAGCAGCACCTTTATCCAAAATGCTTTACAATGTGCATTACATCACCTATTTATGCACCGATGGCGGAGGAAACCATGCAAGGCACCAACCTGGTCATCGGGAGCATTTAGAGGTTCATTGTTTTGCTCAAGAACCACATTAACCCAAGGAACCATCTGTTTCCCAATTGGCCGTTCTAAGTCTGTCTGTCTGTCTTAATAGTATACATGTGTATATACTGTGTTGTATTTTATGAGGTGACAGGTCGTTATGATGTTATTGTGAATGGAAAGCACTTTGGGTCAACTTCTGTTGTTTTTAAATATGCTATACAAATAAAGGTGACTTGACTTGACATGTTTCTTTTACAGAAATGAAAAAGCAGATTATTTAAACACTCCCTCTGCTGAAGGTCATGCTCAACTTGATGCTGCACTGCAGGAATCCACATCATCTGCTGCTAAGGTACAAGCTCTGCCCGCTGTCACGTATATGCGGTATTGTTTTTTTTTTAAATCCAGTTGTCAATATACAAAACAATCCACAAAACAGATTTTTATCTTGCATGGCTTTTACTGCATGTTTTAACCTTGTTGTATTTTACTGTATTTTGTACTTTTGGGATTCTTTTGACATTGTTTTCTTCTGTGTACTGCCTTAGTGCCTTTTATATACTGCTTCTATAAAGCACATTGTAATTGACTTGTAAAACAGTAAACGTTTCTGTTTAATTGTGTAGTTTTCCAGCCACTGGCCTTTTGGACGAGGATGTTTGTTTCCTGTCATGGTTATTAACACAGTGTTATCTTTCCTCTGGCTCACTGTTCTCAAAGACTCAATCATGGCTGGAAGACAACGTTTCCATGATAGCCCCGACTCAGCAGCGGGTGAGCGTCAACTGTCCTGAAACAGTCAGTATAACACAGGAAGAGGGCGAAGAGGTCAAGTCAACGAGACCTGGATATAGACCTTGTTATGTAAGAGTAAGCATTTATCTCCCAAGTGTTCACATCCATAATGCTATGTATTTATTCTACGATAATGTAAGTTTGTCATTAAAATATAGATAGAGGATAAAGTCTAACAAGCAGTAGTATGTCAACCCACAAACATTTACCATTTACCAAAATTATCCTTTTAGCCAAAATGTTTTACTGCAGTTTTGACTAATAAATTATTCCGTCAATCAATCAATCAAACCATTTATTCATTATTATTATTATTATTATTGGTATTCATGTTTTTGCCATATCTGTATTTTTTTTTATCTGTGTCAATATGTTTTCAACCTCTAACATAAAAACAAATAAATCACATCTTTTATTCCTATCCTCACATCCCTCAAGCCTTTTGAACATTGAAACTTTTAGCTTTGTCAGTTTTTTATTGCAACTTTAATAAGGGGTTCTACATCTCAGCAACTGTAGAGTCCAAAAACATAACACAAAACCAATAAAGTACATTTTGGAGGTCCACCAAATGTTACCAATATGTCTCTTCTCCCAGGATTCCACTCTGACATTGAAGATCAACCAACTCCTGTCCAGATGTGCTGAGCTCAGCATGGACATACTGGACATAGAAACTGAACTGGTGACCAGGTGTGACCCGGCAAACTCTGACCTCGAAGGACTACAAGAACAGCAAGACAAACTAGAGGTGTGACTAAATTAACTAGAGGAGCTTTACATCAACAAAACACTACTTTTCTCTCCACCTTTTTTCCTAGGATTTGTCCAGCCTGGTGGAAGTTTCTCTCATGAATCTGTTGATCAATGTAGCTTGCAGGTAGTTTAGTGAATAACCACTTAAACCCTTTAGACTTAGTATACTGGACCTGAGTTGGCTCTGTACTTGGACTGCTTTTGTCTGTCTACACCAAATCTCTTCGCCCAGATTAGCTGATCTACATATTCATAACATGTCGCAACGCGAGCGTTGTGAGCTAATATATCTGCTATTTTAAATTATGCACAGTATAGTATCTTGGAATAGTGTGTGCTGTAAAATATATAAGAATTTTTATATCTGATATCACAGCGAGAATCTATGCGTTAGACTGGCTTGGAGTGTGAATTTTAGCAAGTCAGGAATATATTGTTGCATTGTGGGATGTTCCACTCGACTATCCAAATGATAAACCTGCATTCACCTTCCCCCCCGCTTCCTCTATCATGCAGGCCAGCAGTCCATGTCAGCACTTACTCTAACTTAATACGACGATAATTACTGTACGTCATATGCTGGGGGCATAGGTTTAAAAAGAATTGCTGTTATATGTCTTTTAGATGGAGCAGGAGATGATGAGAGAGGATGTGCAGGAGGTGGAGGTACAGATACAGAAGCAGTCCTGTGGCCTCCAGGCTTTGTCTCCTGAGGAGGTCCGTTCTCTGAAAGAGGCACGGTCCACCCTGCAGGCATGGGAGGAATTAGGGTGGAGTTTGGCAGAGAACCGGTCCTCACTGCAACAGTTCAAACAACTGCAACACTTTCTGAGGACCTACCTGGCCATGATGTGAGTCATTCCACTATTTGCTGTTACAAAGGATTTTTTTTTGTCATCATACCTTCTTTTTTTTTTTACCTTTGTTTTGTCCTACAATGTACTTTATTCTATTAAACTGTAAATGCAGTAAATTTAGTAATTTAATCTATTTTTAAGTCAAGCCTGACAATGTGATCAGATCATTTCACTTTCACATACTTGTTATTATTCCATGTCATGCGCAGTACTAAATAAGAAGAGCTTTATTCCAAAATGGCTATTTGAAAAATGTGACACCTACTCAGAGAAAGCTTTTTAGAGGATAGTGGATGTTTTTGATCTAAAAATGCCTTCTAAATCTAAAATGTTGCTATATATAGCAACAACTAAAATGATACAGATGCTGTCCTGGATTGAAGGGGTTAAAGATAGAATAATCAACATTAGGAAAAGTTTTGTTTTTCCAAAACTAAACTGTTTGGAATTGGAAATTAACTTGTCACTCTGAACTGAACTTGTCACTTTTCACAAGAAGCTCAACGTTTACCACCGTTTCCTTTCCAGCTCCTGGGCTGAAGAAACCAGAGCATCGATTTTCTCTGAAGTTTCAATGAAGAAGCTGAGACAAGCAGAATCAACTGAGTGCTCTGACCTGGACCTTGGGATTCAGGAGAAGTTTAAAGACTTTGATGAACTCGTAGAAGCTGGACAAAATATTGTCAAAGACAGACATCACTTGGCAGACATCGTAAGTTCTTCCACAAGGGAGAAATATTTGTTTTTTAAATTGTGGAGGAGATTTCATTGTATTAATTGAGATTTTTCATAATTGTCTACGATAATTTTGGTGGATAAGTAGTTATGTGTTGACTATCCTGTAACCAATGTCTGGGGTATGATCCCAAATGGCCACTAGTTTCTACTCTGCCAAATTGTCCTTTGCAAAGCAAAGAATCACTACCCACTGCATGGACTATGTGTTTGACCATGACCTCTGACCCGTACATGTGGATGAAAAGCAGAAGTGTCTTTCAGTCACACACAAACCTCCCCTCTCTCCACAGATAAAAGAAAGAACTGAGGAATTGCAAAGCATGCTGGGATGGATTATGGTCCACTGGAAAGCACAAAAAGCCTTGCTGGGTCAGAGAAAGCCAGCTTTAACACAGGAGTCTGATCATCAGCATAAAGTAGCACCTACACAACCGCCGCCACAGGTAGATACTGGGGTACTAGTGCATGTATACTTTAGTACTAGTTATCGGTACATATATATATGTATATTAGTCCACAAAAAAGAAAAAGGAATGATGCTGTCTTTCACTCTTCACAGGTTCAGCCTACACCATCACCTACACAACCTCAGCCACAGGTAGGAGATACTGGTGCATGTTTACGTTAGTGCTGGTTATCAGTACATACAGTATCTATGTATATATATATACAGTATATATATATATATATATATATATATATATATATATATATATATATATATATATATATATATATATATATATATATATATATATATATATATATATATATATATATATATATATATATTAGTGCACAAAAAAAAGGATGATGCTGTCTTTCACTCTTCACAGGTTCAGCCTACACCATCAGTGTCGATGGAACCTTTAGGAAGTTTCCGGCTGGAGCCCACACAGGTGCCATCCGCCACCCAGCTCCAAGGACCTCATGAAGAACCGACAGAAGATACTGCTTTTCAGGGAGCAAAGAACAGCAAACTGGCATTCATTGTCCAACGAGACCCTTCTGATGAGTCAACCAATTCTCCCAGTGTTGTCCTGGAGGAGCCCTGTACCACGGTGACGCCGCTGGGAGGAAGCATCAGTGTCATTCTAACCCTTGACCCACAGCAGCCAGAGGGAAGCCAGGCCCAGAGCCCTGATGAACAGCCGATATCACCAGAGCCCGTACACAGGGTTGGTGCCCATTTAGTCACACATTTATTTATGCTCAATGTTGGGTACTGTTTTAGTCTATACAGTACATAACAGATTAATAACTTGCTCACTGGTTTGTTTGGGGCATGTGCATAAGATTATTGTATATCATTATACAATAGTCAGTGCATGTACTCTAAGCTCATTACTTGAAGATTTGTGATGAACTGAAGATTCACTGCAGTTCCTCAATAAATACACCCATGTGTTCTGTGTATAGGTGCTTCCTTCACATTTTCCATTTTCCATTTAACAGGTCAGTACGTATTTACATGTCACCGATGGAAACAAAGAGAGTCCTGATTGCAAAGACGGCACTTTGGAAAACACATTTGCCACGACACAATCCAACCCTCCTACTATGTCTACCACCGCCACCACTTTCCTACCCAAAGTCAGCACCGTGCTCCTCCCTACATCTGCAGCCACCAGCTCCTTCTCCACTTTAAATGTGAAACCCACAGCCAAGAAGAGGAAGAAGGCCTTCCACCGGCATACAGTGACTGGCCTGGCTGAAGTGGACTGTAGGGGAGCTGCTGCACCTACCACTGCTGTGCCACATAGAGCCAACACCTGGCCTCTAAAGACAAGTGAGAAGATCTCACCTACCAGCCCAGTAAACACAGAGCTCCAGCTGTACATCAAAAATAATTCACTGGTGACTAGGGCAGAAGATGAAATTTTAGCCACACCTAATATTTGTACCATACAAGGGGATTCCATGAAGTCCCCAGGGACGATCGGTGATTCAGAGAAGACCCCGTACAGCATCGCTCTGGGTTCAACGCTGAGCTTCGACTTGCCCACAAACTGGGAGGGGATCTCCCGCATCACCTCCAAAGACCTTAACATTGGAAGAAAGCCCACAGATAGAGCTGAGGACTTTGTCAGTACAAATGGTCTCTCAGCTAATCTACAAAGCGATCAGGCCAAAATACCATCTAAAGTTATCACAAAGACCTTGGGTGTAAAAGCAGGGAGCAGGAGTTCTGAGGAAGATGATAGGGCCAATCCACAGGACAGTGTCTCAAATTGTGTCTCTATTCTCTATCCTTCACCTCTGGAGAAAGATTGCAATCATTGTAGCCAGCCAGAGGCTGGCCCTGCCTCGCATCAGTCAAGCTCCTTTCACATCCATGGAGTCAGTGAACAAGGTGAAGAAGAAGTTAGCACACAAGAAGGTACTTTATGTGTGCAAAGGCAAAGCACTGAGCCTGCCCAATGCACTCAGACTGCACCTGAAAACACTTGCACCAAAAATGTACACACTCGTCACAAATGTTTAAGTGTTCATACGAAGATTTGTGACCTCAAAGGTCATATCTATTACTCTCCTAAGCAGCAGCAGCAGCCACTTGCTCGCCAAACTTGTCTCATAACCCAATCAGTGAAGGGACATTCCCCTGCACCAGTGAAGTTGCTGGGTCGAGGCGTGGGCAGAGCCGGTCGTGTTGTGGTCTGCTCAGAGGAAAACTGTGCTGTGTGCTCGTGTGCTTTATTAGCCCCCAGGATAGCAGCAGGAAAGGAGACCCCACACAGCCAAGTGTCAGTGAAGGGATTACATCCCGTTCACCCAGACCACTGGCAGTTTGAAGAGGTGGAGGATGAATTAGAGGACATCTGGAACGCGGTAGACAGGGAGAGGGCTCCCTGACCTGTATCCAGAGAATGAAAAATGAAAATGAAAATATTCTTTAGTAGTAGTTAATAGTCTTTCTGTCATTAGGCTGGTAATCCCTGTGTGTTGGAATGGCTAAAGACTCTGTGCCACAGTATGTGTAGTATGTACTAGTTGCTTTCCAGTGGTTGTGTGGCCACCATTACATTATGCACCATAGCTACTCAAAACAGTGTTTGGGCTCTTAGCTGACCATTTTTTCCATTGCAAATTTCTGTGAGTGAGTACCCCCCGCCCCACCCCCCACATAGGCGTGACCACTTACTAACGGAAGTTACCCAAAGACTAAGGAAATACAAAGGATTTAATGTGTGAGAGGGCATGGTGGATTGTACGAGCTCTTGTGTTCCACTAGGTGGCAGGCAAGTGTAACTATCTATTTGCCTTCTGGTTCTGTCAGAGTTACTTAAAACCAGTAACTCAACTTAAAAGACAGAGACAGACTGAGTCTTTCAGTTATTATCTCCGCCAGGCCACTGAAGCCGGGGATTATGTTTCCCCCCCCCTGTGAGTCAGTCTGCGAGTCTGTCTCTCTGTCATATAAACTCTAATTCCCCCCGCAGCTTCCTCATGCCCTGATGGCTGCACCCCATGACTAATGTGTTTTCCCCTTTTTTTACCGAATGGGTTCCCAGTTTGCCCCATGACTGACACAGTCTTGGGTTGGCAACCAGGGACGGATTAACCCCCGCATGGGCCCCTGGGCCGCCAACCTTTTAGGGCCCCCCCTAAAAAAAAAGGTTACAGGTATGGTGTGTATGATATGAAATCCTTAATCATATTCCATCATATATGGAAGGGCCCCAGGAGCCATTGGAGCCCAGGAGCCCTTGAAGGGCCCCAGGAGCCCTTGTCAGGGCCTCAAACCCAGTGAGAATCACTAGTGTAAATACAGAGGAGGGGCCCACACATTTGATATTTGATTAACGTATACAATTCATTTTAGTAAATTGTCAATGGCCGCGTGGCCCAGTTCCCCCGAAGGGCCCCTGAGAGCCAAGGGCCCCTGGGCCACGGCCCCGGCGGCCCAATGGCTAATACAGCCCTGTAGGCAACCCAGTCTGGCAGAGATCTGCGCTCCAACAAGGAGCGCACATTTCCTGATGTCACTTTATGAAACTACTTAACTGCAGTACTTGGTGTGATTATGTTTTTATACTTGCTATACATATTGCTTTGTAGACATATCGCTAAAGGAATGAATTTTCTACATATTTGTTCTGCTGTACTCTTACAAAACAATAAATAAAATAAAATAAAACATGCTAAATGAAAATGTCAAATGTTGGATATCAATTTATATTTGAATAATGTAACGCCCTTATTCAAAGTGACAGCGAGTGAGCAGATGGCAGTTAGAGGTCTCGAACATCTCACGCAGTAACACTTAGAGGAGTAGCTCTGGTAGGCTGGACCAGAGCTATTAGAGGAGTAGTTCACCCAAAAAATGTCTTATTTTCTATCAATTACACACCCCATGAAGCCTTGAATTCATGGAGATTCTTTTGTTTTTGTCACATTCCGAAGCCAATAATTTGATGACTGGCGGAGTCTCCGGTAGGAGACTTGCAGAGTCTCCTACTGAGTCTCCTACTGACAAATTATTTGTTCAGGTTAGGAATGAATACCAATACTTTGGGTGAACTACTCCTTTAAACAACACTCGTGTCTCTTGATGGTCACATTGAACACACAGAAGGCACATACTGTATCAAACCTATTATGTCATATGACAGTCTCTCAAACCATTGCCAAAATAGGACTTTGGTATTCAGGGTCTTTGCTCAAAGACACCTGATGGATGGATGATGCTGGCTAATGCAGAGATCAAATGGCCTTGCCTTCTAAAGTGATTAGTGACTTATAGCAGTGGTTCTCAAACCTTTTCATACCAAGGAAGGACACCCAAAATAATGGCGGACCCCCACAAGAGAAGATAGTGTAAAAGAAATGCAAAATGATTCAACATTTTTCAAATACTTTTCAAAAATGTTCAAAAAAAAAAAAAGCAGATCTACAAGCTTGTCACTGCAAGCTTGCCACTACTTTAGCAGGGGATATATTATATAATGGACAACAGCCTTGGGTTGAAAGAAATCATGTTTTTCCCATAAGGAACCGCTGAGTTAATTCCACATAGTGTGGCTAGGGGGCAGTATAACATCAACTTTTCACATGATACCGATGTTCACTGGTGTCTGAGAGGCTCAATCAATGAAGATCTAAATCCAAACAACAGTCAAGACTGTAATTTTACCTAGAGTCAATTTCATTCACAGTGAATTTGAGATTGGTCTGCTTTTCTTAGCTAGTCTCAGCTATTTATCCAACAATAACTTAAGAAAATCACTGGTAAAAATAGAAATCCGTTCATTTATAGATCTTTCACTGAAATAACTGTGGAAGGGGCGGACTTTCGATCTTGTTACACATAAATCAGTAACCTATCGAAATCTGTAGCTTTATATGTCACTTTTGGCAAATTCATGGTTACTGTGCACAAAGGAATGAGGATGGAAAGTCAACTGAAAATATTTGGTTGATGATGTGATGTCAGATCAGGGGCCTACACGCCCCTTATCAAGATAGAAGATTCCCAATAGGGTATTTGTCACTGATCATACAGGTAGAAGCATCAAAATGTTGTCATGGCATGTTCTGATGCAACAACAATAATAACAATAATAAAATAATTGATAATACTGGATGTAAAAAAAAAAGGGGAGAATTAACATAAAAGGTCAAACCCTATCATATCCCAACTCAATTACGCTAGATGTATTGTCAGTGGCACATGGAATCATCCTAGGTTTCAATACGGTTTTCAAATAAATAAATAAAACGCCCAAATAAATAAATATTAATAAATGAGAGTAACAATAGTTTCCAAAACTGCAAAACAATGGCCTCTATGGCCACATAATTCGATGGGTCACTACTTTCGGAGTAACACCTCCAACTGCTGGCTAGTGGCTAGTACTCGAAGCAATGCAAAGGCAACTCAGAGCGGAGGCAAGCGGACTTTTTCAGAGCGACGTACGCACTGCTTTTTGTAACCAACCACTGATAAAGAAGTCAGGATCTTAACTATCACTGGAGGCTGGAGCAGAGCTGTTAAAGTCGATTCACTGGAAATTGACATCCTCTGTCTGAGGTAAGACAATTCTTCAGAACTAATAACTTTATTCGTTGCGCTGCTGATGTTGTATCCCCTGAAACTCACTGTTGGTTGTGTGTTGTTACCAATGGGACCTTATTATGGCGAGTGAAGCGTCTTGGTGTTAGTAATGAACAACTGAAAATCACGTACAAATGCTGGTTTAGACGCCTAGACTCGTCGAGTAAAGAAAGACTACTGTCAACAACAGCAACTTTTAAAGCGGTTGAACTGGCTTCGCTTCCCTCGTCCATTCATGAGCGATAAATGCTTTCAGTTCGTTACGGTTAATTTAACATTCAATTAGGTTGTTATTTAACATTCATTGTCTATATCAAACCACATATAATCATATAATGTAAGCCAGCAACCACATGCAAAGTAGGTTATACAAACATTATTATAAACATTTGCTTTTTAGAGTTGCTTATGGAGTGATAGTGTAGTGTGCCTTTTGCAAGGGTGTCTTGCAAAGTTAAACAAAAACACCCACACGTTGCATGCAATCTAGGCGAAGCACTTTCTTCCTATTCGTGCTCTTGTCGGTCAACAAAGAAACACATTGATAAGCGTTTGTTGGGTCTGTCAGATAAGTGTTGTTCTGCACGTGAGTCTTTTGATACATTTGCCGAAAAATCCCCCCTCGTTAACCTGGCAAACGACTTGTGCCATCAGTCTCCTCACATGAAGATGGATCGCCCTCCAAATGCCAAAGGGCCCTGAGATCCGAGGACGAGCTGAAGAGTAAATCGCTCGAACAGATGACTTTTCTTTTTATCTGAATTGGCAGGAGGGGATGTCGGCACTCAGCCCTTTAAATGACAGCCCCCTGGGAGCTCTCCAAGTTTCTCTGGAGTGAAGGAAAGCTAATTAAAAGGCAAGGCTTTTGTTTTAGCTCTGGTTTCTAACTCTGGACTATTTGAGACGTGCCAAGCTGTCTATAGACCCACACTGCGAAAAAGTTATTTAAACTAGCACTAGCACTTGTTTTTCCTCAAGTGACAAACCTGCCTATGGTGTGACATTATTTTCCCAGTGCAAATAAAGGGGGCAAACGTATTTTAATGATTTGAGTGACACTATCTTGATCACCTGTAGGCAGTAGGCATATCTGGCATGAGGCAACTTGTTTCAAGTAAGTTCTTGAAACAAAACCTAGACTACATCATAAAAAAGGAAAGAAGGAAAGATGTAGATGTAGTTTTGTATCTGAATCCAGAACAGGCTTTGTCCATTACCAGAGTCTCCTTTGGGTTGTGGAAGGACTGTCAGGACAGTTGCAGTCAACAAGGTGCTTATGGGAGAACGGTTTAATCCACTCATCTAAATCCTACTCCACTCTGACCTCGTCTCATGGTGTTGTAAAACAAACTTAATTAAGGGTAATTTATACTTAGTTGTGCACTGATCTACAAGCCACGATGCCTCACAGCACGGCACACTGTACATTTGTAGGTCTGCTATTTTCGGTGTGTGACTCGGCAAGCAAGTATAAATAATGCATTACTGTAGCTTTACTCTGTTGCAGTCACTGGAGTTGTCATTACATTAAAGCTCAGGGTTTGCTCCCCTGAGCCAACATTTGTGGGATTTTGGGGATCTAAAAGCAACCACATTGCAAAACTATCCATCTTAAGTATTTTTCTTAAAACAAACAAAAGCATCTGCCATTTTGTTGTGATAATTTAATAACAATGTTCCCAGTGCATTTGGACATAAATAGCACATTTTAGTCACAGTGTCTTTAAATTCAGTCACACCATTCAAGAAACAATGTAGCTGCAACCATGCAGCTGGTAAAAGCCACTGTGTCAGTCTGTTGGTCCAAAATGTTCAAGCTCAAACTGGGAGCTGGTCGCAACTAACCCTAAACTGAATTACTGTACATGCTAGTTGAAAAACACATCATGAATTGTACTACTGGATGCATGCATACATGATTAAATGTCTTGTTAAAGTGATAAGTGATATGTTTTGGTAAATTATTATTTTTTGTTAAAAAGGTTGAAGTACTCTGATAGTAATCATTGCTACAGAGCATTTGTTCGGTCACAGGGGTCTCTCCAGCTCTTTAGTAAACAGAATATAGTACATTTTCAGGTAGGTGACAACATTTAAGCCAATCAGGAGAGAGCACTGAAAATGCATTTTCTGTTTTAATAAAGAGCTGGAAAGACAGCGAGACTTCTTTTACTGAACAAGCACTCTATAGCAATGAGTACTATCAGAATATAGAGCTATTTAACACTTATTTTAACCAAAGTAAACCACTTACCCTACCTTTTTAACAAGATAGATATTTTTAGCTGTGACCATGCAGCTAGTATAATTCACTCAGTCAGTAGCTTATAATGTACAACCAAAACTTTCTAGCGCAAACCAAGCGCTAATCACATCTTTTCACAAATGAGTATGCTTATATACAGTGAATAAACAAAGCATGGCCAGCAATATTCGATTAAACAGGGATGTTGCATCATTCATAGTACTGATGCATCCCTGGTATGATGAACTATAATGATATGATAATACACCCCTGTATGTGTCATGTTTCCCTCAGAACCAGGTCATAGTAGAGAGAAGAGAACACCAGGGACAGGAGGCCCTACATGCCAAACTTCTGTAGACTAAACAAGATGTCATAGGCTACATTCCCTCCCATCTCTAAATCCCAGCAGTATCTGTACTGTGGGCAAGATTATAAGGCAGCATATCTCCCATATGTCCCACATCAATACCCATATTTCTCATTTTGTACTGTACATTAACAATTTCATGTTGCAAGACAACATTCCTACATGTATTGTGCTTGGCAAATGGTAATAATGCAGTTCAGCTGTTTTGATTTATTTCATCCCATTTACCATTTCATGTTGTTACTCCTGCAAGCAGTATTGCTCATTAAACTGCCCCAGAATCCGCATACAATTACAGGTAAATGTCATGGCAAATTGGGGCAGCAGTGTTTCAGGAGGTAGCGCAGCCATCTGGGAAACGGACCGTCCCCGGTTCGATTCCTGGCTTTCTGTCGTAGTGTCCTTGAGCAAGGCAATGAACCTTTTACTGCTCCAAGAGTGCTAAGTGGCTGAGCATTGTTCCCAATAGTCTGTCAAAGGCAGAGAACGAATTTCCTCATGGGGATCAATACAAGTTAACAAATGCTTACTTACATTGCAATTTGTTCCAAGATAGCCCAAACGTTTCACTGTCACATTTGTTTTCCTTCATTTAGTACATTTGACTCAAATGTAAATCTCTCTGGATAACTTAATACCTCAAATGATTTGAACCTCAAATGATTCAAGGTATTAAGTTATCCAGGGAGACTTGCAATGAGTGCAAGAATAGAATGTATTCCTAGATTTCCAACAGTAGCAGCAAGGTAAAGAAATCAGATCCAGGGAGAGCTGGGTGAAAGAAAAACAAACAAACTGGGAGATCAGGTGTAAATCACCTTGGTTGCTGTGGTAACCAAGCCTTACGCTTTAGCTACACATCCCGCTTGCCTTGTCGGACTCATGGACACGATTTTAAAAGGAGAGGAGGGGTTGCAACTACAAATTGTTGATTCTTACTCTGGTGGCCCACAGAGCGCTGTGTAGTGATGGCTTTTTCTGTGTGACAGGAGTAGGCTGCCTTAAAGAGGCTATGCCAGCCTGGGAATAGAGCTGTTCTCACTTCCACCAAACTGACTATGACATTCATACGGCATTGGCAGCCCGCCAGAGAAGCAACAAGTCAGCCAGCCAGCGAGTCAGCTTGGTAGTCAGTCTGGGAGTTAGTCAAGTGTGTTTATGCTTCAACCAGCCAAATACTCAGCCAGTCAGTTTGCTATTCAGGCAGCTAACTACTGGCCATTATTCATCAGCAGTGAGCAGGGACCTGTAGCCTCAGAGGACTTTAATGGATTACCATGTTTAACTGTGTTCACAGCCTTGTAGGTTTTGCTGAGTTTAGGAATCTGCTAGTAGCAGCAGGTGCAGACATGGTTTCAACAAGAAGGTCAGGTCAGCAAAAGAGAGTTGTTTGAAATTAAGTTACACTACCAGTTATAATAATGCAGATCTATCATATGGGACTACGGCTAGTCTGCCAATGCCACGTTTGAAGATTTGTCAACAAAAGGAAAGTCATTGATATAATTGCATCTTCCTGAGTAATTGTATCATTCTATTACTGCACAGAAATCAAGCTTTTTCTTACTGCATTTGCATACTAATTAAGTTTAAAGTTCAATTCCCCCCCTAAAACATAAAGCGCCTGCTTGTAACAATACTAATTGACTTATTTTAAGTAGAATGGCTTAAACCAATTAGCTGCTTTGTGGAGAACTTTTGGAGCTTTCCCTCTGTGATCGCAGAGTCACCACCTGTTATACTAAGGTACCTCCTCATTTCATATAAAGAATGATGGTTGGTAGTTAAGAAACTTTTCTATCTGAGACGTGTTCTTAAATATCTGGTCAAATGTTTGTAAAGGTTTTAAAGTAAAATAATTGAGTGCAGAAATAGACTGTTGGTGTATAATTGCACTGGTACAAAGGGAGCAAAAGCAAAGTTGTCAATAAGAAGACATCCAGAGGAGAACCAAACGTCTTTAGACAGCCCATTCACAACATGATGTCAGTTTGATTCAGTGGCACTTCATAAGTCTTAAATGTACAAATAGGTTTGTTGAAATCAGACATGTAGCTGTTATGCATCAACAACTCTTCCTCTGCCTCTTTCAACATTTTAGACTTAATGTGTATTTCACTGATGCTGTCATCCTGAGTTGACTTCCAATGACTGAATAAGCTCAAATAGCCAACATTAGAAGTAATCAACATGACATTGTACAATGGCCAGAGGCAGAGCCACAGTGTCTTGGCAATATAGTGCATGTAAGAAGGTATTCACATTCCCTGTGTCTTCAACAAGCCAGGGTCAGTGTGAATGTGGGTCTGTACTCTGTACCTTTTCTGCTGTGATCCCCCCCAGAGGAGTAGGTCTATGTACTGTCAAAGACCGTCTGAACCATGCAGCCATCTGTCAGGCTACCTGACACCAAGGCCCAGGCTACATTCCAACTGGCAGTCTACTCACATAGTCTCTGGCAATTGATGACTGATGAAACCCACATTACATATCAATGTAGCAAAGTGTAAAATCAACAAATATGGGTAATTTATTTATTTGACTTCTTCTGGTGGTCGTATAGACTCGCTGGTAAAAAAAAGAAAACGGAGCTATTACAATGCGAGTGATTAATCTTTGTCCGGGGCTGCAGTGGCTCAGGAGGTAGAGCGGGCGCTTGGGAACTGGTAGGTTCCCAGTTCGATCCCGGGCTCCCCCAGAGTTGTGTCCTTGAGCAAGGCACTGAACCCCTAATTGCTCCCGATGAGCAGGTTGGTGCCTTGCATAGTTTCCTCCGCCAATTGGTGTATGAATGTGTGTGTGTGTGTGTGTGAATGGGTGAATGTAGTGCACAATCATTGTAAAGCGCTATATAAACTTACAATTTAATAACTGTTTTGTTGCTGTTTGGATGTGCTGTTTTGTGTCCTGTTACCACAATGTCCACAAATGTATATCCTGGGACAAAATTAAAGGTTATTGTACAACAATAAACTAAGCTTCTCCTTCGTATCACTGTTGTCAAGGGAAAACTCTCGAGACCAGTCCTGGTACCATGTCCTTACCTCGCAAAGCGCAGCATATGATTTTTGTTGTCATTCTTGAAAATCCTTTTTCTCCAAATTGACAGTAGTGATATAGTATTGCACAGTGATATAATATCGCTATCCATTGTCTATGGATCCATTGTCTATCCATCCACAGGAATTTGACTTCCATCCTCTCTTTTCTGGGTCAAGAACAATATCTACTGCTGAGCTCTTCAATATTTCACAATGTACCAGTGTTTGTTTATCAAAGGAGTCTGCTGGGACTTTGCTATGGCTTGGCTTAATTTGTTATGTGCTGTCGTGACTCGTGACCATTCATCATAGCACACATAGTATGTATCCAGTGAAAATATAGAAATTATTGATGATGGAGATTTGTTTTACAAGTTGAAAATTACAAAATGGGCTTAAATATTTTTTTGCTGCATGTGATTCTGGAATCCATTGCATGTAGCCTTTTGGACTGCCAAACACTCTTTCGAGATATTAAAACAGGTTGGTGGCATGGTTGCCTCGTGGTTAGAGTGACTGTCCCATAATGGACAGATCTCCGGTCGCAGCCCTGCTGCAGTTTACACACCATCACGCACACCATTGTTGAAATATCCTCGAGCAAGGCATTGCCCATATCTGCGTATTCTCTATAAGTTACCCTGCAGAAGTGAGTGTCAGATAAGTGTAAGCAAGAACAACAACCTTCAAGTGCAGTACTGCGACGTCGGTAGATGTCTTTGTCTTCTTGTTCAACCGACTGCTTTGTGTCATTTGCGTCAAAGCTTGAGATTTTTCCAACTTCCCCTGTTTCCACCTGGCTAACCAGCTGATGACTAACTCTTCTCGATAGGTAGGTGTGTGCATGTTTGTGTGTTTGTGTATGAAGGAACACAATGCACATTGAAGGGCCTTGTGTAAGTGTCTGCAGCAACATGTACAGCTCCCGCCCAGAGAGTGACGGGTGGTACAGGAAAGCACCAGGTTTGTTGTCATGAACTTGTGCAGAAAGCCAAACAAAAGAGCTGTATGCAACCCTGTTACAATGCTTTATTGTCAGTACTCTGAACTAGTCGTGGACAGTACACCCTACCCTTCTTTCATGACTTCTTGTTTGCAGATTCTGTACTAGGAGTTTTGTGTCAAAATGGGGTCTCCACTATTTGAACAAAGACACACAATTGACAACAGCACAAAATCAAAAGATCACTTAAGTCATTGCTTAACAGAAATTAGATGATGCCGCTTTTGGTTTGTTTGTTTTTTAATGGACATACGATATCTTGGAATTGAAGCCGTTTATTCTTATGCACATCCTGATCCTACTGTATGTTATGAGTGGAGGATTGAGCAATATTTACTCAACCAGCAGTACCCTGTGGCAACCTGCACACCAGTAACTTCATCTGAGTCTGTTGATACAAAACATACTACGTCAATCATTTCAGCAAATAGACAAAATAATTTCCCATCATACATTGTGGCCCCTAGAATGTTCTGTGTTTGGATGACTCATAAAACTCCTCCTCTTGTGGTGCGCTAGGAATTAGTCTGACAGTTCTATCAAACTGCTTGTCCTACCTTTACCTTAAAGGAGTTATGATTTAGTGTCACAACAACAACCAGACAAATGTTTCAAGGAATTATCTTTTCTTAGACTGGTCCTGTGTGAGTTAAGTAGCACGGAGCACTACAGTGCCAATACTTGTGTAGCCCAATGGCTTGTAGTATAGCACTACAAAATCAAGTAGAAAATCAAGCTCATGCCTTCAAAATGGCATGTTCAATATACCCATAACCGTAATAATGTTCACCTGAGTCTGTGAACTCGGGTGAGGTAAGGTTTTAGTTGAATTTTACCCACATTCGCTGGTTTTGTCAGTATTGTTTCTTGACGTCCTAGAAAAGGTGATTTTAAGTTCAGTTTTTTCACTAGGATTTTTGGGGGAGGGGGGGGGGGTGGTAGATAGATATGGGATTACTGATTATACTTTGTTGGCACTACTTCAAAACCAAACATTTCAGCTTTTCATATATACGCAACTCAACTCTAATCAATCAGAATCATCTTGTCAACTGGGCTGTTATTATAATTTTAACACTCCACGTGATGCACACCTTAGTCTTAACGGATGTTTGTGTGCATGTTTCATGTTTTAAATATATTTGAGCCTGGTGGTTTCGTTCCAGTGCCAGCTATGAATAAAAGCTCAGAAATAGCTCGGTTGGATAAGCACCTGGTTGCACCATCAGCACCTGCACTGTGCAACTAGGTTTAATCCCTGTTGGGGGACAATGTTATTTGAGGCTGGGTTTCCAAATCTTTGGAGAGACTGTCCTGCAACCGGAGAGTCAAAAACATTTATCTCATGGTTGTATCCAGAGCAACATGCAGGTGGTTAACAGGTAGAAGGTGGTAGTTTGTTGCTCCAGGACACTTTGACAGGACAGCTGGCTGTTGATAGATACTCCTTGTACAGGGCAAACCTGTCATCTTCATGTATAGCACTGCCTCTTCAGCCACCCCCTGCCACCATGTATGGCTTAAAAAGAATGCCAGTTGCTGGAGCCAATCACAACATCACACTTGTGAGATTCCATTCCAAGACAAGTCTCTCTAACCCACTGTCACCCTGTTGCCCCAGTCTGAGGTTAAAATGCTGTATTGGCATGCTCGATTCTTTTTTTCTGGCAGGTGACCTGGGGGAAGGTTGGTAATAGACGCGTGCGTGTGAATTCAGGCTAGGCTGTTGTCAGGATACATTGCGCGCACATTAAAGGAGTAGTTCACCAAAAAAAGTACACACCCCATGAAGCCTTGGAATTCATGGAGATTGTTTTGTTTTTGTCACATTCTTATAATTGCCAATAATTTGATGACCGGTGGAGTCTCCGGTATGAGACTCAAAAGTCTCCTACTGACCGATGACCCGGTCATCCAATTATTGGCTCAGGAATTCGACAAAAACAAAATCTTAATGAATTCAAGGCTTCATGGGGTGTGTAATTGATAGAAAATAAGTCATTTTTTTGGGTGAACTGCCCCTTTTTAAGAGCTCTCTCCTGTGTGATTGTGAGACAAAGTTGGTGTGAAAAATAAATCCCAGGCTTCGATGCTTGCTCAGCAGTAGGAGGAGGGATGACCTCATCTGCCGTGGGTCTTCAGTGGGGTAGATAAAGGGAAGATTAGCTTCAGTTTGTGAATGCCTTCGCCCCCTCAAGGCGGAAGCAACATCTGAATAGGAACCTTCCCTGGGGGCCTTGTGCCCCTCCTGCCCAGCCTCTTCTGTGTTACTGATCTAATTCTTTAATCAAACAGGAAGTGGTCACATCAAGTGTTGCCAGGTCACAGGGGAGGGGCGTGGGGGAGTCGAGCATTTTATGATAAAAATGAATGGGTTTGGATTGGAATGAAGCTGCTATAATATCCAGCCGTAATCTGGCACAACAACACGTCTCCTGCCTCAGTTGGTAACTGTCTTATTTGACAAGTTCAGTGACTTCAGCACACTTATATTTAACTGTTACATTTACAGTAGCACAGGTTAACATTTGGCAAAATGTCAGTCATCTATGGAAAAAAGAGAAGTGAAGTGAATTCAGACAACCGTCAATTCAAAAGAAGCGGAAGGAGAAATTCTTGTGGAAATTGAGGTTGGGAAGCAGATGTGCCTGCTTTAGCAGAGGTATGTTATTTGAGTGGAATCTTTGCACACTTAATTGGGTTTAATTAGGGACTACATGATGTATCACATCCTGTGATGTCAGTTTTTAGATAAATTGCAGAGATGCAGACTTTATGCAGTTTGTTAGGGACCCCTCCTCTACTGATGTGGTGGTAGACTTATCTGTTTAATATAAACAGATGCTGATGAAGGTCCCCTCCAGGTAACTGATATTGATACTTCAAGTTTGCATAACTATACAACATTAAAGTATCAGTGGATCTTAAAGAGGCACATTTTTGGACTGTGCATATTAATGCAGTAGAATTCAACTTGAAACTTCTCCCATTAGGAAATGTATGTTTATCAGATCATTGTTTTATTATTTACAAAAGGTTATGCAGAGAATTATTACTTTTGCTCTTAGTTGCCATTGTCAAGTACTACATACTGTACAATGGCATTTTTTACTGTTCTTTGAAACAATAGTAATGCAATTAAACTTTGTCCATACCCAGGGAATATACACAGTTTGTTCACCCAAACTTTGTGCAATACTGGACACTTGGGACCAACTGGCACAATAGATCCCACAGTCTCAAAAATTCAGCTTAAAATTGAGAAAAGTTAAAATTTAGCTTCAATACATTTTAAAAGGGCCACGGACAATGTCATTAGTGCAAGGTTTCTGAACTGTTATGTTCCCTGCCCACCTCTGAGAAGCAATTACACCTGCCGATCAATTAACCCTGGCACTGCTCTGCCTCCATGTGTTTGTGTGGGATTGGGTGAATGTAATGCACACTAAAGTACTTAGGATAAAGGCGCTATATAAATGCGCCATTTACCACTAAAAATAAACCTTAAGTAATATTCTTTATTGAATTAACTATTCCATGTCATTATGGCACCTGCCAAACCTGATTTGTTTTTTAAAGTTCTTGAGCCAAATGTTTAGTTCATCCTGTTATCTATAATATTCTTGTTACCATACAGATATTTTGATTATATTACATTTTTGTTTTTGGTGAGCACTACATGTGTGCATTTATTGTATACATGACCAGCAATATTTGGGTTTAAAAACCCTATTCATCACAATACATGTATAACAGGGAAACGTTTTGTTTAGTTCATATACAGTCCATCTGGACCTGCTCTAGTATTTAGTTATCATTGCAAATATTTTGATTACAGCTTTATTTGTGTTGCGAGCACCACATGTATTATGTTTTATGCTAGCTAACCTTTAGACATACTTATAAACCTCATCCTAAAATCCCTGTTCATCGCAATGCACACAACATAAGGTATTTGTCACCCAGTGTGTACTTTACATTGAGGTCGCTTACGATTCTTGGGTCTTGCCCCAGAGACCAGCTTGAGTCTTTTTGAAGAGCTTCGCTCATCTCTTATGCTGGTAAACTATGGAGCCGGATCGGGTCAGAAATATATAATTCATGCAGTGTGTATTTGATCACGGTGTGCAACTCCTCATATAACTAAGATGGCTGGGGGCATTGTGCTATTCCTGTTTTCTGTAGTGAATTGAATAAAATACTTTGCCGATGAGAGAAATAAAACCGCATCAACAAACATTTCGTCTATTTAAAAGGGGAGTGGGCGGTCCATATGGTGTATATTTTCTAATCCATTTAGATAGTAAATTGATAGGATGGGAGACTGTGTAGGGGAGGGACAGGAAGAAGGCATCAGTGAGATTCAGTCCCAGAGGTCTTTAATCACTACACCATCAATGGGGAATAAAACGGAACACTTACTTGAATCCTTCATTCCCTTAATGTGTGTGAAGGAAATATTAGTTTTTGCTGCCAGTGAACATGTAAAGCACAATTCACTGTACAACAGTAAAAGTTAAATATAACACGGTATGCAGTGAATTACAATTACCCTGTGGGAATCTTTAAAGGGCAGTACGCTGGGAAAATGAAACATTATCACCCCCGGCTGCTGTAACATGTCGATGTAAGAATGCTTTTGACAGTTAACATTCAAATCTGTGACATTTGTGTTATCAGTGTGTTATCAGATCCCACCTCCCTGTTCGGAATTCCCAGGAGTCTCCGTTGATGGAGTCACTATCATGATTTTCAATATAGGCTTCTATATTTTTGTAGGTCTACGATTCCATGCTATAACACAGAGCAGTCTTCTGTGTGTGTTTGAAATGCCAGCAAAGTGGATCTGAAAAGTCTAAAACTATACTTGACTATAACCCTTATACTGCCTATTTTATATTTATATTTTTGGAATTCTTTACGTTTTATTTCAGATGTATTCAGTGAGAGATATTGAATGTGAAAACTAAAACCCTTAATGCCTATTTTTTATTTATATTTTTTGTTATTTGCTATGCTTTATTTCAGATAGATACAGTGACAGAAAATTCAGAGAGAGGTGGGATGACATGCAGTGAAGTGCATCATGTCAGATTGGACCCAGGATCAGCTGTGAGGACTGAAGCCTTATTTATATGGTAAGTACTTTGACTCTGTAATACTTGGTGGCTGTGAAATAGACCTTATTTGCAAATGGCAATCATATATATATATATATATATATATATATATATATATATAATTAGTATTATTATTTTCTTTTTGTAACTCAAATCTTTGCTTCTGGGGGTCCCTGGAACTAAATATTTTGAGATGGGGGTCTGCGGCCAAACATAGTTTTTTTCAAAAAACTGCTAGGATTTAGAAGATATTTTGTAGAATCGGCCCCAGGTCTTAAAGGGTGAAGAGAATATGAATCAGGTTGATATTTAGGTCGCCATAGACCACAAGGGGCAGGCCAGGCCTGTGCTTCACCATGCATCATCATAGTTATAAGTGAGCAGTGTGTTGCTTAGAGACAAGGACAGGACACGACACATGGCTGTGTGGGCACTTTTACAGGGTACAAATTCAAACCACCACTGGCTGGCAGGAAACGTAATCTCTGCTGCTGATGACTCCGACGGGATAACACTCAGCGTGCCCATTGGCCCTGCTGACCTCTTAGACAGAAAGTTATCAATGCCTCATTACAGCTGTTAGAGGTCAGCCTGACCCATGTGTAGTTCAGTGGTTAGAGCATGGCACTAACAGCCCTGGGGTTAAGGGTTCGTGTGTAGTTCAGTGAGTCACTAAAAGGCACTGACAGTGTTGAATCTCCGCTCCACGCAAAAAATAATTTATGGCACTGAAAGACAATTGATTATGATAATAATAACAACGACAACACTACTTAATTTATAGAGCACCTTTCAAAACCCAAGTTACGGGGCGACCTGAGAGAACCGAATAGTGTGTCACCAGTTCAACTACTGGCCGACTGGACCTTTTGCTGTATGTCTCTCTGTCCACATAAAGCATAAACATTACTAAATAAAGAGGGGAAAAAAACTAACGATTACATAAATAAATGAGCAAAGTACAAGAATACAAGTTATTGTGCAGATAAAATGAAAGGTGCTGTAAATGCAAACAAAGCAGAAAGATAAACACAACAAATAATACATAAACTGAAAATACAGTATATAGAAAATCTGAAATACAAGACCAGGATTAAAGGCAATCTTGCTAAATGGCAATTATGCTATATGTGTAACATGTTCATGTTTATAGTGAATTGCTGGATAGTGAATTGCTGGGCAAGCATGCCATGTGTTTTCAAGGAACACAGTCAGTCATTAGGCTGAAGATGGCGGAAGTTGGCCAGGGTTAATTTGTATTATTGAGCAGTCGCTCAGCACTCTTCTCCTCTAGCTTAATTAGACTGAGATTGAATGTAGATGAAGCAAGAGTGATCTGACTACTGACCGGATGAAATGACCCCACTGCAACAAATAACCATCTTAATTTATCTTCATTCACCCATCTATTCAGGATAGACTTGATATAGTCAAAGCTAATTTCACTACAACTCATCCCTATCTCAGGAATGTTGTAGAAAGTGTTGTCCTCTTAAATATTTTAATTGGATTATTCCTCTGTATTTGTCCACTTATGAGAGATATCAATTACTTTGCAAAAAGTTGGATTTGAGGACATTATATCATCATATAACATATATCATATATTACCTCAATATTTGGGGTGGCCATAGCTGAATGGTTAGAGAGCCGGCATGAGAAGCCAAAGGTCCCAGGTTTGATTCCACCTGAAGTGTACCTGAGCAAGATACTTAACCCTAACTGCTCCCTGAGCGCTACAACCAACTGCTGCTCCTACGATGGGTAAAATGCAGAGGACAAATTTCACATTCATGTGCATTATATTATGGAGGCACCTGTTATAGCACCACTATGAGGCTGATTGGGAAAATTTTGAGTGTGTTCTTTAGCCTACTGGGAGTGTGCGTTCAAGGTTTGATGTTGAACAGTTCAGGATTAGCGGCACATAGATGGACGGACACATAGACATGTACATACACACGGACAGGGCTGTTAGCCTGGCAGAGATAATCATCAGTGTTAAGTTTCACTTAAGAGTGTACAAATGGAACCAAATGGACCAGTTCCATTTGTGTAGGAACCATAAGTGTGTGTGTGTGTGTGTGTGTGTGTGTGTGTGTGTGTGTGTGTGTGTGTGTGTGTGTGTGTGTGTGTGTGTGTGTGTGTGTGTGTGTGTGTGTGTGTGTGTGTGTGTGTGTGTGTGTGTGTGTGTGTGTGTGTGTGTGTGTGTGTGTGTGTGTCCACGCGTTTGTGTAAAATGATTGCTAATTACACTGGTGACTGAGCATGTGGTCTGTGCTTGTCAGGAAATGCATTAACCCTTGTCTGAGAGCTAGGAAGCTGTTGACTGCTCAGGGCCCGACGTTAAGTTTTTTTCTCTTCTCCAATCTACTTTAGTATGGTTGCCTCTATGTATCCACAGTCTTGATCTTGCTCACCTCTATTATATAGTATTAGCAACCCCAAAAGTTTGCCGTGTTTCTCATCCTACAGTATTCGCGGCACACACAGTCACACACAAGTCGTATGTTAAATTGACCGGCTTCATCAGGAATGATTTGCTTGTATTTTGCTAACCAATGTTTTATAGTTTAATTTACTTGCCTTGCCTGCCTTGCCTATTCCAATGAAAGACATTTACCATGTTTTCACTACAGTACCAGTATATTACCAGCTCAAACATTAACATAACATGCTGGCAGAGGGAGAGTCGTTCTCGCATGCCGTCCTTGGTAGTAAAAATAAATTATTTTAGGCCACCCCCACCCCCATTTCGCCGCGACCTAAAATCTTTTTTTTTTCATTGAGTACTTAATTAGCAGTTTGCCAATAGTACAGTGGTACAATTTTACAATGAATGTCCTAGGGCTTTTTATGACACACGACTCACTTATGACTTTTCAGCATGTTTCAACATTTCAGCACCATATCAACAAAGTCATTAATTAATGGCATTGCACCGACATTATGCAAGAAGACATTTATTGATGATCTCACAAAAGATAACGTGCTACAAGCACTAGCAGCTTACAGGTTTTTAAAAAACAACATTTTGTCTATTTTAATTGTGGAGCAAACATCTCGCTCCCGCTCTGTCTCTCTCGTTGACTGTGCCTTCTCAAAGCCGTATACATTTGCATGCCTATGGGAGCACGCCCCACCAATGGAATGGATGCCTATGGGAGCGCCCCACCAATAAGTGGACAGGTTGTCCGAGCCAACGGGCGAGCTACTGTAATGGTAATGTAAATATGGGTCGCGCGACGGAGATTGTGGTGGGGGCTCGTCATTTCCTTTGGCAATTATTTTCCTCCCAGGGTCTCGAGCACGAAGGCCCCCCCACGATCGGCGCCCCTGGCTGATTGTGGTTAGCTTGTAGCTCTGTTCTTTTTGTCACTTGAAAATATTGCATGGTTTTGATTGGAAGAGCTTAAGCCTGGGAAATCTGAGTCATTAAATACATTATTGTTTCAAAAGAGCTCAGGGTTGTTTAGAACTTGTGTTTGTGTGTGTGCACGCACGCGTGTGTAAGGGGTGCTGCTCACTACTAATCCCTCTGAATCAGCAATCACTGTTTGGAGGTTAACTTGCTTCACTCAGCTCAGGCAGTAACTCATTCTGTCACACGGCAGGCGCTGTTAGACTTGACGTGTAAGCGTTTAATCCAGATCAGCGTCTTAGATATGTTACAGCCAGATAATATGCTGCACTTACATTTCAGCTGGGTAGCTGATGCTCTAATCCTGCGAAAATACTAGTTTTGCAGGAAGCGGCTACATATCGTCTCATTCAGTGATATGGTATTATTGATGGAAACATGAGTTGTGTAGGGGTCAAACTTGTGACAATCCAATATCCAATGTCAGTTTAGCATATTTACTGTACTGACTTTTCAGTTGTTAAAAAATAATACTAATTAAAAAATGGATTTGAAGTCATATCGCCTAACCTGGCCCCTAATATAATACCATATATATATACTTTATGCCTGTCTACTGCCTGACAAGATGCTATGGTTTGGCACTATAACAAAAATATTAGAATAGATAAATAAAACAAATCGGCAAATATCGCCCGAGAATTCTTTCAATATCGATATTTCGGTAATAGGTTGATATCATCCAACCGATAAATCAGTCAATCCCTAGTCAACATACAACATAGCTCATAATCTAATTGGCAGATAGCTGCATTGTGGGGCTTTTCTGCTGTCTTATTGCAGATAACGAATGAACTTATTCCCTTGCTAAAGTAGTTTTTCAGCCGTCAGATTTTCTAACGAGCCAAACGTCACCGCAGATGGCACCAATACAAACATTGTGTGTGATTGGTCAAAAAATAATATTTCATACTTAATGGACTCAACTAAAGTGGAGTCACATTGAGTATAAATAATTCTCGGTTTTGGCAAACAGATTTTCTTTTGAAGTATGCTAATGCTACAGCCTTGAGTCTTATTCTTTTAGACATTTGTACACACAAACACATACAGGTTGAGCAGTCTCAGAAGGGCTCTCCCGAGTACTCTGGATGGATAGATGCAGAGGAGAGAAGTAGGCTAGTGGGTGAAAGAGAAGACTGTGTGTGTGTGTGTGTGTGTGAGTGTGAATGTGAACTGTTAAAACTATTTAAGCGAAGAATGGCCTGAGGATGCCAGGCCGCATTGAGACATCAAACATGCATTCTCGTCTCTCATTCAGTCTAGCTGTCTGTCTGGACTCTCTGCTTCTGTCTTGTTTCTGTCCTGTTAGTGCTAGCTCTCCTTTCAGTCCTGCTCACTTGCTTGCCATCTGCCTGTCATTCTTGTCTGCTTCTACTCAATCTATTATGCTTTCTATCTGCAAGTGATGCTCCGATTGATTGGCCACCAATTTAAATCTGCCAATTTTCATTCAAAATGACTTGATTGGTCGCTGCCAAATTAACCGATCCGGAAAACCGATCTTCCATTAACCACTTAAAGGCCATTGGGTCGGTACCGACCCCATCTGTATCGTTGTTTTTCTCTTGAATATTATGAAGAGAGAGAGGCATAGTGGTGTTAACTAATCAATTATTGTTTTATGGAAATATGACACCAGTCATCTCCTGGAATGTGTCTGAATGGTGAAACAATTAAATAAGTTTGTCGGAAAGACTTATTATTGGTTTCAGCCGAGAACGTGCGCTAGATCCTTGCTTGATGGATTGCTGAGGTGGCGTGCAACACAGCATGATTACAAAAAATTGCACTATAAATCAAGGGTGGGGTAGCAAAAACAAATTCCCTCGCTTTAGAATAAGCTTCAAATCCTTCATTACGAACTTTAAAAAGTAACCAAAAGCAAAGCGTGCAAAGGTGGAGGCAGAGCACCTGGAGACAATAGATAGAACTAATGATCCTGGTGTGCTGTAATGGGAATCACCTGCTGACTTTGCAGTTCGGCGATATGGCCTGGAAAATGCAACAATCCTCAGGGGAACTTCCAAACCACACTGACTCACCTGCCAGCTGCACAGGAGCCCCCCCCTCCCCCAACGCATACATGTACCTTTTCCAAACCCGTACTGGCACAGTATTTTCCATTAAGCTATGTGCATGCATAGGTTAATGTCTCAGTGTAAGCATGCTAGAAGTGTACTGGTACTGTAGGTTCTCTAGGTCCAGTGTGCAATACGCTACTGGTGCCTGTGGTCAGGCCGGTATGCATCTAACCTGTTCATCAATAGCCCGTTACAACGCTGGTTCTCAAAGTGGGGTCCAGGCCGGGACCCCCAGGGGTCCTTCAGGGGGTTCCAGGGGGTCCCACCCGATCTGCTCAGCTACAATTTAGAAAATAGCACTCGTAGCTTTATTTAAAAATGTATATTCACAAGTCTTCTCTTACGTGGGGTCCTGGCGCAAATTATTTTCCAATGGGGGGTCAGCGGCCAAATACAATTTGGGGGTCTTTGACATGAAAATGTTTGAGAACCACTGCTTTATGGTTATGATACAAGCATGGCTTGCTGGTACAGTTGCCAGAACTATTTGGAACTCGGTCAATTTCTAAGGGTGCTGGCAGAGACTTTGTCATTATGTCCTTTTTCTGCACAGACACCTGCTCAGTTTTCTAGTGCAAAACCAAGGGATGCTGACGGTGCAATGTAACTATGCCATACCAAGTGGTGGCTTTAAATCATGTAATAATGGTGTGTTTTGCAGGTACTGTAGGCTTGCTACAGGTAAAGAATGAGACAGAAACACCTTTGCCCTCTCTTGCCTTGCCTAGCACCTGCTCCTTGCAGTCCACTGAGAGGACTGAGGAGGAGCTATAGTTAATGCTAGAGACAGAAAAATTGCAAACGTTGCCAGAATTGCATCTTCTCTGTTCTCTTGTGCGCAATATTTGTATAAGCAGGGACGGATTCAGTTCTCTGAGCAAACAAATCATTTAAGATACTTGTTTTACAGTATTATCGGAACTTAAAGGTTAAAAGTAACCAAGCCGATGTCTGGTCGTTGATGTGCCTGTGGCTGAAAATTTGTTGTAGAAAGTCTGATGTGTAGATTGTGTACATGAGCTGTCTGTGTTAGTGAGGCATCTGCATGGATCGTTCACCCAACCCTCAAGCTAAATTGACGTTGGCATTGATAAGGGGGGGCCTCTCATGCATTTGCCCAGTGAGAACTGTGTGTGTGTGTGTGTGTGTGTGTGTGTGTGTGTGTGTGTGTGTGTGTGTGTGTGTGTGTGTGTGTGTGTGTGTGTGTGTGTGTGTGTGTGTGTGTGTGTGTGTGTGTGTGTGTGTGTGTGTGTGTGTGTGTGTGTGTGTGTGTGTGTGTGTGTGTGTGTGTGTGTGTGTGTGTGTGTGTGTGTGTGTGTGTGTGTGTGTGTGTGTGTGTGTGTGTGTGTGTGTGTGTGTGTGTGTGTGCGTGTGTGTGCGTGTGTGTGTGTGTTAGTCTGTAGTAGTTGGACGGGAGTTAGGACAAGTGAGTTGGGTGTGTAAGGGCCTTAGTGAAGGCAACCAAAACTAAATGATCTAACTAAAGTTTTGGTGTGAAAAGTTTTAGGCTTTTTGTTATTTAATTTCCATGCAGACTGACTGTAATCCTGACGACAAGCAAGTTTAACCATTGAAAGAGCCTTCAGACCATGCCTCCTTTAGTGTTTTCATTCATCCCAAGAGGATGAATGCACTGCAGCATGCTTTCACATCAGCATTTACTGAAGAGTAGGCTGCACCAGCGCTCCTGTTTTCGTGTATAGAGGCGCGGAGAGATTGCGCCTGATCCCATTGGTTCACCGATCTGTCCGTCAACCCCCGCCCCGTTAACACAACATTACGAGCGACGCCCACTGCACTCTGGTTGGTTGGGGAAATGAAACACTTCCCATACCGGGTACACCGACGCGTTCCTCCAGGCTTTTATTTTTTAGCAAAACTAAACAATAAAAGCCTGGAGATCGAGGCTAACTGAAGAGTAACTCAACAATAGTCTTTGAGAGATGGGAGAGTGTCACTTATTAATATATCCCACCCGATTCTTTGTGAATTTGACTACAGGAGAGAGTTTTCTTTTCATTAATATGCCTTTTTTGTGACGTGAATGCTGTCATTACAAATCAAGCTTTTTAAGAAATATTTAGCTTTAGGATTATTACTAAACTAACATGACTCGTATTTTGTTGCATTTCTTTTTTAATCGTTCCTAATTCCCTTTGTACTGTAGTCCATTGATGCTGTGCTGTGCAAGCATGTGTCACTTGCGATGCCAGTCTGCAAGTTAGTTTCTTTTCACTTACCAAAGTTTCACCAGAGGTACACGTTATTCTTCTCAGTTCAGCTCCCCAACCCGTACAAGTTGCTAGTGCAGTGTAGGCTGTACTGCAACTATTCCATAACATTTTTTTAATTAAATTAATATAATTGAATAATCAAGATTCTTTTTATATCAAGTTCAACCGCTTAAGCTTTATTTTATACATAGTCGCACAATGGTGTCATGAATTCTTTTTGAAAAGTCTAATTTTGCGACGTGTTCCAACCTAGTAGATCGGAATTTTTTTTACTATTTTTGAATCTTTGTCCAAAATAGGGACAGATTATTAATAGATTTTTTTATTAAATTATCGATACTCAATCATTTATTTATAATAGATTCAGTATTTTAGTTCAATCAACTGTTGCGCCCCTAGTGCAATGATGGCAGACATCGCCCTACCCACACAGCTTCCCTCCCGTGAACGTGAACATGGCCAATTGGGTTTGTTGGAGCAAGCCGGAGGCTCCGTGGAAGATTCCAACCCCTAGTCTCCACTGTGGTGGGCAGGTGCTGTGCCATCTGAGCTCCTTAACATTACTCTTATAACATTTGTTAGAGTAATGTTACCAATGCATATTTATCACTTATGTTTTGACATGAATTCACCATACTTATTTCTTTGATGTGCTGTGCACATTCACACATACGTATTTATTTGATGCACTTTGATTTGCACATACACACAAACACACTAAAACCTTAACCTCGGTCCACTCCACGCATGTGCTGACACCGTTGTTATTCTAAGCTCCTGTCGGTTTTCACTGATATAAAGTTCTATTTGATTTTGAGCTGAAAGTTTAGCTTTCTCAACTTTGCTCCTTTTCCTAGAGGCACTACACAGCTCTACCCAATGAAAGACTTGAAAACATACACACTGTACTGTACTGTACTGTACATGAACTCGCATACAGTCGTACACACACACACACACACACACACACACACACACACACACACACACACACACACACACACACACACACACACACACACACACACACACAGACACACACACACAGACACACACACACAGACACACCCCGTCTATCTTCAGTGGGGTTGGGAGCTTGTTGATTTTGGCATGCCGACACCAGGCCAGTTGCAGCACAGTTTCTGTACATGGGAGTGTCAACTGGTCCAAACATCTGCTGCTCATCACAAGACGCTATGCATGCACACACACACACGCACGCACACACACGCACGCACACACACACACACACACACACACAATGAGACATACACACAGACATGTACTGTATGCTTCTAATGTAATCCATTACATTCTTTTGTATGCAGTATTTGCGTTGCAGGAGCAATGTAGAAGGTTTTGGTTTTTAGTTAAGTGGTTCTCAAAGTGGGGTCCGGGGACCCCAGGAGTCCCCTGCTAAATTTGTTATTACAGCATCACAATCATTTTAACCCCTTTATCCATATTTTATACATTGGCTTTTGGCTATTAAAAAATAGCAGATATACATGCTCACAGCATGTCACTTCGTGCCGCTCTGCGAGCTTGTATATCTGCTATTTGTGAAGGTTTCTTGTTAAATCTTCTCTTTTGGGGGTCCCTGGAACAAAACATTTTCAGATTAGGCGTACACGGCCAAATGCATAGCCATTTGGGGGTCCTTGACATCAACAAAGAAAAGACAACACCTAACTCCTGTTTTAGCCCAGTTGCATTGGCTGCCAGTGAAATATAGTTATAATATTGATTTTAAGATTTTCCTTTTTGTTTTTAAAGCCCTAAATGGATTAGCTCCTCAGTACATAACTGATCTGCTTACTAACTCTATATTCTGCCCTCAGGTCGTCATCTCAACAGCTCCTTTCAGTACCTCTAGCCTGTCTAAAAAGCAATGGTGATTGGCCTTTTTATGTCCCTGCCCCTAAACTATGGGGCAACACTTACAGTATGTGCTTTTTTTGTTTACTGCGATTTACTTGTTTTTAACTTGAGATGACTTGACTTGACATACAAACACGCTGGAGATGTTCTGCAGCAGTGCTCTCTAAAGACCACCATACGCTGAAGATGTTCTGCAGCAGTGCTCTGTAAAGAGCACCATATGAGTGCCTGTCGTCCACAGCAAACTCTGAAACTGTCAAAATGGGCCTGAAAGGGTCTTACTGTGACATCAGCAGTGGGCCGTCCTGTCAGTTAAAAAAGTCACAAAGCCATGGAGTTTAATTTGAACAGACAGTGTCAATTTGGGACATGGGGGTGTTACGATGTGTATGCCCTGTGACCTGTGTTGACTTTCCTAGGCATATTTACATTACATTTTTCAATTGTTGTTACTAATGAAATTATAAAGGAATTTCGTTTTTTCTCCGGAAGTCACCAGGAGTCGCATAACTCAACTCCACTACATAACCTAGATGTAAACATACATTTTCCTTGCTCAGCTAACTGTTCTGCTATGTGATTTTTACCATTTTACTCTTAACCCCTGTCTGCTCTGCTGCAGGCTGGGAATTCCTTTGTAGTTCTGGCAAAAGAGGAATGTCACAGAGAAGTGGAGGAATGATTTAGGTTAACATTTTTAGATTTCAGACATTTATTCAGTGGTTTGCAATGAGTGAGACAGCAGAGTGGATACACTCCCATATCCCTGAGCTATTCTGATGAGGTCCCTGGACAGTTATACTACATCAAGAGTCGTGCCGTTTGCTGAGACTGAAGGCCAGAGCGATTTATGGGTGCCGAAGATTAAGCACATATTTTTAGCCCAGATTCCCGACATTATTTATTTTTGTTAAAATATGTGTTAATTTGCTCTATATCCTGAGTGAGAACACATACAAAATACAGGATAAACAAGTAACATTGGAACTGATGAAACAAATAAAATGAGCAGGACACTATAAAATTTAAGCTGATTAATTATCTTGGCAGGGTTCTCTCTCCTGAGTGGATCAAAAAATGTATTTTCTGTTTAATAAAGAGATGGGGAGACACCTGTTACTGGACAGAAACTCTATATTAGGGTTCTCATGATACCAGAATTTAAACTTCTATTCAAAGTTTTGAAGATACTCGATAGCTAGCTAGATTTGAAAAAGATAAAAGATATTCGATGCCAAGATACCATAGTAAAAGGGGGAAAAAGTCCTTAATTGCTTTATTTTCTATTTGGACCTTGCCCTGCACATGGTGCTGTCACTGAACACAATACATTTGTAATAAACTAAACTGTACTGCTATTTGGTTTTTCAGGACAATAATGGTAAATTTATAGTCCATCACACATCATTTGCCGACAAGAGCTGCGTCACATTTTTAGCTTGAAGATCTATTCTTTTCGGCATGTGACACAGTCGTGTGATGAAGTATAAATTGATCGCTTAGGAGAAACTCACCACCACATTTCCGCTTTGTAAGCCACTTGTTTTTCATGAATGATTTTACACTTTTTACTTTTTGAATGAATGCAACTGCATTACCTCTCTCAAGTGTTTGAAGAGATTTGGAGGCTGGTCTTTTATGATGTTTAGACATCAGATCCGCCCTTTTGCCTTTCCATCTGCATCCGCCTCATAGACAAACTATTACCAAACACCACTCCGACTGTCTTTTTCGACTAATGTTAGGGCCATGACTAATGAATCTTTTCATAATAAATCGCTTCTCACTGGTAGTGTTTACATCCACACGTGCATGCATAGTGCAGCTGCTGTGGTGCAAGTGATATTCACATCATAACAGCCACAGGGTGGGGATCAGTGGATTTTCTTATGAGTTGTTTCATCTGCGCAGCCTTAAGCTCCTTACACACCGGGGGCGATTTTTTTCATGCGAATAATACGTTTAAAAAAAAAAAAACCTTATAAAGTCAATGCAAGCTTCCATGGAGCGAAAAAGCAAAGTGAAAAAGCGTCTTTTAATTATTCGGAACGAGTCAGAATTGTGCGTATATTTGCATATTCGCCGGTGTGTAATGACCTTTAGGTTGAAAAACTGATTGTAACTGATATTAATAAATATATAATTAACAGATCGTATTGTTTTCGACATAGAATAGAAAAAGTATCAAAGTATGGATACTTTTTTACAACCCTAGTACTCTATAGCAATGATTACTATGTAGAGCTTTAACTATTTCACTCTCTAACAACAAAAACATAAACCCCCTTTTAAAAGGAGTTAGGCTAATGGTACGTTTTGCTTAGGAGTCCAGGGTCTGCGGTGCTCTCAAATCGATAGGAAGGCTGTTGCACAGGCCCGATGCTGCCTGTGTATGAGCTGCACGGCTCGGGTAACCAAGTACCGTGAGCTGATGGTTGTGCTCCACCTCAGCAATCCATCTCCCAGGGCTCTAGGGCCATTGAAAAGTGGATAGACAGTAGACAGCCTCGTCCTCGGCCGACACTGACAAAAAGGCACTCCGACCTACTCACTTACTTACTATTTTCCTGTGTCTCTTGAATAGCCATATAATTGTTCTTTTTTTGTCGTTGTGCCAAACCACTTATTTGTGGGAAGTTCACGTTAAATGGAAAAAGCCTGATTATAAAGACACAACTGAGTAAAATACATATACGATAGCAGTGAAGCAGGGTGTTAATTTTAAAAACCAGTAGCATGTGTGCTCAGTCATCCCTGCCTGTGTTAAATAAAGGTTACTGAATGGCAGACTGATCTAATGGTTCTCTCATGCAGACTGGTTTCCTCTGTTCACAGGAGTGGGGCAGCAGATAGAATTAGTCATGGCCTCGGTGTTGCCAAACAATCTGGCTGGCTCCAGATGCTGTCTTTTTGGCTCATCCTGCCTGCTCCCTGTGTTGACTTCTCTTTATCTGTTCTCTGGGGTTGCACCGTGCGGATAAAAACACATAATTTCAGACTGCGTACTGTACTGACACATGTTGCAGTGACCTCACAAGCAGACTGAAGGGCCATTGCAATACATGCTACGACGGGGCTGAGCGACATGTTAAATATTACAATAACAGAAGACATTATACCTATAAATATGACTATCTGTTTGGAAAATTACATGTCAAATGTTCTAGTTGATCAACATATCAAGTCCTATACTACTATGAGTAGATTTTCAACATGCTATAGCTGTGTTGTCTCTTTTGTGTCAATCAATAACTAAATAACTAGATTCAATATGATGGTGCCACCAGCCTTTGAAAGTAGGCCAGTATCCAAATTATTTGGTGTTTCATCAGCACCAGTTCCCAGTTCAAACTCTGAATTCGGTATATTGTAGTATGGGTACGGCTCAGCACACTCACACGGTGGAAAACACACTCAAGTTCCCATTTAATATGCGTCTGTTGCCAGTAAAGAATCGGATGAAGCAGCGCCTCTTTATTAGCTCTCTATGATCTCACCAAATTAGTTAATACTGTATAAACGACTGTAAAAACAGACAAAGAAGTGGTTTGTTTGTGCAGAGCCTTGCCGTATTTATCTTGTCGAGTGGCTTGAGTGGGATTAGGGTACAAGTATAATTCTTTTGTTCATTGAGTTTGTCGAGCGTGTTTCTTTTGAAGCATACTTGTTTGACCTGGATTAGCTCTTGTCTGACTTCTAATGCACTCTCCAGGGAGACGGGCTGAGACTAGACGCTTATTCATTGACGCACAGGCCTGGTAGACATACAGGAATACATGCACATTACTCATATAGACCCAGGCACGTGTATCAGTTAGACAAACGCATGCACCTACATGCACATGCACAGAGTAAAAAGGATGCACACAGCAGAATTAAAGTGGATCAGTGTGATGTAAGGACATTTTAAGGTAAAGGACGTGTCTGTGTCATGTAACTTACTGAATTCTGCTAGTTATTATTAAAACATTTTTGGACAGGCCTGCAGTCTGTGAGCCTCCAACTGGGATTTTATTCACATACATGAACATGAGACACACTCAGAGACAGGGTTTGCCTGTGACCCCAGCGTGTGTCCGTATTGTATTTTGCATTTGAGTCAGCATTCCTCTCCATCAAAAATACCTCCTCCCCTCCTCCCTACCGTTGTCCCATTCTTTCCTCTGGACCACTGGGGGTCAGAGACTCTGCAGACGCAGCATATGGTCTATAGACGGCCCTTATTGGTGCCGCCTCCGTAAAAAGAAGAAAACCTCAGGAAGTTTGGAGGGCCCGGGCTTTTCTTTGCTCCACGTTGGAGGAAAAAAAAAGGAAAAAGAAAAGGGCTGTTCTGAAGCCCCGCTGTTCATCCGCTAAGGCCTCCTTTCAGAGTGCAGAAAATTGAGGGGCTGACACAGGGGACTAAAGGTTATTGTGCATCCAACACAATCAGGTTTTTATCAGCGCGTTGATGAGCTGAATGTCAGGCCGTTGCCGTTCTCTCTCCATACACATGCAAATCTTTACCCCAAATTGCATTTGGCTTGGCCGCTGAAAGGTTTTGTTGGAAAAAGGGAAAAATCAGAGTTGGGGAGGGGAGGGGGGGGTTCGTTGTCAGGTGGAGGTGGTCTATTTCTTTTTTGTCTGCTCTGAGAAGGACTCAGAAAGAGAAAGATGGCAGCTCCCATAAATAGAGAAGAGAAAAATATATACATGCTAGTGTGTCACAGTGTAATTAATGGAATTCAAGCGAGATGTGTGTGCGTGCACGCACGCACATGCACGCGCACACACACACACATGCACACACGCACACACGCACACACGCACACACGCACACACACGCACACAATTACAATCAATACAAGAATTATTGTCTTAAAAGTTGATTTCTTTTTTTTAATATATGTATTATATCTTGCATATCTTACACATAATGTAATGTTAGAACTGTTCAGTACCATTATATCGAGGACGCTTGCGGCCGATTGTTGAGAACAAGCTTAAAAAAAGATAATTTAACTTTTAATGTCTCAGAGTTTCACTGACTTTGGAAATCTATAGCTAAACCATTGTAGAGTGACCCATTATTTCACCTTGTGATAGTTCTACTTGAATGTTGTCAAACATAAAATAATGACCCGTAGCCTACCGGTACATTAATCTCACTAAATTTTCAGTAGCAAAAAAATACAGCTTTTAGTGACAGCGCACTCGAGCATGGATTCTCCAGGCTGTTTGAAAAGGCTAGGTTAAAAACATACAAAGATTTGACAGTGATGTCATTGTCATGTGACAGAAGTGATTCAGACTAAATGAAGGCTTGAGTTGACATTATAAAACATTGAGTAGTAGCCATGCCTACTAATCAAATGTATGTTTTTACAATCGATTGCACATTCCCCCAAAGTTGCAGATAATTTGAGGCTTGATTATTTAATTGATAGCCCAAACACACATGCATTGACTGCTGCTTATCACCAACTTTTTTTTTCTTCGTGGGAAATAGTTTGCAAATAATACATAATGCAGAGCTTCCAGGCTGCATGATCATGTTGTCAACCAAGGACTTAAGTTACCTACTGTCCTTGTAATTTGTTGTAATTTTGCACTGTAAGAGTAGCTGTCACATTTATCCAAATGTCTCATTTGGAATGAAAGGCTCCAAATGTAACCACAGCCTTAATTAGGGGTTAAAACTTCCCTAGCATGTTTACTTTTGGGCTACCAGATCCATTATCCAGCTGCTAGCCAGCTGGATAATCATCCATTTTGTGACTTTGGGAAGGCCCACCTCTCTCTCTCTTGCTGTCTGTTTGTCTCTCGCCCTACATGTGTCTTCAGCTGGTGAAAGAATGTCATTCGGGGATGTTTCGGTGGTGTGTTTTTATGCTAATGAGGAGGAGGCAGCGGAACTCTGGGGATAGACGAGAGTAGAGGGGGAAGGGAGAAGACAAGACTTTGGTTGGACCCCCCCCCCCCCCCACACACACACACACACACACACACACACACACACACACACACACACACACACACACACACACACACACACACACACACACACACACACACACACACACACACACACACACACACACACACACACACACATGCATGCAGCAGATGGTTGGTGTAAAGGTGTTTCTTGGGGTGGGACTGACTGAATCACAGCAGAGTTCTGGACTCAGGCCAGCTACCTGCTGTTCTGGTGGCCATGGGGGACTGGAATATCTTCAGTCTCTCTCTGCCTGTATCGCACCCTCCCTGTCTCTTTTGGTCTCCGCCTGTTCCTCTCTCCATCCTTCTCGTACCGTTTCTCTCCTTCTCTCTGTCTCTCACTTCGTTGTATGCCTGTCTGGTTGGCTGTGCCAAAATGAATTATACCAGTTGGTGTAAAGGTGTTTACACCATTTTGCCAAAATTAATTATACCAGGGAACAGGGTTTTTGTCTGCTCCGTCCAGCCAGGTTATGCTCACAGGTGACTTAGTGGTCGGACACACACACACACACACACACACACACACACACACACACACACACACACACACACACACACACACACACACACACACATACACCAGAGTCCTGCAACGGGCGGGGTACCCGCGGATACCCGATGGGTACCCGCGTTTGATGGGTGAAAACGGGTGAAAAATATACTTTTATAAGTTCACAGGTACGGGGACGGGCGGTTCTGAAGTAAACACGAGTGGGTAACATTTTATTGTGAAAATCAGAGAGCACCGTTTCCGCCCAAACAATGTCACTTGTGTAACTTAACACAGCACAACGGCATGTAGCACGCCGTTCAGTTATCTTAACTCACATTGAACATCCTGTTAAACCTTCAAATTAAAACCATCTGACAATGTAAACAACGACACATGCTTACTGCGTATGTGCGCGTTCGCGAGTGTGGCTAAAGCTCACTCCTCCGTCTTCACTTGATTTCTGAACGAACCTGACCACTGAATGTAGCGCTATTGTTGAACGCTGCTATCTTTTTCAACACATTTCAACACACTTTTAAATTGAGTGACTGTCTGTAGGCTATTTACATTTTACTCTGCATGTAATCACGGACAACGGGTCTATTATTTGACGGGCGGGGCGGTTCTGGTCCGTATTTTGAAATAATCACGGGTGACCGGTCGGTCTACGGATCTGATTATTAACGGGCGGGGCGGGCGCAGGTTCTCAAAATTGGACACGTGCAGGACTCTGACACACACAGGCAAACGCTCTAGGGCTACTGAACATCAACAGCCAGCCAATGTCCTGTTTTTTTGCCAGAATTAAAACAATAATAGTTGTTTTCAGTGGTTGCACAGACGTTTATCATGTTCTTTTCATGTTAACATGCTCACCTAACCAATCAGAAAACATGAATAAATGTGTGTCTGAATTCAACGCTGAGACTGATTTTCTCAATCAGTCGTTGCCTGTGTGCAACACCTGTGGTGCGTATGCATGTGCGCACGTGTATGACTGGCCGCACGTGTGCACGACAAACGTGCACATTGATTTAAGGGCCCCAGTTTGAGGGGCTGAATATTTGGTCACCCACCACCCTACGTCTGCCGGGCAACTATGACCTATTTCTGTGTTGTGTGTTCAATGCAAAATGAACGGCAATGTTGAAGCTGAGGACAATACTTGCAACTTTGATCTCTTTTATTTATTGATGTTTGCTCTGGTGAAATTGAAACCCTACTCGTGACTTGTAGTAGTTAGTGCTCTACGTGTTTGCAGGGTGTCATTGCAGGGCAGCATTATCTCCAGCTCTGTGAATGCTTTGCAGGCCATTCTTTGTTGCAGAGGTTGTATCAGTGACAGTTGAACTGTTTGGTAAACAGAGAGAGGGAGGGTGTTTGGAGGTTTGTGTATGGTTGTATTTCTGGGGGAGGGCAGATGGGTAATTATCTTGGGCAAACAGTATTATCTTGAGCACCTGTCCTCTCTGGGACTATAAGCAGCCTGCTCGCTTTACGAACCGAACCCACCAACGCAGGTTTCCACCCAGACCCAGAAAACATGATCTTCATGTGTGTGAGGCCAGTGAGAACGGCTGCATTTATTAACATGGTGTGGAAGAAAAGCAGCGTCCATGCGCTTATGCTTGCGTGTGCTGTGGGGTTCGTGCGTTAGTCTCACCTGGAAGCTGTAGCTTATTGTCCATATAGATCATTTTGGTCAATTCTTCCATATTTAATTTAATAGTGGTTATTAGGCAATTCAATTTATTTCAAAACTTGATTAGACAATCATGTGTTTGTCACTCAAATCCGATGTGAAAATGTCAGGTAGGCTTGGCTGTAGAATGCAATTGTCACCATCTTTTATAACATAGGCAATAGGGTTTAGCACTCCCATTAGGAGTGACAACTTTATTTAGCCAGACTCTTCAACCGGTTCCCTCCTCTAACTACATTGTTCTTGAAAATCGGTACCAGTATATTTCTTCTCCACTGCTCAGGCGTCCTCTCGCTTTCCAAGTTTGTGTTGAACGATCTAGTGAGGAACTCCACCCTCACTGTCTCTCCTAAACATTTCCACACCTCCACAGGTATGTCTTCTGAACCAACCGCCTTCACATTTTTCTTCCTTCCTCCTCATAGCTGCCCTCACTTCCAACTTCCCAATCCCCCTCACTCTCTGGTTCACTGTACCCACATCATCCACCCTTCTCTCTCTCTAATTTTCTTGGTTAAATACATGATTATTGTACAAACACGGGGATAATTGATGCTGGAGGACAAGATGCAAGATGTGTGTGTTGAATGGAAGGATGCATGGTGAACTGGCAAGAGAACACATGTAACCTACACAGTGGTGGAAAAAGTACTTGAATGTTTTACTAAAGTAAAAGTAACAATAGTAGATAAAATAGCAGGCCTACAAGCTCATTGTGAGCTTGTAGATCTGCTATTTTCAAATAGCCAAAGTTTAAATAGGGCTGAAGTGGTTAATGTCCGTTTTGTAATAATAATCAAAATCTAGTAATCTAGTAGTAATTAAAGTTTTCAAATAATTGTAAGAGTAAAAAGTACAATATTTGTCTGAGATGTAGCGGAGTAGAAGTACCTCAGCATTTTACTTAAAGGAGTAGTTCACCCAAAAAAAACATTTTCTATTAATTACACACCCCATGAAGCACTGAATTCGTGGAGATTGTTTTGTTTTTGTTGCATTCCAAAGTCAATAATTTGATTAGCGGCAGAAAGATGCTAATTTATCCGACAAAAACTAAAACATCTCCATGAATTCAAGGCTTCATGGGGTGTGTAATTTTAATTTATAGAAAATAAGTCATTTTTTTGGGTGAACTACTCCTTTAAGTACAGTACTTGAGTAAATGTACTTAGTTACCTTACACCACTGTCTGCCTCCATCTGCTCCCATTCATACCTCTCGCCTCCTCTTTGTGCCTCCCCTCCCCTTCTCACACTCCAGCTCACCTCTCCTCTCCTCTCCTCGCACCCCCCATCCCACTCCTCTTGTACCCCCCCCCCCCCCCCCCCCCCCCAGGGCTTCTTGTGAATGCATTGCCCTGAGTTAACCTGTCTGTTAAAATAAGTGTTAAAATTCCCTTCTGAAACACTGATGTTGCTGTGAGCCATATGGCTGGACGACGAATTACTGCTGGAGAAAGGTTGTGTGTGTGTGTGTGTGTGTGTGTGTGTGTGTGTGTGTGTGTGTGTGTGTGTGTGTGTGTGTGTGTGTGTGTGTGTGTGTGTGTGTGTGTGTGTGTGTGTGTGTGTGTGTGTGTGTGTGTGTGTGTGTGTGTGTGTGAAGTAACTGAGCGTGACATTTAATTGGCTTGCTGAAAATTCAGAGTTATTCTTTAAGGATAAGGGAGAGGTGTGAGAGTGTTTTCCAGCCAAAATACTCAGATGGTGGGACAAACTAATGGCACACAACGGGAAACTGAGTGAATTTAGCCAGGAGTCGACTGACTGTATGAGTAGCAGTAGTAGTTTTCACTTAGTACGGCATTTGCATTTTAGGCATTTAGCTGATGCTTTTATCCAGTGAGACACTAACAGCAGAATGGGCTTCAGGTCTTAGATTAACCAAATACTCCTGTATGATAAAAGAATGCCAGGTAGAAAAAAAGACTACGTACTTGGGTCATCATTTTTTTTTTTTTTTAAAGATTTGTTTGTGGTAGATTTTTATTATTTTTCATTGAAGAGGGACAGGGAAAGTAGGCTGACAGGAAGAATGGGGAGAGAGATGGGGGGAAGACATGCAGGAAAGGCCGACGGGAACGGGACGCGAACCCGCGGCACACTGCTATTAAGGATTTTCAACCAGGGTGCCTAGATCGCGACGCCGCGGTCTAGGCCTTGGGTCATCATTTTTGAGCGTGTACTAGGACATTTGACTTTAATTTTGACTTTAACTACTTTGGCCAAAGCCCTATGTCAAAAATAGTGAAAGTAGTAGATAAGCTAGTCCCAACACATTGCAGTGTGACACGGTATGAGCTTGTAGATCAGCTATTTTAGCTAGTTTTCTTTTGTTGAGAAAAATCCATATGCCGCCTCCATCAATTTCATCCTTGGCACGCATTTATGAAATGCAATACATTATGTATGTATCTACCATAGTCATTGCTTTATGTTAGCTGCCATTAGTAATTCAGGTGCTGCTGGAACATTGATACCCTTGAATGAAGTTGAACTTTGAACAGAAATGAGGCAAACTGTATAATGGTGTATACTGTATGATGGTTGAATTAACCATTTATTGCTGCTGCCCAGTATGGCTGTCGCGATCATGACATTTTTGTTGACGATTAATTGTCATACAAATAATTGTGATTAACGATTTGAATTGTGTTTTTGGCATTGAACATTGGAACATATTATGAAAACAATTTGTGAGCTAGCTTGTAGATCTGCCATTTCCGCTATTTTTGAAAATATTTGAAAACGTATGAACATTTTTCAACATGGAACCGATTATGACGATTGTGACAGGCCTATGCAGTTGTAGAAAGGCCTCTTCCTGGAGGTTTCAGGAGCTTATCTAGTGTAAACACACCTCAAACCTCCCATGATGTGTATGTACTGCCTCCTGCTCTCAGCTGGGAGCTCTTGGCTTGGCGGGGTTGTTCCCGGCAACAGGAGAGGAGCTTCTGCTGGTGTCTTGGCGGTGATTTATTTGAACAGCTGATGGGAGCCAACAGGGAACAGCCAGAGAACAGAGACACTCTCTCAGTCTCGATACAGCCTGACAAGTAAGGATTAGAATAGAATGTAATGGAACAGAAACGTGAAGCCAAAGGCAAATGCCTTTGGCTTCACCTTGGTAGAATTAAAAGCAACACAATATACAGTAGATGCATAATATAACTGTGGTTCTTGGTCTATATTCCAGTTATTATCTACATGAAAAATTAATGAATGAATGAACAAATTAATGATTAAATAATAATTTGCTGGGTGAGAGAAGAAAAAATGCTGGGGGAGAAGAACTGGTAAAGATGGCATTGATTGCATAAGGCACTATTGGCAGTTCTGAAACTCAATGCATGGCTCTCGCCAAAGCCCCAGAGGAGCTCTGACGCACGCAGTCAGCAAGACACTGTCAGCATGTATGGGACAAGTTGGCCTCCATAACAAACAGATATACTGTAACTAGCTAGTACAGTACACTAATGTTGAGTCTAATTTATACTTGTTGCTCGACCGGGTGACGGAAATCTGTGACACAGTCATATGATGAAGAACAAATTAGCCGCCCTCCTCTTTGTTGATTTAATTTGAACCACAAATGCTACTCCCAAGATGTAACAAAATAAAGAACCTTGGCCAATCTTCCCATCCCAGTTGAAGTGGAGATCAGTTATTCTGTTATTTGTTCAGCTGAATGGATGTTTAAAACGACAGTTTGAGTTTTGAGTTTGCACAAACAAGGGTGGGTCATTTATTTGGTGAATGCAGCATTGTGCGTAAAAGAATTAAACTGTCACAGTATAATTCAGCATTCATAACTTTGCCCCCTTGTCATCTTCCTTCAGCTTTTATTTGTTCTTGGTCAGCAATAAAGCAAATGGTGAGGTGGCAACAACACTTTAAACCTACAGCTCCAAATGCTAAAGAGCTAGATCTAAAGATTTCAGCTCCTTGTCTAAACACCCCCCGCCCAAATTGACCCCATTGTGACTTTGGCTTAATCGTCCCTCTTTCAGAATAACATTAATTATAGTCCAATAGAAGTTGTCTTGGGGACATTTTGTGCAGAGATCTATTGACAACCAATGACACGTAATAAAGTACATGGTGGCACAAATGGTACAAGGACAACAGGGTGTCACATGCAGCGCACGTGACAGCAAAAGCAAAAGAAATACAATACATGGTATAGTATGCATGCCACTCTACATACATACATACACATATTCAACCTTCAGGCAGCAACATGACACATGGTTGCAGCTGCAAAGGGGCCCTGGTTAGTGTCTGGACCAGTTAAACATGATGAGAACTTCTGCTGAGTGTGAAGATATGCATGAAATAAGTTTAATTATGCATTATGGACCATGGGCTTGTTTTTAGGAGAGTGATCAGTGCATCACTCCAGTCAAGTCGTCTTAACCTATGTTCAGATATGGACACCGTTACATTTTCGGGAAACAAATTAACATAAGTTGCCGGCATAGGCAGTAGGAGAGGTGTTCTCACATGCCCTATTTACTTATGCAGTTTGTGCGATAACACAATAACACAGACTTTTGACATGCCTGAATAACAGCCTTCCCTGCCATTCAAGCACACACTTCAGCAACAATGTGATCTCAGCCTACCTTCTGGCATGGAACCGTGTGTGTGTGTGTGTGTGTGTGTGTGTGTGTGTGTGTGTGTGTGTGTGTGTGTGTGTGTGTGTGTGTGTGTGTGTGTGTGTGTGTGTGTGTGTGTTGGAATGGGGTGATCATGGTGAAATGTGTATGTGATCTCAGTTCAATCCCACGTCTCTCTTGTTCCCTGGAATTCCACCTCTGGCAGTGGCACAGGAGGCAGAGAGGCACTACTGTGGGGGAATAAAGTAGATCCACAACATCCAGCTATCTGTTAGGGATGGGTCAGAATAATCGTTTATTTGAATAATCGTTATTAATGGAAATAGGAATTTCATTTTGGTCACTTTCACACATCCCTACTACTGTATCTGTCTGTTTGTCTATTTTAACCAATCTGTCTAATCTACAGTATATGATCTAATGAATCTACGTAATCTTGTGTTTTTTAATAATAATAGCTTTATAAACACTCGCTTCAAGAGATGGCTGCATTGCTAGCTTAAAGCAGCAGGATGATATTCATTTTAGCTCATAATGGCTAAATCATTAAAAAAAATATTTTTAGGGCGTGGTTCTGAATGAGGATAGCTGTTTCTTAAACTTAAAAAAAACAAAACTTCTTTGTTGGAAGACATTTTCAGTTACAAGCTGATTTCAGCATCACATGTCAGGAATCATCGTTCCATTTATATTTACTGCGCAGCACAAAGGTTATGCTAAGCTCGGCCAATAAGTAAAGTCAATGGGTCGGGTTGGCCAATCAGGGACTACTAATGCTGGCTTAGTGGCACAAACCTGATGTGACGCTTCACCAATCCATGAAGTCGGTGGTTTGGTTTGGCCAATCAGGGAAGCCTATGCATACAATCTCCCGAACACACAGAGAATTTCTGCGTCTTTCTCAGACCCGCTGGCTGACAGATACAGATATTCGTGGGTGGACGAGTTATGCCACGGACACATTTCTGGGTGACACACAGAGATTCCATGAATTATAGTATAGATGGATAACTGTGGAACAAGGCACTAATACTGACACAAATCCCCTCCGTGACGGAGTTAAGATGAAGCTATTTTTACAGGGTTGGGTCTTCACTGTGGACATGTGTCAGTCGCTCTGTGAAACTGGAATGTACGAGATTCTAGACCAAAGCCTGATTTATACCTGGTTGCGCATCGTGTCTCACATTAAGAATAACAGATCTACAAGCTCACCTGTAGATATGCTGTTTTTGGTGCGAGACACCGGCACGCAACTAAGTATAAATCAGGCCTAACAAGGCAAAGAAAAAACCCAAGAGGGGAGAAAATGGATGGAGTCCATTGCTTTAATCCCTGTACAAATGGTGTCTGGTGCCAGTGGTGGTGGTTGCCAGGTTAGCAGGGGTACTACCCATGTAGGGTGTTGGAATAGTCCCCTAGTGCTTAGAATGCACGATTGCATACCGCTAAACACAATATACACACAGAGACACACACATACACACCCTGCTTGGAAACAGGCCCAGTCAGCCAGAGAGAGCTGTTTGAGCTGATTGATTCAAAGACCCTGGAGGCATAAAGTCCAGCGGTTCTAATCTCTGTCTTTATGGATTATAGGTCAAACAAAAAGTACGGGGGAAGGGAGGGGGGGGCTCGACACCGAAAATACTTGTTAAAAATATTTGTAAAATGGACCATAACCTTGTCTGTCCTTTCCTTGGGCAGATCAATGCTTTTATTTAATGGTGTGTTTGTTTTTGTTTTTTGTTTTTCTTTCCTTTTTTAAAAATAGAACAGTGAGAAAAACAGTCTTGTTATGCTGTGCATCCACACATCATTGTGAAATATTAGTGTTACAGTGGAGATTGTTACTCATTTTGTCCTAGATTTGTCAACAGATGACGGCGTTAATGAGCAGTACAAACTCATTACTGATATAGCCCAAATGGCTTCTGTAGAAAACACTATCAATTTAAAACATGTTGCATGATGCCTCATGGCTTGATTAAAAAATTCAATGATAATGAGATTTTCAAGTAAATAACCTCAATAATATTCCATATTGCATTCTACTTTTTTATATCCACAATAATCATTGTGTAGAGATGGCAGTGTTTCAAATGGTTGATCTCCTTTGTGTAATTAAGCTCTTTGTATGAGAGTCATAAGGCGTGGAACTGAGGTTTGTAAAACTAGAATATTTTCTAGCATTTGGGGCTCATTAATTCTTGGCTTTTAAGTCGCTGTTCTACTTTGGTAGATTAGGGTATTTTTTGTCATGTGACTTAGCAAAACAGATGGGTTTCAATCTCTCTATCAAGGACACATACTCTATGATCTGTTAAAAGGGGGTTAAAATGAATTTGATTTGTCTTACCTGTAACATGGAGCAAAGTGAAACTACCTTGAACAACCAGAATATGGAGACTTTTAAGTTCTAAATAGCTGAATATCTGCAATTGGGAAAATTGGGTTTTAGTTGTTGTAAATATTGAGTAATTGAGCATTTGGGATCTCTTTTGATCAAAGATTCCTGGCATGAAAGTAAAATACTTTTTAGAATAACCTCAAACGGGGACATTTTATGAAGTTTATGAAGCAATCTTGAATGAATAACACACTGGCCAAAACATAACATGAAACAAAAGAAACAATATTAAAGTCAAAATGTACTTTCTTTCATGATTTGTTTGCTCTCAAATGGCTGGTCAGACATTTAATGAGGGCTTACTTTTGTCTCATTCCTATTTTATTTCAGGCTTTTCTTTCTTTCTTCTTTTTTTGCAGTTTCACACAGATCCTTCCATGACACAATATTCACACATATTACAAATAACCATTTGTATTAAAAACAAACAAACACAAACACACAATTTTAAAACAGACCTTAAATTACAGAAATAAGAGATGATGACTTGAAATAAGAAGAAAAGGAACCGGCACAAATTCCAAGATGCAGTATTACAAGTGTCCATTTGTGCTCAAAAATTTCCATTTTCAACTGTAGATGAGCAGTTAAATGTTCCATCCTGTACACCTGCTTTAGTCTTTGTGTCCATTGAGCCAGAGTGGGTGCATCTGGCTTTTTCCAGTTAATTGTTATAATTTTTTCGAGCAATCATCAAAAGTATGTGTAAAATATACCTCTGATTTCGGTTTCAAATGTCATCGGGTATCGCATCAAGCCAAAAATGTACCGTCGTCCGACTGACATGCCCATATATGGAGATCTCTGTATCTGTCAGTCCTTGTCCCTTTTATGCCCATATTGGAGATCTCTGTATCCGTTAGTCTGCGTCCCTTTTATGCCCATATATGGAGATCCCTGATGTCATCAGTATATGCCATTATATGGGCATATGCCCATATATAGAGCTGCACGGCCGGTCCGCCCGTCCTCCCTTAAGCCAATTTTAATATAGGATGTTTCAGACCATGTCAACCTCAATTTATTCACAGTGAAATGACTACCCCTGACATGTTAACTAATGCTACTGTAGATATGGGTCAGATTATATGCTGCCAGGTCTTTGAATAAGGGAATTAACATGGACGTTTTACATTTTATAAACCAAGTAGCCTACTTGTCCTGCTGTGACAGTGTTTGTTTTCTTACTGAAACACATCCATGTATTATTTAAATCATACAATGGGTTTTAAATGAGTTTCAGCAGCCCAAAGCACAGCTCCCAGGTGTTAATGAAATAAATTATAAAAGTGAGAAGCAGTGAAATTCTGATCAGTTAAATCCTTCCATAAAAAGTGAGCATATATAAATCCTGAAAGTATAACATTGTTGCTAAGTTCTGTAATTGTTGCATTGTGCCTAAAATGGTTTCCCTGTGAAACAGAACTAACACATGGTCAAAACCCTGTGATCGTTAAGAGACAAATCTTAAAGTTATGCCATTGCTTGAGTGGCTTATGCAATATTTACAGTATAGGCCTGCTTATTTCCTGGAATACCAACCTGTCAGTTATACTTTGAAATGACACTTATTTGGATGCTGTAGTTTAATATCCTATTTTTCTCCAAGCTGATGGAAATAATATTGGAAAATCTTTGAACAGCCTTGTCAGTTAACGTTACTGTGGTATTGGGCTACTGGGCATCTCAATGGTGTGAATGTATTATATATATGAGCACGATGTAGGCCGCTGCTCAGTTAAATTTCCCTGAATAATTAATAAATAAATACATGTTAAATTGCTCTTCTGTTTAAGGGGATTTTCACAAAAGTTGCTTTGTTTTTTTTCTCTTGTCAGGTCAGTGTCCACAGAAGACCCCAGCGTGGCTTTACTGAGCTTCACACCAACCAGAGAGGAACACTCCCATGCTACCTTGTAGTTTACCTATTGGCCTTCAATGGAGTATGGACCGTATGAATCCAAAGTATTTTCCTCTTTCTTTGTTGTGCAACCACCAGAGATGTAACTGGAGTCATGAAATTCAGGGCTGGGAAGTGCAGAGTGCCCACAGGGTATGAACAAACCTAGCCCCCAAAATCAGAGGACATCCCATATCTAAGCAGAGTAGCTAGAGAATCAACAGGCTGCAGTTTGCCTGATGCAGTCCGAAAACCTGTTCAATAAGAAACTTCGAGGTCTCAAGAACATGGGACCACCTACTGCCAGTGTCCAGGGAGCGCCCGCTATGCCCAAGATGGGCGTTCGTGCAAGAGTTTCAGAGTGGCCTCAGCGGAAGGACGGCTGGGAGGTGCGTCCTCCTATGAGGTACGACAGCCTGATACCAAGCTTCCCTAATGGACCTCCTAATCCTGCTACCGCTGCCCTGCTCAAGAAGAGCCAGGAAATGCTGGATGGCTCAGAATTCCCAGAAACCAAATACCCACTTTGTGACCTCCTGAGCCACTCTACCATGAGGGGTATGGCAAGGTTTAAGCGCAGTAACAGCGAGGTGACTCTCAGTGATATAGGCGCAGAGGATATGGATCACACCTCTATCAATCCCAACACAGGAGCTACTTTGCGTCGTGAGTATGGAAGCACCTCATCCCTGGACCGCCAGGGTTTATCCAGTGAGGGCTTCGCAGCAACTGTGCAGGCCTACCAGTCTGACCCGGTGGAGCAACCTAGCGCACCTCCGCAGCAGCAGCAGAATTACCCTGAACTGCTGCGCTTCAATGCGTCCCCCCTCTCGCCGAGTCTGCAGACCGCAGCACAGATTGCGCGGGGTGACATTGTCTGCATCCCCGGCTACGATTACGCGGACAGCTCTCTTTTCTACAGCCGGGAGAGGGAGCGCGCCCTTGTCCAGAGGACAAAGTCGGGTGAGAAGACGGAGACATCCATCTTCCGGAGGTTGAGGAGTAAAAACATTGACGGGGACTATGTGGATCCAGAGGAGTTGAAATTTGGTGGGAGGGCACTGACGTTCCAGAAGTGTTTCTCCCACTACGATGTGCAGAGTGTTCTTTTTAACATTAGTGAGGCCGTCGTCAACCGGGCTAACCTTGCGCGGAGGAAGAACACGACCACAGGGGCATCTGCCGCCTCCCAGTGCCATGCCTCTTTAGGTGGGATGGGGATGGGGGTCGACCCCATTATGCCCATTTATGAATCCCCAATAGGAAGTTGCGAGGACCTCGGACTCAAAGCGAGCATGGATGCAGACGATGGGGATGGTAAGAGCAACAATTTGGTGCTCAACTGCCCGTTCTTTCGCAACGAGACTGGAGGAGAAGGCGAGAGGAAACTGGTCAGATCCAACAGTGCCCTCTATGGGAGTGGAGGGGACGGTTATTCTATTGAGTCCACACTCAGCAGCCACTGCACCAATGCGGGGGTGTCGGTGCTGGAGATGCCGAGGGAAAGCCAAGCGTTCTCAAGGGACGTGATGCAGCGCTACACCATAGAGCATGTTGACCAAGGGGCATACTACTACCAGAAGTACTTCTACAATAAAGGTAAGAAATAGCGTTTTGAGAAAAGTTATTCTTTAGTTTTGTTTTTTCAATTCATACGTGATTATTACTTGTATTCAGGCTTCTTTCAAAATATTCTACTCATATTATCCTGCATTGGCAGATCATTTGGATTTTAAGAATTTTCACTATGGCTAAATAATGATCTGCCAAACAAAAGTGTGAATGTTATGCTCTCATGGGTTTAGAACCAACTTTGAAGCGATTGTAAAGCACAGCATTGCCCAAAACACTTTTGCAGGACATGTTGAGTTCATCTGAGCTTGTTATATGTTTTGCTTACTTGACCCCTGACCTTCAGCCACATTGACCTGCTTAAATGTCATATGTCAAAGTGTGTGTTGCTAGTAACAAATCTTCACACTACTCGTTGACTGACATGCAATGCAGTGCATGAGAATCCTTTGAATTGAGAAATACAATACATTTGTAGGATTGTACACAGTTTTACAGAAACAGTTACACACTGCAGACACATTTTGACAACTCTGTTTCACAAAGTGAAATATTTTGCACAACAAAAGGTTTCTGAAGAAAAAATCATACATACAGCATACATAATGTATTCACACTAACCACATTGTAATCCCACTTAAAGGAGTAGTTCACCCAAAAAAATACTTATTTTCTATCAATTACACACCCCATTAGTTTTTGTCGCATTCCTAAACCAATAGACCGGCAGTTTGGGTAGAATACTCTACATACGTACATAGATTTTTCTTACAACTTCATAGCCAAACTGAAACAGCCACTCAGCAGCAGTCATGATAACACCAATGCACAGCAATAATTATAAATGATTACCACTGCAGCTCAAACTGAAAAGACTAAAGCCAAGCCAATGCCTTTCAGTTTCAGGTAGACTAGAACTGCAGGATGTGCTCATATGAACTTTTTATCATTAAAAACCCATAATGATGAGTGCTTGCCTGGTGGTTTAGCCCACTGTTTCCCAAACAGTGGGTCGGGACCCAATTGTGGGTCGCGGATAGATTTTTGTGGGTTGTGAGTACATTTTTTTAATGTTATGTTTATTTCAAAATATAAAAAAAATGAATTCCACAAATGTAACTTTTTAGCCGAAGTGAAAATGACCGATCTACAACCTCACAACGAGCGTGTTGTGAGATTGGGGGGCAACGCGTTGTGAGATTGTAGATCTGCTATTTTCACCAGTTTGGGTCCCGGGGAGACACCAAATTTCTCTTTTGGGTCACGGGCTAAAACGTTTGAGAACCTACTGGTTTAGCCAGTTCGTGCACAGAACATGCTCCTTGTGAGCGTGAGGACCACCAGGGTTTGAACCCGACGCCGTCACCTCTCATGTCTCTCCTCTCTCTTGTCTCTCTCCTCTCTCCCTGCCCTTGCTTTCCTGTCTCTCAACACCGACTATCTGAAGCAAAGCATAAATTGCAAAAACTAAATCTTAAAAATAAAAATATGATGAGATTTTGTCCTAGGAAATACATACATTTAATGATTATTAAAAATTAAGTCATTATTGTGTACTTGAACAAATTAATAATATGTATTTAACCATTGAATCAATATCTGTGAAGTTTTTCACAAAGCAGGATTTTCAAGTTGGATACATGACTTCAAAAGTGTTTTGAATTACCTTTAGGTAACTTCTGTTTTGATTTGGCACTACAATAAAATGTACTTGACTTTCAGGGAGGGGGGAGCATTGCCTTGGTGGGGGGCCACTCCATCCAGGTGGAGGCCGGCTCCCTCCAAGACAATGGTAGTTTTATATTATGTTTTGCTGTGATGTGCTGTGTTATGTATTGCTATGTTCCTATGGGAGTTATATTTGTGTCATGTGCGCGCACATTTTAAAAGTTTGTGTACTCTACATACATGGAGGCAAGTGTGTGGCCATGAATCACCTCTTACCAAGTACTGATCCAAGCCAGCGCTTTTATCTCATTATATTGACCTGCATTATTTTGGGGTCATTGAACGAAACCTTTTTGTTCTACAATCAATTTAGTTCTCCATTAGACAGAAAAAAAGATACTGGTGCGATATTGCAGCCTGGTATAGTCCTGATACTTGATGTCCGTGTCTGTATTGATATATCTACACTACAGTATGTCCCTGACGTCAGTACACTCATTGACTGGTACAAGATACTTTACCACATGGAACTAGATCCATCCACACATAGATTTATTGATGTTTTACCATAGTGTGAATGTCTAAGGTCATATCCGAGAGTAATTTGAGATCAATGCAGATGTTTAGTTTACAATTTTAACCACAGGAAGAGACCTGCAACGCAAGTAAAGTTTCGGTGATGCACACCAAAAGTAGCAGATCTACAAGCTCTGCAGTTCTGATATTTTCTGTGCGCTCGGCACAAAACCAAGTATAAATCAGGCTTTACCCAGGTAGTTGTTTGGCATCGAACTAATACTTGCAGCAGACAAGGACAAATAATCTGTTTGTGTCTATAACTATATTCCTCCTGTTTCCATCAGAGCACCAGAATTATTTTGGTGTTGATGAGAACCTGGGTCCAGTGTCACTCAGCGTCCGCAGGGAGAAGCTGGAGGAAGGCAAGGACGGGTCACAGTACAACTACAGGCTCATCTTCAGAACCAGCGAGGTAAGAAGATCACATTTAGAAGACAAGACCAACTTTATTTGAAAATTGGTTTGTCACAGTAGTAAGAACGAGGATTTAGACATACATGAAATAGAAGATAGGAGATCTAATTGCAATATATGGAAAACAGAGGAGAAAAACATAGAAAAAGGTAAATATATATATATATATATTGTCAGTTTGGTTCTGAACAAAAGGACACACCTAGAAGAAAATGAAGGAAAGGAGGTGTTAAACTTTAGCTTCTGGAATATTTTTTCATATCAGTGAATTAGGAATGGCACACAGTGAAATCCCCTTTGAAGTTATAAAAAATTAACAGAATTAGGGGTGTGCCGATACACGATTTCACGAAACGATACGATACGATATTTGGCTCACAACTTCGATACGATTTCGATACGATACGCACTTTTTTATTATGAAAATATATGGAGGAGAAAAAAAGAAAATGCAAACAAATAATTCTGTTTTTGCATTATTCAGACATGCAAACTTGTAGCTTTTCAGCTACAATAGCCGTTTTGAATCCAAATAGTATGACACCTGACCCGAAAAAAAAACATGTTGTCACTCTTTTCACTTCGGGCCCGTCTGCATGCCTGATTATAATGATTGTAAAAAAAAAAAAAAATGTTTTTTTTTTCAAAAACGATATTTTTTTTTCCCAAAACGATACATATCGTCGCGAAAACGTATCGCGATATATCGCGGGACGATATATCGGCACACCCCTAAACAGAATCCATTTCGTTCCAGCTTTAATTGCAAATGTTTGTAAAGATGTGCAGACGTTGTTTACATACAGTATTCCTACCAGAGTGATTGAACTCAACAGCACACCATTGTTCATTTAATAATTCAGGAATCCACTCCAGGGATTTTGGAAAAGTGTTCAGCGAAGCATAATTGTCTCCACCGTGGGCTAATCTCCGGCACGTTGGGCAGATCGATGTGAAACTGCACACTCCCAAATGTTTCACACCAGCGTGTTATAGCGCCACCTGGAGGCTGATTTTTGCACACAAAATTACTCCTATAGATTTTGTCCAAACATCACGCAAATCGGTACACATTATCTATAGTCATGTGATCAAGACGGATCTGCCAAATCTTTCATATTCCATCCTGATTGACTAAGATTGGCATCTAAAGTTTACAGGAGTGGCTAGTTTTGAACAAAATACTTCAAATCATGAACGCAGTGTCTGATTGCCGACCATGACCTGTTGTAGCGCCACCTGGAAGCCGATTTCTGCTAAACACGTTTTTTCTATTACTCCTACAGATTTTGTCCAAACTTCATGCAAATCGGTACACATTATATTATATCTACACTCTTGTCATCAAGACGGACCTGTCCGTTTTTCATATTTCATCCTGATAAGCTGAGATTGACTTCTACTACCTGGCCTGGCGCAGACCTGTGCTCCGAGGAGTACATTTTTCTAGTTGATATCTGTTTTACACTGCCTTGGATGACATTGACATCATTATTGCGCTGTCAAGAGGAATATTGTTCAAGCCTTAGTGCACAGCAACTGTTGAGATAAATAATTCAATGTCATTATTGTATTGCTGTTATGTCATGGGTGAAAGTGAAGAGGTCAACTTACTTATTACTGTGACAAAAGGTTTGACTAAGCAGTGTTCAGGGTCCCCACGGTCATGAAATTCCTGGAAATATTTTGAAATTAAAAAAAAAAAAATCCAGTACTGGAAAAGGTTTGAAATTGATCAAACATCATCAAAGGTCCTGGAATTTATCAAGGGTCCTGGAAAAATATTTGGCTATGCATTGTTTTTGGCTATTGATTTTGTTAAAACAAAACATTTTCATAAACATGAATAATATTACACGAAATATGTAACATAAGTAGTTTTTCGCCGAACGGGCTGTGTGACGGCAGCCTAATGTATGTCTCAAACTTTATTTTTGCTACACTGCCTATCTTTGGGCATTCTACATAGGAGTAAGAGACACATTATTGCGCCGAATGATTGTTATATAGGCCTGGAAATTGGGCTAAATATTCTGGAAAAGTTTTGGAAAAGTTTTGGAAATTCATTGCTAAAAATGTGTGGGGACCCTGAGTGTTTCAAACAAATTCACTTAGTGTACAGGCTTGTAACCTGTTACCCTAGCTTCTTTGAGGCACTACATTGTTTGGTGACTATTTGACTATTTACCAATTTACCTCTAGTTTATTGTCTAGAGTTCATACTTGCTGCTTATTCTGATCTCACTCTTGTATTTTTTTTAACTGTACCGGTTGCTGGTTAGCCTCATGGTCCAGGACATCAGCGGTCAATGCCTGTAGCATACAGTTGGCTTATGGCAGCAGGTTGGCTAGGTGCAATGTTTCTAAATCAATCATGTTCTATTGATGTCACACCATATACTCATGGGGACTGGTCAGTTGGGGTGACCAGGGCTTCTTTTAACCTGATTTTAATCCCATAGATTATTTGAATAATAAAAAAAAACATAATGGACAGATTCATCTGCCTCTAATCATTAGTTGCAGATGTACTGGTCACACCGTCTAAACTATAGATTAGAATATGCAGGGTATATTGGCCCTCAGGAGGGAGGGTGAATCATGAGGAATATATCGTTGTCGTCGTAATTGAGCTTGCACCCCATCACAGATGTTTAATTAAATGAAGCCCATGACACCTCCTTCTCCTCCCAGCTGACCACTCTGCGTGGCGCCACCTTAGAGGACGCTGTGCCCTCTACCTCCAAGCACGGCACGACTAGAGGCCTTCCTCTGAAGGAAGTGCTGGAGTATGTGGTCCCTGAACTCAACATCCAGTGTCTCCGCCTGGCTACCCACTCCCCAAAGGTCCCAGAACAGCTGCTGAAACTGGACCAGCAAGGGGTGAGTGAAGCCATCACTGTTATGCAAATGTGTGCCTTTACAGGCAATCAAATGTAACTTATTATGTACATATACACATGGACACGTGGAGTTTTTAAAAGGCTCTAGTGCCCTGGTTGCAACATGTAGAAAAATAAATGTCTCTTGGTCCTCCTCTCCTCCCTTTCCTCTCTTACTGTAAGTAATAGTAAGCGATATTACTGCAAAACTGAGTTATATGCTGAGATAAATCAGTCTTTTCCATGTCAGTGTTTGCTGGGCTGCTGGGACAGTTGTGATGACATTAAAAAAAAGTCCATCCTTGTCGGATTCATTAAGTAGCATGATGGATGGGAGTATGAAAGGAACAAATGTGATTATTGTTATTAGGTTAAAACTGTGGCCTCCAAGAATATAGAGGCCAATAGAATTTCTATTTTCATTTCATTTATTAATCTCTGCTACAATCAGGCATACGTATTTTCTTTTCAAAGTACTTGTTTATACTGTTGGCTTATTCAGAATCATTTAATTGTCACCGTAAAATTGCAGCAGAGACATACTGCATATAGATACTCACAGTACAGACATACAGTATATGACTGCGTAAAGATATTCACAGTACAGACATACATGCATGTATAGTAGATGTAACAGAATCTCACAAATGCAGGACATTTCAAAGCATAGAAGAAACAGCAGACCCGACATATTCATACATTTAAATACTCTAATATATATTTTGCATTCTATAACTGGACTTTTAACCACATGAACCCTAGTGTGGGGAGAACATCACATCATCGCGTTGTGACACGTGAGTTTGTAGATCGGTTATTTTTGACGAAGAGTTGGTTTCCATTGAAAAAAGCAGGGGACCAAGTACAGAACCCTGGTGGACCCAGATCATATACTGTACGTTTTATAGGGTTTACGTGGTTAAGCCGGATGTTAAATGCAGTCATGTCTAATACAGATATAGGGTCAAGTTATTAATGGTTACTAACAGTGAGATTTGGCCTTGTACTGTAGGAGACTGTGACCGTGAGCTGGGCACTGAACCTGTGGATGAGAATATTAGCTGAACGCTTAAAATCTAACATGCTGTAGCGCAGCATGATTGTAGTGTCTCAAATGCAGCCTGTCTTTCTTTTGCTGTGTTTTCACCACTTGAATTATGTCCTTAACACCACAGGTCCTGTACCCCCAGTCAAAAATGATGCCAGTACATGCATGGCTGTTTGTACTGTTGTCATAGTGATCACTGATCGCCACTGTGTTGGCTGCAAGTTAGATGGTGGCCACCAAGAGTCGACATGAAATTTTGTTCTATAAATATATTTTGTGATGTTGAGGTTGTCGTGTCACATCTCAGAGATGAACCTGGCACCACTCAAGATATCATATCTTCTGAACCAAGACTTAAATGAAAAAATAATAATAGTTTATAATAGTTTATGCATGGGTAATTTAATTTAATATATATCAATTTAATCATCAACCAGTGACTTAAATTATCTTACAATCCCCCTGTTGGATGTTGTTTTTTAAAACGGTGATCATTGAGGAACCAAACTCTTGATGTTCATCATGAATAGCTTAAATATATAGTGGACCCCATCTTCCTAATGGTCAAAAAGAGCCATCATTGGTTTAAAGTTTGCACAGTCTTTTCTTTTTAATGGTGGATATCCCATTGTGAAAATAAAATGTGATTCTCACCACCCACCAAGTTATTAAATAACTTGGTGGGTGGTGAGAATCACTTGTTGAAGCTTTCTTTTCCAAGCCTCATACATAATTCAAGAGCAGCTGTTTGCTGTTGACTGTGGGGCCAGTGGAAATGTAATTACTCTCCCTTTGTGCTGCTGGCTCCCCTGTTCGGACTGATAGCACACACACTTAGCTTTCCTCTCTCAGCCCACAGAGTCAGGTAATGGATATTGATAACCGGAGATGAAATGCCTTATCAAGTCAAACGGTGTCTAGCCGGCTGCTACCAGAGCGTTTTTGGCTAATTTGACACCCTGTGGTCTTGCAGCCACAAACCGCTTTATAGAAGGAAGGTGATGATAAGGTTATACTGTATAACCGCATACAGTACATACAAGTGTAAACCCCAAGACATCAAAATAATCCATCCCTGCTAAATGGAAAAGTACTTAAATCACAAGAGGCTACATCATTATTGTATATTGCCTACAGTTTATACTGTATATATGTTGTTGCTGTAGGACAGAAACCTTGTATCTCCATATTTCATCTTTTTATCGTTTTTCCATCAATTCATGCCCTAAATTATACTTCATCAGATGACAGTATCACTCAAAAGTAGGAAAAATAACTGACATACAAGCTCACAATACTTAATAATCTTAAACATATTCACCTGTAATGACCAAAATAGGGATGCCAGGTTGAAAGTGGTTAAGGCTGTCTGTGGGTTTTATAAACATTTAACCAACTGAAAGTATTAACAAGAGCTTGTGACTAAATAATAACTTAATTGCTGCATTGGATACATTTGAACACATTTCCTGAATAGTAATGGTTTTGGAGATGCAAGGTTTACGACCGACAGCGACAGCGATGACAAATGTAATTGTTGGGGAGATATATTTCTCATCATGCATAATTATAGGAATATTTTGGGGGTCTTAGGGGCCATTGCAACTTACTTTTAGATGGCTCTAATATTGGATATCTAAGAATTTTATCTTTACAGTAGACAGATAAGCACTAAATATATATATGCATAAAATGTGTATACTTTATATAGAAGCACCTGAGACAGATTCCCATTACCAACCACTTGATCCCTAATGTCCCTTTCTGTTACGTTGCAACGTGTTGTGAGCTTGTATATCGGCTATTTTGGGGTTTTATTGTAGTGGGAAATACTAGGGTCCCTAATATAGAACCCTGGGGGACTTTGGACAACTAAGTGTAGGGTTTAAGTGGCTAATGTAATGCCTAAAATGTACTTATACTGTATCTGTTTTATTTTTTTCCCAGCTGAGTTTCCAGCACAAGGTGGGCATCCTGTACTGCAGAGCTGGTCAGAGTACAGAGGAGGAGATGTACAACAATGAGAGTGCCAGTCCAGCTCTGGAGCAGTTTCTGGACCTGCTAGGTCAGAGGGTCCGCCTGAAGGGCTTCAACCAGTACAAAGCCCAACTGGATACCAAGAGTAAGGAAGACACGTGTTTGTTCTGTACACATGTACTCTATTCTCTTTAGTAGATGAGTAGATGACTAATTAAGGAATTTTATAATAGAAAGACGGACATCTCTCATCACGCTAGACCCCCTTTATTTAACCACTTGAACCCTAGCATCCCTATTTTTGGGGAAACATTCACTGAAAATAGCCGATATACATGCCCACAGCTCACAATGTGTCGGAACGCGACATGATGTGAGCTTCTCGACCAGCTATTTTCCCGCTAAAAGAGATTTGGTGTAGAGTAAAAAGAGTAGACCAAATACAGAGCCAACTCAGGTTAACTTACTAAGTGAAGAGGGTTTAAGTGGATAGGACTTGTTATAAATGACTTTTTACTCATCCTTGAGTTGATGGCGCGTTATACAGAAGAAAGGGCTTAAATAAAGATCAGCCAAGAGATCAAAATAACTTTTGTCTTTCTATGTAAAACCACTTTGTGAGGAACTTGCTTTATTAATCACAAGAACATTGATGACATTGTACATGTTGTGACTGTGACTGTCTCTGATGTCAGGCTTTCTGTTTGTCTACCAGCTGATTCCACAGGTACCCATTCTCTGTACACCACCTATAAAGACTATGAACTGATGTTCCACGTCTCCACCCTGCTGCCGTACACACCCAACAACCGACAACAGGTATTCCGGTGTTATGAAGTGTGTGTTGTGTGTGTGTGTGTGTGTGTGTGTGTGTGTGTGTGTGTGTGTGTGAGGTGACGTTTTTTCGACCAGTCCATAGTTCACACTGCATCATGTTTTGGATACAAGCTTCTTTTGTGATGAGGGAGAGGTTAACTTGGGCCCGCAGGTTAGGCAGGCTTCATTCAAGAATTGCAATATTGTGAGAATCAAATAATAGTCACTGCAGCCATAATCAAAGTCCATAATTAACTTAAGTTGTTTCCCTCATCATAACAACATAACTGCTGGTGATTTCTCCCGTTTAGTCGCACCCTGCCTCTCCTCATTAGAACTGGCACTTCTCATTTCACAGGCAGCCTCTTTCTTCCCCATGTTGGCAGTCAGTCGTTAATTGGAATTTCTATTGCTGGAGATGTTGCCGTGGCAACAATTCGGCATGCAGCCGCCAATTAATGCTCCTGGTGAGATCTGGTCATTATGCGTCTGGGACCGGATGAGGGAAACAACCAGCAGACAAATACACAGCTCAAATATAAAGACAACCAAACAATGGTGTCTTTTGATCCCAATGCTTGTTGCAGGCAATGCCTGTGACCTCAAACATATTTAATAATTAAAGTGTAGATTGACCGGTAATGGTTTAATGTATGTCAAAGCCGTGAGTTGATCCTCGATGTGGGTTGTTTGGATTGGGAGGATGTAGTACAGTATGTCAATCTGAGATGCTGGGGGTGGGCGTGTAATGACACTGGGGAGTGAGGGTACGTGCAGAGTGCTGTTCTACTATCATGACGGTTTATTATTATTTTTTTTTCAAATATTTTTTCTGACGTTATTGATAGGTATACAGTAGACTGACAGGAAATGGGGAGAGAGATGGAGGTGGCGGGGGGGGGGGGGGGAGACACAGCAAAGGTCGTCGGGTTTACCAGGCTGGTAAACCCGACGACCTTTGCTGTGCCCAGACGGCTACGCCAGCCGCCCGGGCCACATAACCGGTTTCTTATCCTTGTTGTACATATGTTACTACTACAGTATAAAGGCCTACTGGCTTGTAGTATATTAAGTCAATAGCTGCAATCCCTGGAAAGCAGGTCAGGACGTAATGTCCTTTCTTGCTTTGAGCTCTCAAAGAAATTAAGCCGGGTCTCGGATGCGTTGCCTGTGTCTTAGTTGTTGATTAGAAGGATTTGTTTGGATTTGGTGCTGGATAACTTGGATCATGGTTGATAGTCCGGGATAAGCCATGAACCCTCTGGAGGCTCTTGGGCATTTGATCCCTCATTGAGCCAGACTGCTCCTCTCTCAATCCTGTTTACTGATCTGTTCTGATCTAGAGGATAGCGACCCACACCTCATCTGGAACACATCAAGACGTGAAAAGATGGAAGATCGTTGCTCTCTGTAATCGTGCTTTCATCAGAGTCATCTGATTTGCCGGGTGTAAATGAATGTAAAGGAATTTGTCTTGGTGCCAACATTGTGAGACCATACATAATGACACAGAGTACAGTACTGCAACGACAGGACATAATATAAAGTGCACACAGTGCAAGGCGTATAACAGTAGTCCATATAATTGTTCTACGGAAATACATTCGTTATTCCACAACCTGATACATTCGGGCAGCATCACACACATGAATGGTTTCATTTGGAGATGAGATATGGTGAGCAGTGCATTGGACCAAAAGGTATAGCATACTGTACTGTAAGTACCTCTTGGTCCACTGATCAGGTACATTTGCCTCCATTTTAATGGTCAAGTAGTTAACCTGTGCTTCCCCTTAACCTTTTCAGCTTTCTACATGTGTATACACAGTAAATAACACATTGACCCTTGTGTTTATTATTTATTCCTCTCTTTACATAGCTACTGAGGAAGCGGCACATCGGCAATGACATAGTCACTGTCATCTTCCAGGAGCCTGGAGCTCTTCCCTTCACACCCAAAAACATTCGCTCCCACTTCCAGCACATCTTCATCATCGTTCGAGTCCACAATCCCTGTACAGACGGCACCTGCTACAGGTGAGTAAATATACAAAATTAAATACAAATAAGGAGCGTTTATCCAAGGGGTCCTCCTTTTTGGGAGGTAAAAATTACACATTCCAGTCTTCCAGTTTCTTGTAATATAAATAATCCATTCTGTACATAATGTTATTATTTTGTCAACCATGGTCTGAAGATAATTAGGATCAAATCCCTGGATCAACAAGAAACCTCTGGGTGGAGGGATGCATGAATAACACTCTCCATGTTTCTCAAATATTACTGTCAAGCTGCCCATCAGCACAATTTATAAAATCCCAAGTTCTCCAGTGGCCAACAACACAAGAATGTGATTGTACCGAGAAAGCACGTTTGTAACCAAATGAGTGTGAAGCAGGGCCGTTTGGAAAAGAACACGCACACTCAGCAAATCTTTCTAGAGTAAATAAAGGATAAAAATATTAATTTAACAATAATAATTTAATCATATTTATTGGGTAATCAGATGTGTTATTCTGGCTATTAGGATAACATAGTGGACATTTACCAAACGTTCCCATGATTGGCCCAAATGAACCAGACAGCCACATTTTGACGTGAGACTGACCTCCCTTCCTGCTGACTCATCAGAAGTAATTTTTATGTAGTATATCAGTTAGAAATACTAAATAATGTAAAATGTCATTATTGTATTCCATGAATCTTTCTCTCTCTCTCTCTCTAGCGTTGCTGTAACAAGATCAAAAGATGTGCCAGTTTTCGGCCCCACGGTCCCACCGGGATTGATGTTTCCTCACTCCCCAGCCTTTAGAGACTTCCTGTTGGCTAAGATGATCAACGGAGAGCATTCTGCACACAAGTCTGAAAAGTTCCGTGCCATGGCGACACGCACACGACAGGAGTACCTCAAGGTATACACTTGTTTTTTGAGCTCTTCACTGTTTTTATTACCATTTTTCTTTTTAGATTGATTCAGAATTTATACTAATTTATAATAACAAATAATCGTTCTTAGGACCTGGCAGAGAACTTTGTAAGTGCAACCCCAGTGGACTGCTCTGCTAGTGCCAAGTTCAGTTTCATCACACTGGGAGGGAAGAAGAAAGAGCGTACCCGGCCGAGGAGAAACGCCCACCTCCAGAGCAGCGGGGCTGTGTCCTGGGCCGTGGTGGCCCGGGACTTCATCCACTCGGCTGACACAGGCTGCCTGCTGGCCATCTCCAACGAGTTTGTGGTGCTGATAGAAGAGGCTAGCAAAGAGGTGGTGTTTAATTGTTACTGTCGTGACCTCATTGGATGGAGCGCTGTGGCCGGGACTGTGAAGGTGTTCTATGAGAGAGGGGACTGTGTCGTGTTTTCCACCCAGGAGGGATGCTGGGATGATGGCAAGGAGATCATGCAGAGGCTCGAGGTAAGAGGGTTGTGGTTGGTCCCTGGCACCGGAACACCTACCGTAATAAGAAATAGTTAGAGGATATAAAAATGCTTTTCTTTAACCAATATTCTTTACCCTAATTTAGTGAATCTCCTCACCCTGGCAGTGTAGATGCCATACTGGGCCAGTATACACTTAAAATTGGGTTTTCGCAAACCCTGTAATTCTATTTGGCTCCTATTAGTGTGAGCAATTATGTCTCACACCATTATCTGATCATTTAGTGAACTTGGAGCCGTTGCGCTTCTCAAGCCATTGGAAGTAGAACTAATGACGATGATGGTCTATTATTAGGATTAGGGTTAGACCATCATCCTTGTGCTGTTAAGAAGCTTTGCCAAGTTATTTGGCAAAGCTCTACTCAGTCTACCGTGAATAGAATCATATTTTCAGTTACTACAGATAACTAATCTGCTATGGGAATTTGTGTGTGGATTATAATGGCCAAGAAAAACACACCCTTTGACCTCAATATGAATCGCGATGTGTGCAATGTTTGAAATGCCTATAATGACATGCCCAAAATATGGATGCCAGGTTGAAAGTGGTTAACCAGTCATTGGCGCGCCTCCGCCCAAGTGGAGCTTACTATGAAAGTCTGCTCGGCTTGTGTGTGTGTCTGTCTGTCTGTCTGTGTGCAGTGCACTGCCTGGGTGCGGCCGACAGAGTGCGCCAGAGTGCAGCTACAGTCAAAACACACACACACACACACACACACACAAAGTCCGTAAATACACAATATTTTCGAGCTGCGTTCGCTTCCAGCGTTCGCGCGTCTTACTTGTTATACTATATTATTATATTGTGCTGTCTGCTGGATTGTATTTGAAACGCATTGTTAAAAAAATGTAATACACCAACATTGTTCTTGTGAAGCACCTTTGGTGTTGTCGAGGCATAGACCGTCACCACACTAGGACATGCACTTACACATTTACACATAACTTAAATGTAGCATTACTTTTCTCTCCTCTCTCCTTGCCACTGTCGCCAAATGCTTGTGTCTCTGCTTATGTAAAGTGTCTTGAGTCAACATATTGAGATTTAGCACTGTGATCAAATTAACCCATTAAGACCTGGAACTGTGTCATTTTTAGATTTGAGCTAAAAAGCATTATTTTACACTTTGGGCTATTCAAAAATAGCAGATATACAAGCTCATAGCGCGGCACCAAGTGCCGCGCTACGAGCTTGTAAATCTGCTATTTTTGAAAATTCGTGAAAATGTGTGCAAATCTTTGAATATATATATTTTTAAAGCGAACATTTTTAACTCAAATCTTTGCTTCTAGGGGTCCCTGGAACAAAATATTTTGATGGGGGTCCGCGGCCAAATACATATAAATTTGGGGGTCCTTGACATGAAAAAGATTGAACACCACTGATATAGAAACATACGTTTTTCAGAATACTGTTGAGCTTTAGGAGACGTGTAGAATCGGCTTCAGGTCTCAATGGGTTAACTTGAATTGTAATTTTATTCGATTTTCAGTTCATGATTTCCAGGTTTGTTTTTAATGGGTTAATGACAAAATCTCTTTCTTTTTTGTACATGATACTTGTTATATTCATCCTTGATGATAATGTAAAAAAAATAATGTGATTGTCCTGCTGCGTGTGGTCTCCAGGTGGTGAGCCGGGGCTGTGAGGCAGCGGAGTTGACCCTGAGGAGGAACGCTCTTGGCCAGCTGGGTTTCCATGTCAACTTTGAGGGCGTGGTGGCTGATGTCGAGCCCTACGGCTTCGCCTGGCAGGCTGGCCTCCGCCCTGGCTGCCGACTGGTGGAGATCTGCAGGGTGGCTGTAGCCACTCTGTCCCATGAGCAGATGATTGATCTGCTGAGGACATCGGCCGTGGTCAGCGTAGTCATACTAAAGCCTCATGATGATGGGAATCCTCGAAGGTGAGAGGGCTCGGGTGTAAACCAGTGTTAATGGGTTAGCATTTTGTCCATTTAGTCACCATGTCCTTTAAAACGCCTTTACAGGTTTAGGGAAATGTAATGACGTTGGTCAGGATATTTTTAAACCATTTGGCATTGTAATAACAGTAATAACACTGAGGCTGTCTGAGCTAAAAGTAATAATCACTAAAGCATAATCCTTTAAACATAATCTGGCATTATGTTATTTGTATAGACATGTTCAGGCCCAAAATAACAGCCACAGAATGTAATACCATAGACGGAACAACAAGCTTAATTTAATTACAACCACAGTCCTCTTCAGCGGTCATAGTCACAGGTTGTTGATTCATAAAATGTTTTGACCTTCAGCCATTTAATTCTTTATATATCTCCCGTGCATTTTCAATGGAAATCAAGCGGACATACCCAGTGATGTGGCATAATTAAATTGTGATGAATCTGGTGCTCCTGTTGCAGCAGACAGGGTCATCCTCTGGTTTTGGTGAGCTTAGTGGATTATGTCTCTCTCAGGCTCCATCATCTGCCAGTCTGTTAATTCTGGGTTGTTTGTGGGTGACTTGGTGTCACCCACAAACATTATTGCTGTAATTGCTGGACATGATAAGATCATGTCCAGCTGCAAAATCTGTAGGAGTAGTAGCAAAAAGTGTTTTAAATAAAATGAATAATGTTGTGGAAATGGGTGTGGCCTATATGGGGAGTTGCCTCGTGATCGAAGGAATCCAGTGAAAAGCACATTTTAATTGTAATACCTAAGGTTCAAGAGATAGGCATGATAGCGCTGTCTCTACCTAGTGTGATAACGTAAACGCAGCCCTTACAGATTCTGAAAACGACTTGAATGGAAACCTATATTTTCCCTTGGACATACATAGTCAAATTTATTTGACTAATAAATATCAATTAAACTATAAGCACATGATTATCGAAGAAGCCGGTCGAGTTGAGACATGATTTGTGGTGTTTGTGCTGAAAAATCTGTGGGAGGAGTAGTGTTGCAAACCTGGATTCTCTATATAATAATAAATTGGAGCAACAACAATACTGTGGTTATTACTAATTTATCTGCAACAACTGTTCCGCTAGGAGCTGACCTTTTGTAGCAATGCTGTCTCTCTCTATTCTTCTTTTTGGATGTCTTAAGAGCTATAATAATGGATACAGAGATTATCAGAGCCTTACATTTTTTTCTTAGAATAAGAGTTGCTGTCAGGATGTGCTAAAACAAATTGCCATCAGATTTACTTTTATTTGCACAGAAATTAAGCTTGGGGGATCCTAGCTATTTTTATATTGTATTGTGACCATTACAAATTGGTGATGCACGATCCAATCGCCAGGGGACGGCAGCATTAGGAGCAGTGGGTGTCGTATATGGTGAAGATTTACCATGTACGAGGTTAGTAATTATGGTAATGTGGGTTGTGGAAAGGGTTGCGTGTGTTTTGTTTTTTGGTTCGGCTGGCAGGAAAGGAGAGATTTATTTGAGACTTTGAAGATAACCTGTTATTGAGAGAGTTGAGTGAAATACCATTGTTGGTGTAAATAAGACTCTGTCGTATTTTTCATGGGGAGTTATGTCACAGCACAGAGCTCAGTGAATAATGCCTGCATGGACAATCTTTAAATGTCAAAGAAAAACCCCCACCTCTACCCTATCTGGGTTAATGTATCTCTGCTTGAATTAAGTATGAATCTGTGTGTCGACAATTCAGAGCAGTTGTACCTACACACTGGAGAGAGATGGGAAAGGCGGGGCAGAGTCCAACTGGATACAAACCCATGATGTTGCAACTATGTCTTGTTGAACATTCTGGAGGAGATGAGGGACTAAGTCGATCAAACATATGTGATGCATTGTAAAGTTGAACTCACCCATCAACTTGCTATTTGTCCAGGAGCTGGTCAGAGGTGTACCGTGTGCCAATGGTGGAGTATAAGCTTGAGCAAGACGGGGCCCAAGGAGCCTACAGGATGGCCCCAACCCCCCAGGCATGGCACAGGGTCTCGGCCATCCCAGGAGCTCCTCCCCTGTCTCGAACATCACCCAGTCAAGGTCCTAGCCCTGGGCAGCAGATGTTCCAGTACGCCCATGGAACTATTTCACGGAGTACCTCCTTTGACAGAAAGGACGGAGCCAGGTACTTTTCCTGTTTCTGCCCATTGAGATGTTTAATTCACTGTACTTTGAGTAATGTTATAAAATGTTGTGAGTTCAGTCAAAGATGCATTTTAAATTGTCATGTAGCAAGGTAGTGCATGTTTTTTTGGCTGCTATGGCAAGTCTTGGAATAATCAGGAAACTGTAGTTAATTTTTTGCTCTTGTTTTAAGATATACATCGAACACTTTTATTATTTATATAAAATAAGTACCCTTGATAAATGAGTCCTTTGGTGCTGTTGCTGATAACTGCCTACTGCTTAGTACCTTTAGCATCAATGTCATACAGTATTATTTCTCATAAGAATGAATAAGATTCAACCTACAGTACACGAGAAAACATATTTTTCTTACCCAGGAAACGGAAGAAGAAAAAAAACATTACAAAACATTTAAAGATAGCAAAACAACAATAATAACATTTGACAAGGTGTGTGTGTGTGTGCGCGTGTGAATGCACATGTTGAATGCACTTATTGTAAGTCGCTTTGGATAAAAGCGTCTGCTAAATGACTGTAATGTAATGTGTGTGCCTGCGGTTAGGAGTTAACAAACTCTAACAATGTTGAGAACAAACACTATTATAATCTCGTAGCTGCTCAAGCAGATAGCTGATGTCACATGACAGGTTGCCATACATTATTATCCTACGTCAAAATTATCCTTAGCACCTCGTCAAGCAAATCTGATCTTTTCCAGCTTCAAGCATTGCAATGCATTTCTGACCCAGTGTTTAAAGGTGGGAGGAGTAGCCTGCTTCCAATTAATTAAAATGCGGCTTCTGGCTAAGAGAGTGACATAAGCGATATAGATTGCATAATGTCCTAGGAAGTTAATCGTCCTCACATTGTATACCAAAAATGGCTGTACAATGACTGAATCTATTGGTCTTTCAAGTATCTTGGATAGCGCATCAAAAAAGCAGTAGCTGTGTGATTACAGATGCAAAGTTCAAGTGCAAGACAGCAAAATTGTGTATGATCAGATTTGTTTTATTATTATTGACAGTCAGTCCTTATGTTAATGTTACAAATACCAGATAAAAAAGTAACTAAACTAAACTAATCTCAGCCTGTACTCTGACTTCATTCCTTTCTTGTTGCATACAGTAAGTGTTAGGGACTCTATGTGGCATCTTTCAAAATATATACTCATTCAGTTTTTAAATTATATTTATTTTTTGTCATATTATAGAGCTGTCTTGCTGGACACTAACAATAGTTTGAATTTATATAGCGCCTTTCATGAACCTTTCAATGGGGCCCTCTATCAGTTAATCATCAGCCCTGAGATTAATTTGCATAACAGTGCGAATAATTAGGTCAAGGTCCTCTAATATGATTAGCATAAAATTAACAAGTGGTGAGAATATGACTGGAAAGCTGAGAAAGAGTCTGGTGGGATAAAAAACAACATGGTTCAATGATTTTCTGTGTCAGCATAAAACATATATGGCGTTTATATACATTATCACCCTTGCCAAGGTTACCCAACTGAGGGCCCTTGTATCATGTATAATGCAGCCGGGCCCTAGGTGGGTTACATGACAAAAGACAGGGAGATAGTTTGTTTATAATATAACCATAACCTTATGTGGTCACAAAGACAACAAAACAATAGTGTTTGATCAAGGCAGCAAACGTGGAGGCCATGTTTGGCATGGTGACAGTTCAGTGGTCAGTGGCTCTTTAGCTTGTGCTTAATTATTGGCTACTATTGGGTTTGTTTAATTGCTGGATGATTTTTTTGTCACCCTAGAGAGCTTACCAGAATCAGAATAATTGTAATCAAAACAGCACTATATCCAGATGACATTGTTGCAGTTGTCTATATTTTAGAAATCTTAGTAGAAAAATGAATGCCAACTTAAAACTTAAATGGATGAACTGAAGTTAAAACGTAAATAGACAAAAGAGGTCACAGTCAAGGTGCCTTTATTGTTACATGTTGTGTACAAGTACATACAAGTAACATTATTTTGTTTCTATTCCTCATACTGTACATTGTAGCAGCATAACAAATGTACAGTAATAAGACACACACACACACACACACACACACACACACACACACACACACACACACACACACACACACACACACACACACACACACACACACACACACACACACACACACCCCCACCCACACACACACACACACACACACACACCCACACACATAAAAGAAACATACTGTAAGAGGCAAATGATGGAGAAAGATTTGGTGTTCTGGATAAGAGGGTCTGCTATATGCCTAAAATGTCAATTGTAATTGTATGTCAGCTGATCTAGTAAGCTATACTGTATATGTATATTGCTCTACACATACAGTACATGGAGTCTAAAACAAAGGCCACTGCATACAATCCAGACTAGCCAAGATGCTTATTTTGAGGGCAGAGGTAGAATAATTAGCACTTAATTTGATTTTAATCTTATTGGGACTGATGGAGATAAAGACAGAGATGATGATGGCAACCTAATGTCTTTGGAGCTCCTAAACAGCCTTCCTCGTTAAAAAGAGGGGGATGTTTTCCCTTCTCTGTTGCCAAATGGTGGGGCAGGAACACTTTACGATCACACTGTCAACTTAACATGCGACTTGAAAAATGCAATAAGCAATATTTAGGCACCATTTCTGCAACTGCAGCTTTCCCCATAGTTTTGTGGTTTTGGGTGGCAACTGGTCCTCATTAGTTGTATCAAGCAGAATGGCAAAAAATGTAACCGCAGCAAATATGAAATGGCGTCGACAGGGTTAGTTGTTCACTATTTCCCATTGGGCGGCACCTATGCTAAAATGAATGCACTCAAAGGAGAGTAAACCACTTGGGATAAAAATGTACACCAAAGTGAGCTGCTTTGTTTCAGTTAAAGTGTTGAGAAATAAGCCATGGATCAAAAGGGCGGAAACCTGAATAATAATGTTTGTCATATGATGGATGCTTTGTATTGTAAGTGCCTGAAGATGAGATTAAAAGAACCAGGGACTCATTTGTCTTCAATGGAATTTGCATTTGCATATTATTGTATTGAGCTACAGTACTGACGGCATGTCTGGTCTTATTTAACAATGATTGTCTTTATATTGTGGTGATTTCTCTGATCATTGTCTAGTGCCACAAGTGCCACTACTTGTTTAATGTCTTTATCATAAACAAAACCTGTAGACCTAATACTACTTAAAGGACAATGACGTTTTCTATTGAATTGATAGTTAAACCCCTCGTTGAAGGGGTGTTGAGGCTCTCCCCCTTTGGCATAGCTTTGACACCATTCGTAGCATTCGTGGTGTTGCCAGACGGTTAATTGGTTGAGCCAATTCACAGCTGCCAGCACTTTTAACAGAACCCAGGACCGCCTAGGAAGCTGCTGAATATGCAACGATTCCCACCCAGCCCATATGGAAATGCTCATCCTTCACTCACACTCTCACACTGCATTCATAGCTTCAACATTTACAATGCTGCATCCTACAATTGGCAGAATAGCAGAGGAATATAAAATTCCTGCCAACAATGCAAACATCCAGTATTATGGAATATGATTAATTGAATAATCAAGAAGCTTTTTTATTTTTTAATGATTCAAATTGACCCAAAAATGTTGATTTGAGTTTTTTAAATACTTTGTCGTACAACAATGTCACACAAGCTCACAAGGTGACGCATCATAATAACACGTTGTGAGCTTGTAGGTTGGCTATTTTTGAAAATTTGGAATATTCAAATTTAAATGATTTGTTATTGTTATAAATCAATTATTTTGTAGTATTTATTAAATCGATTAGTTTGTTTAACTGTTGCACTTCTACTTCTGACCTACAGCTTCCACAGCATACAAGCATATAAATATCTCTCTGTCCCTGTTACAAGGGATTCTTATGTCCCATTGAGTAAAGAAAGGCATGCAGGTGAAGAACACAACATCAATCATAAACATAGAAGCTGCAGTGAAACGGCATACTACTGTATAAGTGTTCACAGGAAAGTGTAGCTGACAGTTTTCCCTGTTACAACACCACGTCTTCCCTCAGCTTGTCATATGACCCATAAAACCCAGAGGCTTGGGATTCCGTTTGTGCGTGTGTGTGTGTGTGTGTGTGTGTGTGTGTGTGTGTGTATACGGCTATACGCATGCATGTCTTGGTGGGTCCCGTTTCATCTCAAGAGATTATGTAGTATCCACTCCGGCTAACGTGGGCTTACACTCCAGAGTTCCTGTAGGCTAAGTTTAGAGCCAGTCTCATAGTTCAAAATCACTTAGATCAGCAAGTACAGTAGATGTGCATGATAACTGGAGGCATTGGGGCAGGAAAGTGTTTCCAACAGAATTGAACACAGGCACATATCGCACAAGGACAGCAGGAGCTCACAGCAGGACATTGTGTCTGCATACACACATCATTATGTCTGGTGTTTGACTCACATACCTGTCTGCCCTAGAGGGGTGATGTCATTGGGAATGGGTCTACTGCACAGTACCATTCAGTCAACTGAATACGACACCCCAACAACAGCAGTGTAGGACGACATGGCCATATTTGTCCATGTTATTTCTGTGAACTATATACTATGTGTCCCAGGACAGTTGCATCACATTTACACTGCTGATATTCTGATCCAGAGAAACTTAACAGTAAGCACTGGCATAAGCAAAAATTCCTAGATCACGTACATTCCAATCCAAACAGTCAATGGTACGGAGTAGGAGTAAAAGGTTCAGAGCCAGTGTGTCCAGACTGTAGGTTTAATAATACAGAACTCCCTCCCCCACGTCCACACAAAATAAAGCATTTAAAAAAGAAGAAAATGTGTTTGTGGAAAACACTTTACATAATGCCTGTGTTTATAAAGCACTACAAACATACTTATACATCTATATGAATAATAAAACTATATTAGCAATTAAGTAATCATGAACCACCGCAGAGTTTGGGGGTTACAATCCACGTGCTGCATCTGGCTTTGTCGAGAAATGTATGTGGAGAGTAATCAATTGGTAATAAATTGAGAAAGAGTAGTCATGAATAAACTGTTTTTTAAGCGTTCAAATAATAGTTAACCATTTGGTATTTGTCAATTAATTGGTGTCCCTTTTATAAAGGGACACCAATTACCTAAAACTTACTCTGTTCATAGGTACAAAACCCCATAGAGCTGGCTTACAACCACTTACAAATATCTATAGGGTTTTATCAATGGTGTCAAAGCTTGCAATTACATTCCAAGTGTTATCAATCTCTCTTTAATGTCCTTTTTCTGTCTTTTTCCATCAGGATCCTCCAGGACTACGATGTATCTCCATCAGCACCTCGGGGCCGTGGAGAGGCAGGGCAGATCTTCTGCAGTTCTCCTAGCAACCAGTCGACCTCCAGTGACCCTGGGCCCACAGGGACCTGGTGCCAGAAAGCTGTCTACAATGGGTAAGTAAACCATAGCAGTGGTACTCAACCGTTTTCATTTCAAGGACCCCCAGTCTGACATATATTAGGCCACATACCGCCACTGGATACCTTTTGAGAAATACATATATATCTGGGAACCCAATCTACACGGTCAATTCCTCAGTGTTTGTTTAATTCTGAGAGTGTACACTCTCAGATCTACAAACGCGTAAGGGTCCATGACCCCTGGTGGTCCCACCAGACCAGACAAACCAGTAAGCTATAGCCTATGGGCTGAGGGAAACGGTCTAGTGACCGGAAGGTTAAAATCTCCTCGCCTCAGTTGAATCTGTTCAGTGCCCTAGTTTGTGCTGAGCAGCTTCCGTGATAGGAATCATCGTGACTGTATGGATGTGACGCATGGTTGTGTTTCATCAACGTTCAAGTACACATGAAAACATTATACGGTACAGATCATGTCACTGCTCAAAGAAATCATAGAGATATTTTTTATGCATTTATTTATAGGGCCATATGATGAGTGTAGCATTAGTACAAGCTTCAATTCCTACATCACCAACATTAAAAGCAACCATCAGTGGGCATTGCAACGGTCAGAGTGATAATCGTTGGCCCACATACTGTACTGGGGAGGGATGTCATATAGAGTTAACTGTATTATGCAGCACACTGTCTTGCTCTTGTGGGCTTTCTAATAAAGTATTAATTATTGAAAGTGAACTACTGGCACATGTCAAACAATTACCTCCCCTCTATCTACTGAGCTACAGTAGCACTACCTTTGTGTGCATAAAGACGTGTACACCCACACCTACCACCACCTAACTCACAGACACATGTACACACAGCTGGAAAGCACGCACATTGCACTCATAGTCTCCGCCTGGTGTGGTTGAAGACACACACACACACGCGCACGACTCTACCCAGAACCCCAGTGGACACTACAGTCACACACCATAACCCCCTGACTAACACACACACACATATACTTTTCCTAGTTGGAGGTCGATGTCCCGTCCGCCATCCAGACAGCCATGCTGTCGCCAAGCTTGTGGCCAGAGCAAATCTTCCCAGCTCAGGTGTCAGCTTCCCAGCATTCCTGCCACATATCCCACAGCATCCGTTGTTAGAATATGTGTCTGACCAGCAATAGTGATAAAGTATCTCATTACACTCACTGTACAGGGAATGCCCTGTAAATAGACTAGTTATAGCGATAGCACAATGTTCACAGATGAGGCTCCCATGATCATTTGTGTCTATGCTTCTCTTTAACGGTGCACTTAATTGTAACAGATCAATGGGTACATTTACTTGGGTACTCATAGGCTACGATCTTATCCTGGGTTAATTATAATGAGTGATCAAGTAGGGTTTCAGTGTCTTGCTCAAGGTCAGTATGACAGAATGTTGGCTGATGCAGGGATGAGCCAAATATAGAAACCATATTGGAGTCCAGACAAGCATTTAGCACAACTCCTTTAGTGGAAGTTATCAGTTAAATTCATGGTTCTAAAAATGTGTTTTTAAATTTCGGTCTCAATGACGTTTCAAGTACCTTTGGTCTAAATGGTTTTCTCTGCTCCTTCCTCAATATGTGTGTTTGCCTTTGTCTCTCTCTCGCTCTAGATGCCCATCTCCCGCCCTAATTGAGCCAGCAAGTACTAAAGACGAGAGAGAACCCAAGCTCGAGAGGACCAGGTCTGCAGGTACGGACAGAAGAAACGGATGTCATCTCATGCCATTATTTCCAGCATTACTCTCAGCAATATACTCAGAAAGTGTAACAATTTACTAACATGGGTACATTTTTACACGTTACTCCGGTACCAATGTTATGCATAGAACACATGGGACTGCTAAAGTATGATGGTTAGATCTCTAACAAGCTCAATTAATGTGATCACACTAAAAACCTCGCCTCGAGGCATGGATCTAAAAAATTCCCAGCTGGTAGGCTGGACTGGACTCGTTCAATTCTGTAGAAGCGGAGCAAACCGCATATCTGCCGGACAGTGTGATCAACCCGTACCACAGGAATGTCGAAAATGGGAATGTGAGATCTCAATGAAAACAAACAGGCTCCAAAATGACTTCCTCTTTCTCCCCTTGCAGAGGCCAAGTGGCATCATCCGTCAACGAAGATCCTCAACATGAGAGAACGAGGTCAACAGAGACAGGGTGGGAAGGACGCCAGCAACAAGCTACAACGAGTGAGCAGTGTTTTGATATTTTGAGTTTTATATTTAGCTCATGATCTTATCCAGCGTGCATTTTACATTGAGTAAGCTAATACCTTGTAACTGTGGTTTCCTTATTGTCCTTGTTTTTTTCATAGCAGTTACTTCCCTGGTAGTTTGAAAATAATTCATATACTCACATTTGCATACTTAGCTGACGATTGCACAGAGAAACATAGAATGCGTGATCGGATAGGGGAGGGGGTTCAATGTCCTGCAATCGAGGACCGCTTGACGTATATACATGTGGTATTGTAACTGAAGTTGTGAACTTATAATTATTATAAGGTTCTTCAGCTCAGTTGTTCGGCTCTATACTACCAATAGTACAATATATCATATTGTAAACATGTCATACAACATGGAGGGACTTGAAAATAATGTTTTTTTCTCATAAGAAAAAATAATCCGGGTCAAATCCCTGTACATGTATAAAAGTGTAATTTAATAATAATAATAAAGGTTTCTTTATCTCGTACTAATCAAAAAAAAATAGTTTACAAAGGGTTTTCAAAGACATACCAACTAAAGGACTATTAAGTGAAAGTGTCCCAGTGGTGATGTCCTGTAATACTAGAAGGTCTCATGAGACTGGCTCTAAGGACTGTCTAGGTATAAGATTCTACTCTCTGTATCATGTTTCCATACATGACACAGGCAACCTTGCAACACGACTCTGGAGTCTGGACAGTTGGATCCATGACCTCATCTCTAGACCTTGTAAAATAGCCTCACTGTCGATCCCATTGTTTACAACAGATGGTCAGTTTCAAGACTGCTATGGGGCTACAAATAATGCATCTGTTGTCATATGATCTTCATTCAGATAATTGCTAATGGGGGGGGGGGGGATATTTACTGCAATGTTTCTTATACTTGGAATACAATACTAGTCCTGAAATTGTAATTGGTTAATAATTATACTTAAAATATTTTCTCTCAGTGGAAGTGGTCTAACTGTTCTCCAAAGTAGAGCTCTGATTCAGCATTGCGCTTTAGACTCTTAAATCTATGGACACAGAAGCAGATATAACTAGAAAAAGTGCTCCTCGGAGCACAGGTCTCCGCCAGGTCAGGTAGGTTATTGTGGGCTAACAATGTTTGGAATTCACCAATCAGGATGGAATATGAAAAATCGGACGGAACCATCTTAATCACTTGACTATAGAGATAATGTGTATCGGTTTGCATGATGTTTGGACACAATTTGCAGGAGTAATATAAAAAAAAAGTGTTGCAAAAATCGGCCTCCTTGTGGCGCTATAATAGGCCAAAGTTAAAAGGGTGGCATTTGTTCCTCACCGTATTGCGAATGTGCGTGCAAAGTTTCACACCAATCTGACGCTGCGTTCATGATTTGCGTCATTTTGTAGAAAACGGGCCACTCCTGCAAATTTAGATGTCAATCTTAGCCAATTAGGATGGAATAGGAAAAATAAAATAGAGCCGTCTTGATCACATGACTATAGAGATCATATATACCGATTTGCGTGAAATTTGGATAAAATCTGAAGGCTTAATATCAAAAAATGTGTTTGACATAAGCCGGCCTCCTGGTGGCGCTATAAAAGGCAGATGTGAAAAATGGGCTCTAGAGAGTGCGCATACAAGGTTTTACACAGATCGGTGCAGTAAAAACACGAATCGGCCTGTTATAGCGCCACCATGAGGCTGATTTGAAAATGTTCAAGTGGCATTTCTTCCTCGGCCTAGTGGGAATGTGCAACATTTCTGAATTTGCAAGCTGCATTAATGATTTAAGGACAATAATAGTGGTATGGACTCTGGTCTGTTGCAGCTCCTCTCCATGAACAGCTGGACATCTTGTGTGATTATTCATGAAGTGGAGTTGATGAGTGTTTTGTTAGTTGATCATTGTCTGTTGGGACAAACAAGTCTCCATCCAGCTTCAAAGCAATCTATTCTTCTGTCATTCCTTGAGCCGTGTAACAAGAGCTGTTCTTCTACTTTACTGGCAGCAAATTTTGCTTGGTTAAGCTGTCCAGCTGCAACACCTCCTAGCAGTCATATTTACAGGCAATCTTACATTTATTTCTGTGGCTAAACAAAGGCAGAGAAGACATGAAGTGAATGTACTGTATGCCTCTGCCTGTCTCTACTTCAGTCTGGTGATAAGAGCTATTCCAGCCAGTGTTCCAGTCGCTCCAGCAGTAATACTCTGTCCAGTAATGCCTCCAGCGGCAGTGAGGACAAGCACTTTGGCTCTGCGGACCCCATGGACCCCGAGGCTCTGGGCCTCACCTACATCAAAGGGGCGTCAACAGACAGCGGGATCGACACCGCTCCATGTATGCCGCCGCCTCCTCCTCCTGCGGCCCCAACTCTCCCCGTAGGAGGCTCCCGTGTGATGTTCCAGGAGGGCCTGGGGGAACAGTGGGCACTGGAGTACCCAGAGGGGTACCTCCACAGTGGAGGATCAGGGACGCCCGAGGGCGGCTTGTCCCAGAGTATCACCCAGGCCACCTCGGCTGGTAACATCACTGACGGAAGTCTGGGGGATCTCAGTGAGATCTCATCTCTGTCCAGGTACGAAGTTTCCAGAGGCATTGCCAAAGACATAATAATATGATGATATAGACCCCAGTTCCATGCTGTGCCAGTGTAGAAAGTGATGTTCTACTGTGAAAGAGCCACTCTGTAGCCACAGCATCATCCAGGTTCCCTGCAGCGTAGTGGCTGTGCTGCTGATGCACTCTGACTCTACAAACCACACTGGTACTCCAGAGACAACCAGACTCACAGAACAGAACTAGACTAATGCAGACATAGTGAGGAATGATGGAAATTTGCCCTAAAACTATATCTACTTCTGTTATTACTAATATTTGTATAACTACTGTACTACACTGTAAACTCTTCATTTACTTTCATTTACTCTCAGTAAAACCACAGTATCTTATCTTACAAAGGGCAGCGCTTCAGGGTCTTTACTATAAAAGAAAACTAATAGCAGTTGACGATCACACTTAGGCATTGTAGAGAGTGCTGGTCTTGCAGTAAGTTCTTAGTGTGGGCCCTGGCTCAATTAACACATTCTAATGCCAACTATAATACCACATGGTTTGATTAAAATGAGCTCAGTACTGAAAAATTAAATGAAATAATAATCTGCCCAAGAGGAAAAGGTACTTGTGTGCCCAGATGAGGTCTGGAATATTGCCTTGACTTTGGAACTTGGACATTATGTTGGTATTGATGAGCAGCATACTGTAGGCTGAGTTATTTAAATGGATTATATATATTTGTTTTTATATTTTTCCTTGTGATATGAGAAAGGATTTGTAAAAATAAGAAAAGAAAATCAATTGTGAAGATTTTTATTTATTGATGGAAGACTGTGTGGGACTGGAACATTTGCCTTTACAGAATACTTAGATAATGACACTAAATTCATTCCTGTTTTTCCTCAGTGGCTCACGGCGGTCAGGGAGTCCCTCGGACCGTGGCTTAAAGAGCAGTGCCTCCACTGACTCCTCCAAAGGCTACCTCCTCTCACCCGGAGTCTCAACCCCAGGAGCAGGGCTCAGCCGCCCCCCTCAGGCACGGCCACCTCCAGCACAAGAAGATCGGATTAGTTGGAACAAAACGGAGGACGGCAATAGATCCCTATTGGAGGAAGCGAACAGGTGAGTGAAATGAAATGGATTTTTAATTAAGTGAAGACTTTAACCACATGGACCCAAGTGTCCCTATACTGGGAATGTCATAATAGGCGAACAGTCATACATTCTGTATATTAGATTCACATTCTTACACTGTGTAACTGATTTCATGTTCAAAACGCATAATTGTGGTGATTTTATGATTCTTTAAACCTGTTCAAAACCACTGCTTAATTTCAAATATTAATTTCGTTCATATTCGTCACTTGTTTACAGAAACATCGGATCTAAGATAAACATTCAAGATTGAAGTAGTTTAACAATGACTTGGAAGACATTGGCTGAAAAATATGGACTTTGTTTTGCTGCAGAAACTATTTTGGTAACCAGCCAGACCTGCCATTTGGCACTTTTTCTGACTCATTAACTCAGTGATGTCATTAAAACTGTTGACATTTTGACACTCTATTCAGAAGCAGGACTGCCTCTTCCAGTCTGTTAGACATCATTCCCTCATAGAGGGGTGAGAGTTGTATTTGGTCAAAGCTTCACTTAACTCATTCACTGTCAGAATAAAATATTGTCTAATAGACGACTTTGTCAGCATGCCGTCGCGATAATCCGTTCCATAGTTATTGGCAGTTGAATGTAGGTCTATTTGAATCGAAGTGAATGTGGCTGTTTTTTTTTGCGATCACGTGATTTGCTGCTTCACTGCCTCACTGGGAGTCAAATGGTGACTCATAGGTTAGCAAAGAGTGCCATCTAGCGTAAACACTGAAAACACCAACACGTCATTGGCGGTATGGGCGTTGGAAAAAAACGCGTCATGGGCAGTGTGGGCGTGAATGACAGAACCACTTAAAAGTATCATTTTGGGCATGTCATAGTTAAAAAATAAAATAAAAGTAGTTAGATTTAGTATAGGTTAGGTGTGTGCCAGTGTTGCACACAGAAAATAGCAGATCTACAAGCTCACAAGGCATCACAATGCGACCAGATCACAATGTGTGGTAAGCTTGTAGATATTTTTGCTCTTTTTGAAATAGGGCTTAAGAGTTTAAGTCCATCGTGACATGACATACCCACTGTCCATTGTTTACTTACAGTCCACCAGCTTACAGGCACCCACGCCAGGGGAACAATTTGTGTAGATGTGAAGATTTGTATTGCTTTTGTTTAGTTCTGTCTTCATGAACTCGTAAGTGTTATTATTATTATTATTATTATTTATTTCATTTCTTTTTCCTCACTGTATTGATGTTCGGTCAGTGGAGTGGACTGCGGTTTGTCTTTTCTCCTAAAGACGTTAACTCTCAGAACCAGGTAGAACAATATTACCATGGTTACCATGTTACCCTGGTTGCACTTTAATTCACTGTCCTGCCCTAGTTTTACCTGGTATATTCACATGGTTATTATTATAACTACATATTCAGCATTTCTTTCAAAAAAGTATGCAGGTGATATACCCACTGGGGGCTGATGAAACAGTCTCACATTCTTAATGAATGAACTTTAAGTCAACTACGTGTTCATTGATTTAGCCTTAGACAGATTGATATTTCTGCTACTTATAGATCATTACTGTACATACTGTACATATACTACCAGGTTCATACCTCAGGAAAAGCAGACAGTGAAATGAAAGTACAGTAGCTGTGTAATCCTGTGAGTGCACATGCTCTCCTGAATTCTGTCCCTCTGCCCTGTCACTCCTGTCCTCACTGTCTGTCCTGCTATAGTTCAGAACCACTGAACTTGCCACAGAACCACTGTTCACCAAATTGACAGCACAATTTGTCTTTCCCCATGTTGTTGTGGCGCATATCTCTCCTGTATTATGCTGTTTGCTTTGGATGTACAGAATGTTGTTGTACGCATTGCTGCAAGCACTCTTTCCCCAGTAATTAAGTTGTAATTATTTATCTGCATACTGTAGGCAAATTGTAACCTACAGATAAATAAAGGACAATGTGTGCTGGTGGTGAGATAACAAGAACAGTCAAGAGGAGGTTTGAAAATATCTTGCCTTAAGAAATAGAAAAAAAGAAATGAAAATATCAGACCAAAACGACCACCAAAAAGAGCAATTAAATTCAGATGAAAGACAAGATAAAAACACTAAGGTAAAGCCTTGAATTTGAACACCCACCTTCTATTTGTACTTGCATAGGAAACAAAACAGCACTATTAACGTTTACCATCAGTTATTCCAACTCTTAAGGGCTTATAATAGAAAATAGCAGATCTACAAGCTCTCAAAGCGTCACATCGTGACACATTGAGAGCTTCGAGATCGGTTATTTTCTGTTTGCAACACTGGCGTGCAACTAAATATAAATCTGGTTATAAGTATAGCTTCTGTTGCCAGTCCACCTGAAACGGCAAATGGTTCAGCATATGAAAACTGGATAGTTTGTTGTTTTGTATGGTTGAGTACTTCCTGTAAACCAATTGAGGGCTTTTAGCTCAGCTACCGTACGCCGTACGCAGACTGTCGTCCTACTTTAGGTTAAATGAGTAGAGTGGACCTGAGCCTGCAGCCTGTATGTTGTTTAGCCTGTCCCTCTATGTACCCCTGGATGATACTAATCTGTCTTTAACCCATTAAGACCGGGAACGCATCTGTGGGTCATTTTTAGATTTCTTTGGCTATTCAAAAATAGCAGATATACAATCTCATAGCGCGGCACCGAGTGGCGTGCTATGAGCTTGTAGATCTGCTATCTTTGAAAATTTGTGAAAATGTATGCAAATCTTTGAATATATATATTTTTAAAGTGAATATTTGAATCTTTGCTTCTGGGGGATTCTACAAATGTCTGCTAAATCCTTTTTTTTAAAGTTATGTTGCTATAATATCAGTGGTTCTCAAACTTTTTCATGTCAAGGACCACCAAAAATTATATGTATTTGTTCCAGGGACCCCCCAGAAGCAAAGATTTGAGTTAAAAATGTTGGCTTAAAAAAAGTATACATTCAAAGATTTGCACAAATTTTAACGATTTTTCAAAAATAGCAGATCTACAAGTTCATAGTGCCACGCTATGAACTTGTATATCTGCTATTTTTGAACAGCCAAAGAAATCTAAAATGACAGAGATGCGTTCCCGGATTGAATGGGTTAACTGCTACGTTAAGTAGCACTGCGTACTGCCTGTACATAAAGTGCCCTCATTTTGTTATTTCCCTTTCCCCCCTGATCCATCCATCCACCCCCCCCCCCTTTCTCTTTCTTTCCATTTTTCTTTGTCCCCATTCTTTCTCATTAAACCGCCCACTCATTGTCATACTCATTCTCTCCCTCTCTGCACTCTCACCCCATACTGTCTTCCGCTCGCTCGTCATCCATTTTTCGCTTCTTCCACACTCTACCATCACTCTTTCTATACCTCTTACATGCTTTCCTCTATACCCTCCCCCCTTCTCTCTCCTACAACCTTCATCTGTCTGCCTCACCACCTCTTCTCTACTCCTCGTCCATTTTATCTCCCCCCATCTCTCTCTTCTCGTCTTTTACTTCTCCCACAACCCCCTATTCCCCCCTCTCCCCCATCTCCATCCATCTTCTTCCTCTTCTGCCCAACCCCTTAAAAATTCTCTCTCTATTCTCTCTCCCTCCATGGGGCTTCCATGGCCTCCAGACTGCAAGCGTTGCTGGGTTCAGACAGCCAGTTCCATCTCCAGCTCCAGCCAGGCCAAAGCAGGGAGGCCATTCTGAAGATGATGCTGGCCGACAGCTCCCTTGGGCCGGGAGACCGTGGGAAGGTGAGCCTGCAGCTCCGTCTCTCCTCCTCCTGCTGTCCACTCCCTTTACCTACAGTTCTACTGCGGTTGGATATCGTCACTGTTGGGTGTAAACCTTTTTTGTTCAAACCCGTTGCAACCTGTGTTCCACTGGATCCAATGTAGTCATGATTTAGTCACAAGCTCTTTTTACATTTCATTGTTTAAATATGTATAAAACCCACAGATAGACCTAACCTAACCACTTTCAAACTGACTTCCATATTTTGGGTTTATCATTATGGGCGAAATCTTTCAAAAGAAATGTCAACATTTTCTTCATTATGGGTGAAATCTTAAAATAAATCTACATTTAAACTAGTAAGACGCGCGAACGCTGGAAGCGAACGCAGCTCCAAAATATTGTGTATTTAAGGACGTGTGTGTGTGTTTTGACTGTAGCTGCACTCTGGCGCACTCTGTGGCTGCACACAGGCAATGCACGCACAGTATTGCACACAGAGACACACACACACAAGCCGAGCAGAGTTTCATAGTATGCTCCACTTGGGCGGAGGCGCGGCTTCGCCGCGCCTCCTTCCGCGCCTCCTTCCGCGTTCGCAAAAATGGCAAGAATAAAGTTGTTGATTTTTCACTCATATAGTTACAGGCAGCAAAATGTTGGGGTGACATGGTTCGCAACACTGTGCATATGATATGCATATCATACACACTATAAGAACATTACAAAACTGTATGAAATACAATAAGAAAACAAGATAGTAGCAACAGTGAATGTGCAGAAACATTTATAATGGAATAAAAGTCTGCCCACTACCACGGAGGTTGTGGGTTCGAATCCACCGTGGTACATCCAGCTTTGTCGAGCGTCTATGGAAGTTGCGAACACAATTGACCCGTGTTCGGGGGAGGGAAGCTGGGCGGGGAGGACGATATTGGTCATTGCATGTACTCCTACGGGCTGGGGCCGCACCTGTCAGCAGGGAGTTTGTGGGGCGGGAGGAGTAGGACAAAGGCTCTATACGTCCTCCCGGTGGGGGCTCCTCACTGGCAGGATGCAACAGCAGTGACAACTCAGAAAATGTGTGTGGGGAGGAATTAATTGTAATAATGACTAAATTCAGAGAAAATGGGGGTACAAAATATTTCGCTAGCCTAATTTAAAAAATGATTTTTAATTAAATACATAATAAAAGTTAGGCGTCAAAGTAATTGTACGTCTATGAAGCAGATCTACAAGCTCACAACACATTGCGTGTTCATGCATTATGAGCTTGTAGATGGGCTATATCGCTGCTTTTGTTTGACATTGTAATACAACTGGAGTATAAAATGCTTAATCTTCCGCCGTAGTCTGAAGGCTAGAGATGCAATGCAAGGGGTAAAGAGTCCATGATAATAGATGTAAAACAATATTCCTGAGACAGAACCCGACCCTACCCGACCCGACCTGGCGTTTTCAGGCCGGACCGAAAGTGTATGCTAATTAGTCGGGCCGAGCCGAGCCTCGGGTTCCGTAAAAGAAAGAAAGAAATCTATTTCCCCCAAAAAAGAAATTTCAACTGCCCCTAGCGGCCAAACGGTAAGGCAGACGGAAATGGCAGTGGATGCGTTGGAGGCTTGTCGCCGTCCGACCTTCCTAGCCCGTGTTATTAAGAAAACTGGAGAAAATCAGTGTTTCAAAAATAAGAGGGATGGGAGAGAGATTTAGTGAAATCACTATGATGATTCAGGTGCTGGCTTTGTTAGGCGCAACAAATGTATATTATGACACTTATAACGCCAGAATGAAAAACAGCCAGCCAACCAGAGCGCATTATCTTTAATAATTTAATTAATTTAAGCCTTAATACCTCCATCCGGACAGCAAGTAATTGTTCCATGCAGGTGCGGATTTCCAAATTGCTAGGGTCTGTTAGCGGGAGGAGATGACAACTACATGCTGATTTAGGACTACATTCATCACTGCACATATAGACTACAGGCTACATGCATGTCAGTCTAAATTCATAACACAATTTGCATACAGCACAGTCATCACTGCTCTACAGCATGACGAGCATAGCACAGGTTTGGAATGAGAACGGACAGCAGATGGCCAGTACGCCGCCAAGGCTTAATGCATATCGTGACAACCATACACACATTTTCTTTTCTTTTTTCTTCGTGGACTTAAGCATCTACAAGGCAATTATCTTGCATATCTCTCCATCTGAGATGCACATGCAGAACTCACACACATCACTACATAGAGGGTCAGCCAGGAGCAATCCAACCCTTGAGCACGTACGGGTTCAGTGCCTTGCTCTAGGGCAGCTCGACAGGGATGACACATTCGCTGACAAACACAAGTTAAAGGTCATTTGTATCCTCTTTAACATGGCTGACATCTTGTGTGCTTAAACAATGTGACCATGTCCAGGAGGCCACATACAGCATGATGTGAAAATGGGGCTGTGGTAGGCCCGCAATGCGCCGTGAGATTGTAGATCTTCTATTTTTGACACAGAACACCATCGTACGAGGTATGACTAAGTATAAATCAGGCTTAAAGGTTAGAGAAGTGAGCTTGAGTGAGATAGCAGCTGTCTTGGCATATGGACTAAACAAACATTCTGAGTTAACAGCTTGCTTTGGATAATCAACGGCTAGGGAAGATGTTGTCTTAGCACTGATGAACATGTTAATGTTTCCTGTGTTGGAAACGAAGCAAAGTGTGGCTAGATTGAGAGTCAGAATCCCTCTAATGACTAAATCCAGTCACCAGTAGAGGAACTTGTCTTTCCTTTTTTTTGCAGAGACAACTTCCTTGAGTTTCACAGTACATACTGACACACATTTTGCAGGGACTTCACATTTGAATTAATAGAGACATATGATGTATAACAAAAGAGAGAAAGTGTGCTAGCCTGTTCATGTACTGTATACAGTATGTACTTTATATACTGTACACTATAATATATGTACTTTATACATATGTGTTATTCACAAGGCTCTAGGTCTGTCTGTTTGAGAGTAGTGCGATCCAGAGTATGGTTGCAGCACATAACATCCTGAGTGTTCATTTAACTGGGAGTGTACAAATGTACACTTTACAGTTTAGCTTTTAGCTGAGGCTATTATTCAAAAGGGCATACAGTGTGAACCTAGAATAAGCTTAAATTCCTAGAACAGCAACATTACAAGCAGCCAGCAAGGGATGCAATGCAAGGGTTAAAGAGTCCATGACAATAGATGTAAAACAATATTCCTGAGACAGAGGGAAAAGAGCGATTTGAAAGGCATTGAAAGTGGTTCAAATTCTTATCTAAGGGTCATCCATCTTTTCTTTCTCCATCCATCTCCACCCCCCTTGTTTCATATTCCTTGTCTTATGTTTGTAAAGAACATTGTAACCTCTCGTTTAGATGTGAGTTTTAATTATTAACGGAGCACCATGTCTTTCTCCCCTGTTAGAATCTGAGCTGCGTCTCAGGCGTTTTACCGACATCCCCGCGGCGGACGATCTACCGGACGCTGTCGGACGAGAGTCTGTGCAGCAGCTATAGGAGAACGCTGTCCCTGGTCAGCTCTCGTACCTCTCTGCTGGACCAGGCGCTGCCCAGTGACATCCTGTTCAGCACCGCTGCACCCTACCACAGCACCCTGCCCCCCCGCACGAGCCTTCGCCTATGGGCTCCACTGCGAAAGAGTGAGTGCACCCTCCCCGCATGGGATTCAGTATTCTCATTCAACTGATCGTTCACACTCAAATCCTCAGTGTTAATTGACCGTGTATAAATTGACCCGTAACGGTCCATTTAGCCGAGTTAAATTAACACTGAGGATTTTACTAAGTTGCTTAATACATTGTCTGCTATCTGATTGTAAGGCATGCTAAGACTAAAGCACAAGTAGCTGTACAGCAGCCACATGGCACATGATCACTTGGCCATTTGCCAAGGCTGGCGTCAGACAGTGTAAAACACCATTGCTTCTAAGTTGACTTCTAGGCTGCTGATTAGGTTAATACAAGCATAGGATTAGTCAATAATTTAATAATAAAAGAACGAGTCAATCATTTCATATGGAAAATAAATTAAGATCACTTCAGGCTATCTGGGGAGAAATATTTTATGTACATAAAACAATAATGGGGGGCACGGTGGCACAGTCGGTAGTGCTGTCACAGCTAGAAGGTCCTGGGTTCGATTCCCGCAAGGGACGCTGTGGGCGCTGGGGGCGTGTTCTCTCCTCCACGTCATCAGTGCCCATACCCTAGGTGGGGTTGGCGAAAGAGCCTTTCTGTGTGGAGTTTACATGTTCTCCCCGTGTTCCTTAGGGTTGGTACCCTCACAAAAAACATGCAGTAATCCTGGTCACTATACTGCCTCCCCCTGGCCAGCCGGGGCGCCTGATGGAGGGGAAGGGAACTGGTTGGAATAACGTGTTCCTTCCACGCGCTACGTCCAACCAGGGAAACTCCCCCCTGTCAGGTGACAAGAAGGTCAGTTGGCTCTCATGCATTGAATTAGGCATGAGCTCGGCCCTGGCCTCCCTAGGTTGGCAGAGGGAAGGTAGTGCCCAGGATTACATAGACAATTGGCACTGGGTGTAAAAAATAGGGTTACAAAAATCGTGGGATAAAAACAAAAAAAATGTAAGAAGTATAAAACAATAATGGTTGTTTTTGATCAACTCAGTAGCCCAATCTGATCGCCTGATCAAAGAGAGGTGGCTCAAAGAGAGGTGGCTGCCCACCCCTGCTGTACGGGAATCTGTCCTCCCCCCCCCCCCCCCCCTCAACTCTCCTCAACCCCCGCACCCCCACTCCCCAGACATACTGTAATCTGTTCCCCAGATGCTGTTGCCCTTTTTAGCTCAGGTTAATTGTGTGTCTGAGTTTGGAAATCTCCCGTTAGGCTGCCTGTATATAATAAGGAGTTTCTCTATAGCAGACGGAAGGTAGCACTGGTCCCTGGCATCAAGCCGGCTGTGTGAGGGTATGATTGTTGGGTCCGGTCATTTTTTGGCAGAAACAAAGACAAAGAAAAGAATATAGCTGCAAGCAGCGATAATACGGGGCCAGTGAATAGAGAGAGAGAGAGACATGGAAACGGAATAGATTGAAGAGAGAGAGAGTGACATGGAAACAATAGATTGATGAGAGAGAGAGATGGAAACATAATGGTTTGATTGGACATCTCAACCTACTGCCATTAACAGGATTCGAACTCTCAACCTTCAGACTAATAGGCTGCAACACTACCTATAGTGCTATAGCTTTGTCCAGGCTGATATTGTCTGTTGAAGATCATAAACTCTTGCCTTCTTTCATGAACCAAGCCCCTGTTTCACTAACACTAAGATCACTCGTTCACAAGCCATTTACCAATGAAGAAATTGTACATCTCCTCAGAACCAAAACTAATGAAAGTAGCCGATCTACAAGCTCACAAACCATGAAAAGTTGTGAGATTGTAGATCAGCTATTTTCAGAATGAAGTATGTCATACGTAAAAAACGTACTCTCAAATAAGCATTTCAGGTTATCTTTACCATTTGCACATGTATTCATTGATACAGTCATGTTGTTTGCAATTCAACTTAAATTAAGTCTACATCAAGTGAGGCTTGAACTGGCGACCTTGAGATTGTGAGGCATTCATTTAAGGGAGACGCCATTGGCCCAACAGACAAGTAACTGTGAAAAAGGAGATCACACAGATGATACAGTTTCACGCAAATAGCTGAAAAATCCTGGGTTTAAGTGTTTTTCAAACTGCTCAAAATTGCGGACAATCTAAGGGCGGAGCTTAACACATTAGCTGCCAAAGACGTATATATACGTCTTTTAACAATCAGCTGTTGTCCGCCAAAGACGTATATATACGTCTTTGAAAAAAAGGAAAAAAAAAAAAAAAAAAATCAAATTTTTTTTTTCTTTTTTTTTTTGAATTTTTTTATTATTTCAACCTTTGTCGAATTACGAACAGATTAGGAGCTAGAAATGTTCGAAGATTTGCTGCTCCATTCACTTCAATGTTAAAATTCAAACGGACAAACAATTCACTTTGTTTTTTGGTTTAAAACTACTGGTTTTGAGCTATATTGAAACATCAAACAACACATGTCAACGAGGTCAAAATGACCTCGTTGACATTTGTGAAACCACACCTGAATCTCATCTGTGATTAGAAACCATCTGGGGATCAATCATACTGGAGGAAAAAAATCTGTGGCTACGCGAACAGGTACCAAAATCATGGCAAAACCCTGGCAGAGGCTACAGACTGTTCTGAAAAAACTCTGGCAGTCAATGTGTTAATGGTCAAATCGATACGTGTGTTCCTCATGAATCAAGGCACATGTGTAAGCAAGTTTCACGACTTTCGGCCAAACGAGGCATGACTTATGCCTGTTTAAAGTCTGCATTTTCAAAAAAATGCTATAGCGCCCCCTTTTGGCCAATTGGAGTAAGATTGGTTTCAGTGATATTTGGAATGACCCTGTACATTTCTGCAAAGTTTCAAAGAAATGTGAGTCTGCATGTATGTTTTAGGCACAGATGAATAATTTTCATAAAACTGTAATAGTTAAAATCTATCTCCTCCTAGGATTTTTGAGCAATCTGCACGAAACGTTTACCACTTGAACTTTGGACCTCTGCCTACAAAAATTACCAACGGATTTTCCATAAGTGGAAAAAATGCAGAAGTTAGGAGCCAATGACTGTTTTTCATATAATTCAAAATGGTGGGAGATCTAAAGGTCAGAGGTCAAAAGTCAGACCACGAAAGTTGTCGGGCATGAAGAGACGCATGTGTGTATCGAAGTTTCATGGTTGTAGGTCAAACAGGGCATGAGTTGTACCTGTTCAAAGTTGGCACTTTCAATTGAGTGCTATAGCGCCACCCTTTGACGAATGAGTGTGAGAATTATTTCTTGGTAGTTTTTCATGAGCATCTACCATATGGCCGAGTTTCGTAAAAAGCGTATGCACGGTTAAGCCAGAACTGGCAAAAACAAGTATTTTTCAAACTGCTCAAAATTGCGGAAAATCTAAGGGCGGAGCTTAATGGTCAAATCGATACGTGTGTTCCTCATGAGTCAAGGCACATGTGTAAGCAAGTTTCACGACTTTCGGCCAAACGAGGCATGACTTATGCCTGTTTAAAGTCTGCCTTTTCAAAAAATTGCTATAGCGCCCCCTTTTGGCCAATTGGAGTAAGATTGGTTTCAGTGATATTTGGAATGACCCTGTACATTTCTGCAAAGTTTCAAAGAAATGTGAGTCTGCATGTATGTTTTAGGCACAGATGAATAATTTTCTTTAAACTGTAATAGTTAAAATCTATCTCCTCCTGGGATTTTTGAGCAATCTGCACGAAACGTTTAGCACTTGAACCTTGGACCACTGCCTACAAAAATTTCCAACGGATTTTCCATAAGTGAAAAAATGCAGAAGTTAGGAGCCAATGACTGTTTTTCATATAATTCAAAATGGTGGGAGATCTGGTCAGAGGTCAAAAGTCAGAGGGTGAAAGTTGTTCAGCATGAGGAGACGCATATGTGTATCCAAGTTTCATGGCTGTAGGTCAAACAGGGCATGAGTTGTACCTGGTCAAAGTTGGCATTTTCAATTGAGTGCTATAGCGCCACCTTTTGACGAAAGATTGTGAGAATTATTTTTTGATCGTTTTTCATGACCATCTACCATATGGCCGAGTTTCGTAAAAAGCGACAGCGCGGTTCAGCCAGAACTGCGAAAAGTGGCAGAAGAAGAAGAAGAAGAAGAAGTGACAGAATACTGCCAATAACAATACGTGTACAGAGCAGAGCTCTGTCCCCGTAATTAAGTGAATTTCAGTTGACAGGATGTCCTGTCTAATCTCCGCAATAGCAGTGTGTCCTGTTGAAGTGCCCTTGAGAAAGACACCGAAACTAACTTTTCTAATGACTCATTGTAAGTCTGCCTGGATGAGAAGGTCAGTTAATGTCCCTATGTCAAATGCCAAACATCAAATCATATCAATAGCTGTCTGTAGAAATGAGGCTGCTGCCAGCAGTATGTCAACTCTTGTTATAGGATCTTTATTATAGGATCTTTACATAAAGATCACTTCAAAGACCACTTCATGACACATTCGAGTACCGTTTACACTAGGGGACCTGCTACTTGGAAATCAGATTCAGCATCTCCAAACACAATAAAAGCACAGGAACTTATGGTGGTGACACTGGGGCAGACATATATTGCCAATGTAATATTTTCCCATTCAGTGCACACTGAAGATGATGTCAAATCAGAATTAAATTCCCTCAGTATCTTGGTTATTCTTTGGATTTGATAGTGTGCAGGAATGGTGACAATAATAAAGGATCAAGTGATGTCAGCAGGATTGGAATTCTCATTTTTAGCTCAACATGGGTCCAGGCAGGCCTAGAATGGAGTTTCTCAGAAATGTCTTTAATGACACAGTTGGGTCCAATATTGATCTGAAGACATGTCCAGATGTGTTTGTACTGTGGCTCAGATCTCATCTCAGTAGCTGTATCACATACTGCATATAATGGAAACATGTCCATTATATTTTGTGATGTGTCTGTTTACTTAACTATAATTGTACAGTTGTACAATGACAGGATTTTATTAAAAGAAAAAATACATTTAATTGTACAGTACTCTTTGATTTACATTCTATTGTCAGGCATTTAGCTCATGCACCCCTCCTCAGTGGAACACTGCAAATGCAAACATTGACCAATGTCAAACCATTAATCCCCAGACAATATAATGCAAAGAGCAGGAGTGACTGCCAGTCGGGATTATTTTAAGTTTGCTTTAAGTCACTTTACTCACATTTCCATTAACCCATTGAGACCTGAAGCCGATTCTACATGTCTCCTAAATCTGTAGAATCTCGCGGACCCCCATCAAAATATTTTATTCCAGGAACCCCCCAGAAGCAAAGATTTGAGTTAAAAATGTTCTACAAGCTCGTAGCGCGCTATGAGCTTGTATATCTGCTATTTTTGAATAGCCCAAAGTGTAAAATAATGCTTTTTTAGCTCAAATCTAAAAATGACACAGTTCCAGGTCTTAATGGGTTAACTGAGGATCCCCTCGAAAACAAGATGCTGCATCTCAAGGGGCTTTATCCTCCTCTAGTTAGATTTCAAAATATAAGCTTGACTTAAGGCATTGTTGCAGGTAACTGACCAAGTGTCTTTTCCTTCTTCAGATGAGCTGTGTTTCTCTGACAGTTCACTGGCAGAGCGATCCAAGATGGCAGAGGCTGGGCTGATGACCCTCCCAAGTCCCTCCTCCCATTTGGACTGGACTCACCTGTTGGACGCTGCGAGGGCGTTTGAAGGTATAGGCTTAAGATCTCAACCTGCTGAATGACTGTCTGTGTGCACCATGGGTGATACTGTCTGGCATTAAGTGCAGATCATTCTTTAGCTCTGTCTGTGTTTTTATATTTGGCATGTCTGTGTGATACTGTGTAGTGCAGCCACTTGGTGTAACCTCACTGCTTATCTGATATACTACTGTATATCCACCCTTTGCTACTTGGATGGGAGCTGTTTTGTATAATGTACTGGATAAGACAGTTATTGACGGTCCTTTTGAATGTGCTATTTAATCTTCAACAAAGTAATTTGGTCGAGTACTTCCTCTGCATTCTTTTTAAACTGGCTGACCCCCCCGGTCATCTTGACCCAATACAAGTCTTTAGTGTTCTCTGCCTGTGAAGAGAGAGGAGGCTGCTCCTACCTCTAGGTGATAATTAGAAGCTAAGAGAGAGAGAATGCGTGTGTATTTCGGGAAATGAGAAATTGAAGCTATTATCACTTTGTGAGCGCACCAAGGAAGCACTTTGGGAAATGGCTTGATGCCACCCCAGCGTCTTAATTGCAGCCTTTCTCCCTGACACGCACACATACACACACTTTGTCTCAGGCAATTTACAGCCTCTCTACCTCATTCTGAGAGTGTCTGAGGGGATTGCTATGTGTAAAGGTTATGAGCAGCAAGGACAGCAAGTTGTGGTTCTGGTGAAGATAGGTGTGTGTGACTTGTACCCCTGTCATTTTGACAAAATGGTTTCCTGTTCTGACTTCCCTTTGACCTACACGGATTGGCAAGGTCTACTGTAAATAGAGAGTTCTGTTCCAAAATGAGTTAAAATGATATATTTGTCATGTCCTTTTGACACAAAAAAAACATGTAATGATATCTTAAAAGGATTGTAGGTGTCTTTTGTACTTTGGTCATACAATAACTGGTAATGATGTTTTGGGGAAAGAGGTCACCAAATGATCTTCACAATTAAAATAATGCATAACAAATGGATTGCATTGCCAGTGATTGACAGCACACTACAGGCATTAAAACTACTTGGAGTACAATGTATGATGTTGTTCACCAACTATTTGACCATTTATATATATTTTCTATTTATTTTATCAGTCAACAAAAGTTTTGTCAGAATAGGACCTCCAAATTGTGATTGGCTACTTTGACAAAGTGGCTGGTGCTGTCCCATGATGACCAGTATTTGACCTGTTGGCTTATGGCAGTATCTGATTTTAAAACCAGTCTGTTCTCTTGCCCCGAGAGATAGAACTGCATCAGAGGTTAAATTGACTCTACTGGCAATTGTTACTGTAACAGTTGAAAATAATTAGGTTTTCTCTGAATGAGCCAGGAAAGAATGCTGGAGCATGTCTGCCCCTAGTGGTAAATATTGTAAACGGCGAGAGAGAGAGAAACACAAAGAGAGTGGGTGTACTAAAGTTATACAAAGGAGCAGTGTAAGACATGCAGTGTGGACAACGTATATCACTCTACACAACATGCATGCCACCACTGCATAACACTAGGGATTTTACAGTGTGTGCTTTCAGCTAATACTGTATACTGTACTATACAGTATAGTTGTTGTTGGTACAGTAGGGGAATCTGACAGGCGGTGCGATAAGCAGGCGCACGACCGTGAAACTGTCGTGTTCGTGCTCATCTCACACATTATGCCCGCACACGACAAGAGTTAAAATGTGTTGAGCTTTTTTCTATGCGATGCGCTAAAACACGTCTATTCACACAAGGAGCACAGTGTGACCCTGCGGATGCAAGCAAGAACGCAGGCGTTCCCTGCCCTTTATACTGAATATGAAGAATGTGAATAAGTTACAGCATAGTTACAAGACATGATACAATAGACATACACCAGTAATGTAGATCGCTCTTCAAAAATATGTTTGGCATGCAGACACTGTGTAAAATCAAGTTTGCATTTCATGCACTATAGTTGCAACAGCAGATGATGGTTGGTGTACAGCAGTGTAAAAAGATAATATGCGACTTTGGCCTTTTAAACCACAGTCAGAGCAGTGACTCAGTCACTCGGTCAGAGCAGTGACGCGTGGTTCTAGCGATTTATAGGCTGTCATCCTGTCTTTGACGGCAGTCATGAACATGGGGCTGACAGAACGTCTCCTCCAGGAGAACTGTGGGGTTAAGCGTCTTGCTCAGGCACACACTTTGACACATAGACTCGGTGGAGCGGGTGGTGAACCTGTGAACGATTGTTTCTGATTCCCAAGCAGCCTCTCTACTGACTCAGCTACTGCCGCCTCAATATTTTCACTTCCCATTCATAATTTAATTAATTAATTTTACCAGAAACGGTAACGTGCAGGTAGTGGTTGGAGAGCATGTCCTTCAATGAAAAGGTCACATGATCTATCCCCATCAACATTCATGGGTCTTGTTGAAGTGTCCTTTAGCGAGACCTGAATCACTCATTGAACCACTATCTCATATCATCATTGATTTGAAGTGAGCCTAATGAGTGTAGAAAAATCTCTCTCCCCACCTCAGTTGTGTAAAGGTCTGTGCAAAGTCATTTTAGCCTGGCATGGCCAGAGCAATATCACTGCAGAGCTATTTTTATTTATTAAATGTTTCATCTCCGGCGGATTCGTCTGGTTTCCAGGCTAAAGTCATTTAATTTCCACTTTCACAAATGGGACTATACCATAACAGAATAACTTTGTTTGTCACGTACAATAAATGTTTTTTTTTTAAGTGTCAGCTCTCAGAGTCCAGGTGCTCATTGTGCAAGAACAATAGGACCTCATATACTATTCTAGGGGCGAAAGACATAGTAGACTAAACATATCACTTACTGTGTGCATGCAGCACTCTGTCACTTAATGCATTCACATGTCAAAAGCATGTTTACAGTCCAATGCCTGTCTGCTATTATGTATGGGAGTCCTTGACATTTTGTATTTCCTTTTAGGAATTTCAGAAGGTACAGATCTAGTGTCTTGTGTCATTGTCAACAGCACACATTCCGTTGTGTGGACTCACTTAATAAAAGCCGTGATGGCTCTCCTTGTAGAGCACTTACCAGAAGGCTAAAGTTCTTCCCACAGCTGGCCGCGGTTAGAATCTGACCACAGGCCCTTTGCTGCATGTCATCCCCTCACTCTCTTTTGCCTTTCCTGACTCTCTGCTCGCTGTCAAATAAAGCAGAAATGCTGGAGAAAAAAAATCATATTAATTCTATCAAATCTTGTTGAACTGGGATTGCAGACTGGTGCAGTAGCTGGCGTGTGGGTTGTAATGGCTAGCTTTGTTTACCGACCACTGGCTGTTTGTCTCTCTGGGCTACGTTGCTAAGCCAAGTGCAAACATTCTAGTACACTGGCAGTCATTACCCTGGATGCTTAGGAAGGGAGTTGACGTTGTGAGCTTTTTGAATCCGATTCCATAGAGCCAATACCAATTAAAACAAGCTTTGGTACTTTTAACATGGTTCTTGATTTCACAAATACATTTTGTGAAATCATATACTTTTCTTGTCCTCAAAAGTAATTATTGACCACAATCATGTTGTCAACAGCAGCGATGAATTATATCACGATAATTGAAATCGGGACTCACACCCTCTCTCACGTTCTGTTCTTACATTCTTCTCTGTTCTCAGCCCTCTCTCTCTTTCGCTCCCTCTCTCTCTCCACTTCTCTCTCTCCCTATCTCTCTGTCTCACCTCCCTTGGGTTTAGGTTTTCTGTTGTAATAATCACCTCTGTGTGAGATTTACTGATGTCAGCGAGCATTCACACGAGTCTTGAGTGTCAATTAAAACCCAGAGCGCACTAATCAGGAGTAAAGGGAGAGAGAAAGGTAGAGAGAGTGAGAGAGACACAGCAAGAGGGGGAGTAATGGAGAAGAGAGAAATGTAAAGAGACAGGGAGTGGTGTAATTATAGTTTGGATGTTCACAGCTACAGCCTCAGACCAGCTCTCAGTGTGCATGCCATTAAAGTAACAGTTTGGGTTTTTAAGATGCTGTCCTTCAGTCCATCAGAAAACCACTTAACCTTATGAGTTATGGTCTATGAGGCATGGGGCACGGTTGTTACCATTTATTTGACAGACTGTTGTCCTTCCTCTGTTATGCCTACGTAGACATTTTTGTAGATTTCCTGTTCTCCTACACACAGTGTTGTGGTGTGTCGCATGAAGGTCACTGAAGGTCAAATTAGGCATACCCACTTTCATCCTGGCATCCATATTTTGAGCACAGATGAAAATCTTCACAACTTCAAACTTTTCAAAGTTTTATTTTAAATCTGCAAGCTCACAATATACACACGTACACTTGACAATATACACACGTACTACAGTATACTTGCTCAGTGTAACTGAACAAGTAACTGAGCAGGTGTAACTGAGCAAGTGTAACTGAGTGTGTAACCGAGCAAGTGTTAACCATATCTGCTTATGTTGCTCCAGTTACTCTAGCCAAGAGACTCAGCCAGCCAAAGGTCTTAAATGAATGTCAACAAATTCAAAAGCCAAGCAACAGCGCAAGTGGCAATTTGGGATGAGCTGAGAACCCCTCCTAGTCCACAATAAATCAGTTAGGCCTCTAAGAAAGCAGTCTTTCTTTTAAGACTCCAATCTATCTGCTCCCCCTCATCCACGTTTTTCAATTTGAGTTCTGTCATCTTATTGTTCATCCGAGAGTCGCATCACCTCCCTTCATCATGCTGGAGAATATCCCAGATGCAGGGGCTGGCCTTTGGCTAGAAGCTTAACCCCAATTTCCTCTCTAAGCTGCTGGCTTTCTAAGTGGATACGTGATACACACAGATCTTCTGCTCATAACCTCTCAAAGTCCCTCTTTCTCTCTCATTCCATCTGCCTTTTTCCCCTTCCTATCTCTCTCTCTCTCTCTTTTTCTTGTCATTCAGAGTTGTCGTATGCTCTCTATCTGGAAGGTAATCAATTCGGTCCTGCTGTGCTGTGCTGTAGCTGGCTTAGACCAGGACCCAGAGCGACTGGTCATAACCATGTTAAATCAATTTCACTTGCCTTTTAACCTCTAAACTCTGTGTGGTGACCCTATTAACCCGTATTACCATAGTTACAATAGTCACTGATGATGGAGCCGGTTGGAATATTGATCCCAGGGTGGGGTTGTGGTGAATTTTCACGAGGGCATTTTGTTTTATGTGGATTCTGACATCCTGGTCAAGGACTTCCATCAAAAAGTATTTGTGTTATACTGTAGGATATTTAATTTTGTACAGTGGTGAAAGACATGGAGTTGGTGGTTACGGGTAATGTTCTTTTAGGAAGTATCTTAATTTTTTAGAGACTGCTATCAGTCTTCTAAAATATTTCACAAACATTGCGTATGTTATATTGGAGTCACTTGTTTGTAAGTATGTAAACTCCAAGTGTCAACAACAGATTATGTTTTTATGTAGCTAATCTTACAATCTGGAGTAAAATTACCCTTTTATTTATTTACTAGCGAGTTCTATGATTTACAACAATGTTTTGTCACTCATGCTAACATCCGTCCTAGCAGCTGAGCTGTATTTGTGTATACACAGACCAAACTGCTGTTTTATTAAACTGCACTTTACTGTTTGTGTCCAGAACGAAACGTACTTTCTGGTAAACGATCCCAAATGGCCAAATACCATTCATCTTTGTGTTTTTGTCCTGTTTTTGACTCCATGTGCTACACATAAAGGCTTTTAGATTGATTGTGTGCCTGAAGAAAGCCATGTTTGTTTAATCTCTTTTTCCACCATTCATCAGTTGCTGTTGTAAATGAGTTGTCATCTGTAGTCAATGTCATAGTGCAATTATTGAATTAACCATACATTGAAATTAGAAATTATTTCTTCTAAGAAAAAGAAAAGAGGAGAAAAAAAAGGCAGTATTTGGAGCATAATTGTATTACTACCTCACAAATGCTAGTCAGAAATGTCAGAAAAAAACATTCATGAGGTCAGTTGCCATTGACTAGAATGTATATTTACTGTAATGCTGCTTTCACACGGGTAGATACAAAGATACTGTACACAGCTTATTTGTCGCTGTGTCGCTTTGTGTTGCTCAACGCGGTCGTTGACGTCATCAAGCGTGTGTCCGTCATTTGTAGTTTTGTATCTTTGTATCTGGAAGTTGAACCCAGCTCAACTTGAATTTGTAGCTTTGTATCTTTTCATCTTTTGTAGCAACCAGCTACAAAAGGTAGATGTTGTTTTGTATCTTCATGTCGCTGGCTTCCATTGAAAATGAATGGTACATTGTGTCTTTGTATCTGCCCGTGTGAACGCAGCATTACAACCATTTCTTTTATTGGTATTAACGAATGTTGGCTGTTTTACATAACTAAAACCTCCTGCCTTTTTATTCTATTATGGTCTCGGTGCAGTATATGAATCCAGCTGAATGTGTGTCTGAAAACTGTTTGTCTGCTGTCTATTCTCAGGCATGGACCTAGACAAGAAGTCCAGTCATAAAAACAAAGGCACACAAGGAGGTGACTGGACGCACCAAATCAAATTGATACTTCTATTTCTGAAAATGTCTATATTTTTCTCTAAATACATTCCACCTGCCTTTCACTCTCCCAGGACTTACTAATAAAACAAAACTGAACCAAATATTTTTTTATTAAGTGGAGTTTAATCAAAACTAACCTTTTAAAAGAATGAATGTATTGATGAATGATATACTGTATGTATCCCTTATAAAGTCATTTTATTCTGTTTTTGAATATGAACTGACAGCATTGACCAGTAAACTTCCACTCTTGTACATTTTCCTTCCTTTAACTACCTTTTTGCTTCTCAAGCTCTACTGCCTCACCTCATCTCTTTCTACAAATCTAGACTATAGGTCCAACTGTACCTGCATGACTGCTGGTTTGCTGCTGCAGTTCTCTTTCCCACTGAAAACAAATGTCTATCATAGCAAGATATTTTAGAATTGAACCTTTAGTGTTCATATGTGGACATTTGCATTTGGCTTCACTGTTACATTTTAACAAATACCAAAAGACTGTTCTTTTTCAAAAGTAGAACTAAGTAAGCTGTGTCCTGTCACATTTCCTTTCTCTTTAGCAGATCCTCAGCTAACAATTCTACTTTGACTGTGTGTTCAATTGTACGTCTATTAATCTAGTAATTGTTCTGTCATACAAGAACTGTGCAACTTTGCCATCTATCTTTGTTTTATAAGATGTTGCTTTGAACAGTTGGCTGTTTTCATTTGGCTGTTCAGTTGGCTGTTTTAAAAAATGGGGTGGTGGTAACTTGAAGGTTAGATGATTGGGCTATTGATCAAAAGGTTTCTGGTTCCAATCCCCTGACACACATATTTCTGTTTCTCCAGCTGACCAGGCATCATTGTGCTCCATGTCAGAAGCTGAACAGGTTCAGCAGGCTATAGAACTCTCCCAGGAGCTCAGTCGACGGATGGCTGCTACAGAGAGCACCCTGGAGGCCAGGTAGAGTACTGCAACTATAGGATACTGTAACTGTATGATTCTACAACGTAAGCTACATGTCTACTATGTCTATAGTCTTGCATAAGCATATGAGCAGAGATCTATGTCTATCAATACATCTGGTGACATCTAAATTCAATGAAAGGGCTAACACTGGGTAGAAACAATCTAGAAATGTAAAAACAAAATGTTAATATATTAGGTCCTTCATATTGGAATGGTATCAGGATTGGTTTTTAAAGCAGTGGGCCTACAGTATGTTTGAGATCTCCGATACGGCTATGTGAGACTACTACATCTGTATGGTACAGTAGTACCACTATATAAGGTACTATTGGATACTACAGTACAACCGTAGGGCTCTACATTACCTACGTGAGAACTAGGGCTGTACATGATTTTGGAAAATTATGTTACCTTACATTTTTTGAAAGCCACATTATATTTTCATACCATGATATTGAATCATCTCGTCCCCTGCCCTGCCTTCTCCCCTCCTCTCCCCTACTGTCCTCTCCTGCAGGGAGGCTGCTCCTGCCCTGCTCACTGGCAAAGTCAACCAGCTGGAAGAGATCCTGCTGCAGCTGCAGTATGACCTACGAAAGGTACGCTACTCTTAACACCACGCTGGATCTGCACTAATGACAATCGACACTAGTACACATCACCTGAAGCACAGTGAGATTCGACATAGACTGAGCAGCTGTGTGAAGGGTGGGGAACAGGCATCCAGAAGACATTGATCACTGAAGTAAAACAAAGCAGAACGGTGCACTCAGTAGAGTGCAAATCTCCGTCAGGGAGCATGCCCTAATGATAAGCAATGTATTCAGTCACATTTCCATGTTCAGCCATGAAAGAGCAGTGCAGCATCTGACAACCAGTTGTTCATCTCTATTGTCTTCCTCCCTCTCTCTAATACACATTCTTGTCTACGCGTCTCTATCTTTCTCTCTGTCCTGATAACATCAAATAGTCTTATAAGGTATGTACTAATTATAAGAGATACACCAACATAGCTGCACAAATACAAATAGCAATGACCATTCATAGTATCACAGGACAAATATATGCTGACACAGAGAATAGCATGGAGGATCCAGATCAGCTGTTAGATTGACAGCTGTAGCTGAGTTGACTAAAGACTCCTGCTGTGAGTTTAAACCTCCCTGGTTCAGATAGAGTTAGATAGTACAGAAATATAGAAGAACAGGTTAGCATTCTGAAATAGCCATTACACACCCAAAATATTTTATTTTCAAATCCAACATGCTTATTCAGAAACTCTTCAAACTCTTCAAGACGGCACTGTATTAGGCTATAATAGTTTGTTTGGTGCAAATGTTGCCAATTGTCAGCACTCTGAACTCTGTAAAGGGGGATAAAGACTGATTTAAAGGAATATTTCACTTAAAAAAAAAATGTTGGGTCATTTTATCATCTACTCAGGCTTTTGTCCAACATCCCAGACAGTTTTTAAGTTGCTTGATTCAGTATTTAGATATTTGTCTCCGCCAGGCCGAAGGCATGGCGAGAGAGTATGTTTTACCCTCCGTCCGTCCGTCCTTCCGTCCGTCCTTCCGTCCGTCCGTCCGTGTGTGTGTGTGTGTGTGTGTGTGTGTGTGTGTGTCCTGTCTGTGTGTTAACAGCTAATATCTGGCACCGTTGGCCCGTTCGCTCCGAAACTGTGCACACACACTCCCTGGATGCCAATTCAGAACCTCTGCCCCAATTTTTTCACATGGGCCTGTTATAGCGCCACCAGGAGGCCGATTTGTGCAAAACACATTTTTTTACATTACTCCTACAGATTTTATCCAAATATCATGCAAATCGGTACACAGTATCTCTATAGTCATGTGATCAACACGGATCTGTCCGATTTCCCATATTCCATCCTGCTTGCCTATGGTTGGCTTCCAAAGTTTGCAGGATTGGTCCGTTTTGAACAAAATGCCTCAAACTATGCATGCAGCTTGCGATTTCCGTGAAATTTCACACACACATTCCCACTAGGCCGAGGAAGAAATGCCACCCTTTTCACATTGGCCTGTTATAGCGCCACCAGCAGGTCTAATTTAGCAAAACACATTTTTGGAACAAAATGCCTCAAATCATGAATGCAGTGTCTGATTGCAGTGAAAGACCTAAGAATAAATGGCACCCTTTTCACATTGGCCTATTATAGCGCCACCAGGAGGCCAGAATAACGTACCTGACCTGGCGGAGACCTGTGCTCCGAGGAGCACTTTTTCTAGTTGATATTAATTTTGTCAGACACGCCCCCTTCCTATACAAACCCATTATAACTTCAAACTCTATTTTTAACATGTTAGATTCATCAAAAACACCCAGCCTTGGTTCTGGTGTCACATCCTGCCCTCCTAATACGTGAGGGGGCCGTGTTTTTTCGATTACTTTTTTAATTTATTTTATTTGATTATTTTATTGTATTTCATTTTTTTCATTTTCCTTTTTTCTTTTTTTTTTTAATTGAAAAAAGTAATTGAAAAAACACAGTCTCCTCACGTATTAGAAGGACAATATCAGTCACCAGAACCAAGGACGGGTGTTTCTGATGAAGGATTTTTAGGCAACATATCACTCTCAAGCAGCAGTGCTATAGTGACGGCTTGAGACAACATCTGACCACCAGGTACCCCCGACCATTTTACAATGGTCCCGCTAATCCCGCCCACACTGGAATGCAGAATTACCGTTGTCAAACCCAACCTGTAAGAGGTTGACGACTCCTAAAAAAAACACTTAAAATGACGGAAGTGTGGCCTCTGAGGCGGACTTGAGTCACCCCGTGTGAGCCATCAGTTGAGCGAGTGGCCGTGCCGAGCGTTGCAAAGCTATTTTTGGCGAATGCTCGCCCCAGAAAAGGGATGCTAGGATTCATGTGGTTAAAAACAATTGACAGTTGTGTTGACCAATTTAATGAACACATTGAGGTTCTTGGCCTGCTGTCAGTATGCAGAATAAATACGATGCTGATCGGCCTAGTTTTATTTGAGTTTAGCTGTGGACGGACAGACAGACACATATACAGACACGCAACGGCGAAAGCAGGATCTTCTGGTTGAGATGACAAAAATGAGCAAGCTATATACTGATTGCATGTAAAGCATTTTTGCACCTGTCTGATTACATTCATATAGGCATGTGTGTGCCTGTGTACACATGCATGCTTCTTAGTGCAAAAAAAAAGAATGTAAGCACATTTGTCTGTTTTTAATTTATTTTGTAAGCTGCAATATCTTTTATGGCCCAAACAGCGCTTAACCACTTAAACCCTGTATACTTTGTCTTATGACAAATAGTGAAAATAGACTATCTCCAAGCTCATAACATCAGGGCGACGGCTCAGGAGGTAGAGCAGGTCGTCCAATGATCCATGGGTCGGTGGTTAAAATCCCGGCTCCTCCTGACCACATGTCGAAGTGTCCTTGGGCAAGACACTGAACCCTACATTGCCTCCAATGAGTCGGTCGGCGCTCGCTTGCCACCATTGGTGTGTGAATGTGGGAAAAGTGGGGACGCTGGCATCGACTGTTCGCCGCTCCACCTCCCAATGTCCCCCCCCTGTATGAATGAATGAACCATTGTAAAGCGCTTTGAGCACTTGGAAAAGCGCTATAAAAATGCAATTATTCATTATTATTATTATAACACGCCGCAATGCTGTGTAAGCTTATAGATTGGCTTATTTTTGGGATAATAAATTATAATGACACCCAAAATATGGACGGCAGGTTGAAAGTTGTTAACACCGTCCTCTCCCCTGGCTCTCCTCCCTCCAGGAGCAGGAAGACAAGGCAGATCTGCAGGAGCAGGTGCAGAACCTCAGACAGGACAACCTGCGTCTCCACGAGGAGAGTCAGACAGCCGCTGCTCAGCTCCGCAGGTTCACAGAGTGGTTCCTCCAGTCTGTCGACAGGAAGACCTGAGAGGACATTAACACAATACACGCATGCACATAGACGCACACATACACACACACACACACACGCACACACACACACACACACACACACACACACACACAAGCATATACATAATGTATACATATATGGCACACAAAGACGTATTTGCACACACAGATGCATGCATACAAAAGTAGATTTATGCATACTCAAATACTTATACAATTAGCACATACACGCACACACGTGTGCTGTAAAGAGGTGCAAACATAGAGCGGCATACATGCATACACTCAAATGTGTGCATCTGCCTAGGTGCATACACACACGCATACACAAACGTGTGAACGTAAGAATACACACTACTGTACCAGTCACATGGCTAGACATGGGAGGGATTGTAGTTGTGATTCAAAGTGAAATTTTGTAGCTTTTGTACAGCTGTTGGGGGTGGGGGGTGTAAATGCTCGTTAGCAAGTGTTAACTATTGAAATAAAGTCAGCGCACTATGGAAGAACTATTAGCATCGATGCAATCACCAGCCACTTTCAAACAGTGTATTGTTAAATTACTGGAGTGCAGCAATAGTATCAGTGCTATAGGTGTGTTGATTGACACTCTGACATGCCTGTAATAATCACAGAACGTTATGTGGTTAGACTAGCTGTCTAAAACAAACTTCTCTTCACAGCGTACAGCTGCTTCTCATTGTTGTCAGTGGACAGGATGTGTTGTTGCACGATGCCTACAGTTCTGAGATTAATCCTGTTTTTAGCTAGCGGAGCACTGACCAATAGGCAGGAGCTTATCCCCAAAAGCATCCATAAAGTGCTGTTGGCTAGCTAAAAGCAGAGGTGCCTGATGGACACAAGGGCTTAGAGTAGCAGAGATCAAATATTTTAGATTTTGGAAGAGTTGCAGTCCAAACCAGTGTGTGTATATGTATATCCATTTTGACAATGTGACGTCATTTTTCAAAAAACACTTGATGTGTATCGCTCAATATTTCAAAAACACATGAAAAGATGCTCTAAATTCAGTTTTGGATATTTAGTTGGCAAATAACATAAGTGATATTATTGAAGTTACTGTACATTAAAAAAAAAGTTTGGAAATGTATGTTTGGTAAAATGACTCTTTTATACAATTGGAAAGCCTGTTTCTTTAATTTTTAAACAGTGTCCATTTGTAAGGAACATGCATTTGGGAAAGAGCATCACAGCTCATGAAACATTTGCAACATATTCTCCCCCGATGCCAAACAGCTTATTCTGCTGTTGGTATTGACTCTTCTTTGGTGTTGTTTAGTGGATTGGATGATTGAAGTCTATCAATAAACAGGCTTTCCAATGGTTATTGGAAACAGTTATGGTTACAGTTATTGCCGAGCAGCATTGTTACAACAGAACATTTTCTACCAAACACAAATTTCCAAACTTTTTGGTTTTATGTTTATGTTGTCTGGACAGGTGTTAGGAAGGTCCTGG
>NC_139939.1:35419282-35501782 GCF_963454915.1 Gymnoscopelus microlampas
TGTAATTCTTGTCAGAACATATTCCTTTGCCAAAATAAAAATGTCTCTGTGGCAAACCACTCAATTTAGCTAAATTTAGCTGATTAAAATATGTTCAAGCATGAGCTTGCAGGGTTATTAGACGGGACAACCAAGTATAATGTCGCAAGGTGCTTTGTATTGGAAAGAAACAAACATCTTTTATATTGTAATTGGTTTTATAAGTAATACCACTGATATTGGAAGAAGAAGAAAAAAGACAAGCAATAATAAGGTGATAGTCACAAAACTGTTATTTAGCACTGATTGTTTTTTTTTATCATTTCTTTTTTTTGTGTTGTGGAATTACATATTTATTTTTGCAGGAACAAAACGTGCCTGACATTAAATGGTATGTGGCTAGTTTGCCGTTGTAATTTCCATTCATCCTTTTTTTCTCTAACTCTCTGTCAGAATCACTTCCAGTTAGGGCTGCCAGATTTTAAATGTGTCAAAACTGGACTGTGTGCATGTTTGTGTAAATGGATGTTCTCAAATGTCCGTTTACAAAAACATACAATTTCAGTGGATGTGGTGGCTGCACAGATCATCTACACATACTATTACTGTCTGCTATTTCTGCCTTACACCTCCAAACTTGCAGAAGGCTGCAACTCCTGCCGACAGTACATTGACTGATACTCAGCTGACGGAAGCCGGTATTCTGACTGGATACTCGCACTGTTCGGCATCTCAAACCAGCCCTGCCCAAATAATTTGAAAACCAGACATACTGGTCCAAAACCGTCATCTGGCAGCCCTTCTTCAAATCCCATCACCTGAAGGAAACGGTTAGTATACCGCTGTCATGGAATTGGAGCATCTGGACCCTGAAAGTTGGGTTTGTCTCCAATTTGGAGTTTTCTCCTTAACCCATTAAGACCTGACGCCGATTCTACAAATGCCTTCTAAATCAGTAGCTCTCAAACGTTTCAAGATTTTTCAAAATGTAAAAAAAAAATAGCAGATGTACAAGCTTTTCCGGTTTTAATGGGTTAATACCATTGGATTTGTTAGACAGCAATCATCTGTAAAAGGTATACTTTCCATGAATAAAGAAACTATTCTCACCTCATTGAGGCCATTTAAAGCTATAAAACGGGGGTTTAACAGGTGTCAAGGCTTATAAGGTCATAACATTCATTAAAAACATACAGTAAATGACCCTGTAGACTTGGATTCAAGAAAGAAAAAGTGAAACACCAAAATGTTTCCTCTTGTTTTGTTTCTTGTGACAGAGGTGGTCTACTTTATACTTTGTTCAACTGTGTCATTTGCCAACAAAAAGTTATTTTCATTTGAAAATGTGTTATTTTGCAGCGTGCAAGTATAAATTAGGCTCTGAAATATTGTTCTTGTGAGTAACATACGTTATCATTGTACTTGGCCCCACTAGCTAACAAACCCTTCATAAAATATAAAACGATATCCCTTGCTACAGTATATGCAGAAACACTACTCTGCCATTCACCCTTCTATTTCAGTTCTCATTAGCATGCTTGACTCCATTGTGATTTTTATATTTTTCATAGAAACACATGATGTTCCCTTCATACATACAGTATATGTTTACCCATTGATTCAAATACACCTCATAATTTTACACACAGACACAGACACAGATAAATAAATACACACACATATACAGTACATACATACACACACTCAACATATTTGTCAAATCATTTGGTTTCACAGCATTTTTATGTAGCATTGTGCTTTAAGTACAGGTTTAAATTCAGCACCAGAGATTATTTTTTTCTTTTTAAGAACACGCCTCACCCATGGTACCTTGTCTGTGAAACCACTTTTATCCAATGCCAAAATGTGTGATGGGCTTTGTACTATACAACAGAAAAGTGACTTGTATTTAACACTCTTTTATTTAAGCTTATTTAACCCTCCTGAAATTGTTTATTTTGGTAAGAGTATTTTGTTCCTCTCTGCACTAAAAAAAATAACTGTATTGGCAAAACTATGTGTATAGCTGGCAAAGGAAAAAGATATAAATATAAATGCTTATAAAAGTGGATCTTTCTGGGACGTTTTAACATTTTGATGCTGCTAGGAGTCAGCCCGTTGTTTTGTATGCCTTTTGTTTCTTTGTCAAATGTTTTGTTGAAAGATGGTACAAAAAAGTGTTTGCTTTTTTAAATAAATGTAGGACTTTGGAAAACAAATTGAATCAACAGAGCTGTTTAATTTTCTTGTAATTAGATCAGCATTAATACAGGGCTTACCAACAGTTGTCCCTTAAGTCTTTATCCAGCTTCTACGCTGGATAATTACATCACCAAACATCTTCATACCAACTAAGTAATGAGGCGTTTCTTTATATTTTAAGCAGTTATAGAGCTTCACCGCCTAATTCTCATCTCACTCCTGACTATTTTAAAAAGTGGAATGTAAAAGACAGAGTTAATGATATTAAGGGCCTGAATTTTGCTATGTTTATTATTTCAACAGGTAACTTAACCAGGTTTCCCCATGTCCCCTTTTCCTGGCCAGCCGTCAACGCTACCCCTGCGAACCACAATCGGCTTAGTTCCTCACTGGGCGTGCAGGGACCAGTGGTGTGATAACGACCTACAACCTCACCTCTGTTGTCAGCTCTTGAATAATGTAGAGCAATAATGAGGTAAATGCTTCACAGCTGTATCATGTGGACCCCTGGGCTGTGACGGGGATAAGGTGTCAGAGACACAGTATAGCCTGGTGGTTAGAGACCGTCCTGTACCCACAAGGGCACAGGTTAAATTCTGTAGCTGCAGCTAGTGTCTGACCTTGATCAGCTATGGTACATGTCCTGTTGGACTGCCCTTGGGCAAAACGCTGAACCTCTCTCCGTCTCTAGATGTCAGCTAAATATTTAAAATGCAAACTTTAAAGTTTGCTGAGAGTTTTGCCAATTTGGCTTGAATTTCATTTCCAATTTCTTGCAACCAAGTGGGAAAATGTGAGCCAGGAAAATGAAAGATTTAGGTACCCTTGAGCAAAGTATGTAAAGCCTGATTTATACTTAGTTGTGCACCGGTCTTGCACACCTAAAATAGCAAATCTATAAGCTCACAACACATCACAGCACAACATGTTATGAGTTTGTAGATCGCCTGTTTTAGGCTTCTCGCCCACTGCTCCAGTAGAGTAGCATGGTAGCCACCTGGTCAGTCCCCCCCCCCCCCCCCCAACACAACCATAACAGCCACACAGAATTATATGTTCTTTGTGTGGATTACAGTATAACACTGTAATCCACACAAACAAGAGGTTGTACTTATACTTATCTATATCTTTATAAGCGCTTCCAAGTGTTTTCTGGACCTATCAGAATCTGAAAGGTCCTGAATCTGGACCTCTCAGATTCAGGTCAGCTGAGAAATCTGCCATACATTCTTGTTCCGTATGCTTGTGCATCCTTCCCCTAAATCCTGCACTGCAAGTTAAAAGCATAGTACTGTTGCATAGTACTCGCATGAGTTGTTCATGCATAGGCAAATATGCATGATGCTTCCCAGTTTTTGTGCGTTAGAAGACTACACTGATTTTAGAATGGAGCCTCAAGCTGCAGAGCTTCTATCCCCCAGGGTGACGGAGGAAGTCATGTTGCAGTGCAGGAGCGAGTGTGTGTGTTTAGAGGGCTATATGTTTGTGTTGATAGGTCACATTACATGTGATGCATCCTTTGGGTCTAATTGGGTTGTTGGCATTTGTTTCAAATGTTTATTTATTTAGAAGAGATTTGTAAATTGTAAGAGATAATATAAAAAAGACTGAGGCAATCTAAATATCTAAGCTTGAAGGAAAAGAAAAGGAAAACAAGAAAAATGTTCCATCATCAACACTCAAGTGCATCTTTTAACACACATTTCCAAACCCCTGCAGGGTCCTACCTCACTGAACTGATTTCCATTATGGATTGAATAAGATAGGTTACGAGTGAAACACACAACACACCTGAGCAATGCTTTTACTGTGGCGGGTTGTGACCTTCCGCGACACAGAGCGATGCACGAGAGTCGCTCGTGGCAACCCGGTGAAGCAAAAGTCCTAATGGATGCACACTTTATACCTAGATGCATGCAGAGCACGCAAAAAATAAATAAATAAAATAGAACGAAAAATCCATACAGGAGCGTTTGTAGCTCTAAGTAACGAGATGTACACAGCTTCAAAGACTTTTGGATGGCAAAGTGCCTGGATTTGTCATTTACATTTAAATAATTCATCAGGCTGATGGCCTTATTCCCAAAAAAGAAAACTGCTGAGAGACGAGAACGGATCAATTCAGCAGTTTATAGAGAACTACTCTATATGGAGCTATTGGAGGATAAAAACAAGCTCCGCTTTAGTTACTACCAAGTTTCCATTCAGCCTGCTGACTTGAATAAGTAAAGCTTTTCCAGGTGCTTTGCACATTGGTTCTTATTTCTTTACCTAGTACCTATCTATTGTACACGATCAAATGTGCTTTCACTACAAGACATCTTTTCAGGTGTTATTGGTTGCCTGAATGTCTTGCCTAGTAATTCTTACCTGTACCAATCTGAAAAGGTAAAAAATGTCATACAACCTACCTATGCTGTATGTCACAGGAGTGATATTGCTCCCTACACCTCTACCAAATGCCCAAGTTGCTCTGTGGGCAACAATGGAACACTGTACTGCTCAATAGACAATGAAGAGACTGCAATTATTGGATGTGTGTGTGTGTGTGTGTGTGTGTGTGTGTGTGTGTGTGTGTGTGTGTGTGTGTGTGTGTGTGTGTGTGTGTGTGTGTGTGTGTGTGTGTGTGTGTGTGTGTGTGTGTGTGTGTGTGTGTGTGTGTGTCTGTGTCTGTGTGGGGACTGTGCAAGTCCTTTCTCACCAATTATTTATTTCTACCTCTTTACTTTTTCTTTTGTTGTACCCTCTGAGTGTGTGGGTGGGTTGGAACAGCTTCATATACATATACAGTATGAATAATGTTTGAAAGACGTACTGGAGAAAGAAGAAATGTGATCATGTATGTTGATGATGAAGCTTTCCCCCAAATGCAAATAATAATAATAATGAAGGTTTAGTTTGCAGATGAGTTTTGTTCCAGAATGAGATATAGTAACAACCACAGAGCTGAAATAATCATTTCATTTTCAAATGAAATATTAATTCTTAAACTGAAAGTTCACCTTTGTCGTGCTACAGTACGTGCATGTTGGAAAGGCAGGGAACTTCTCAGTGGCTTAAAGCTCAGTCATCAAGAAGTAGTGTGACTCCACTTTTCACCCTCTCTCTCTCTCTCTCTCTCTCTCTATCTCTCTCTCTCTCTCTCTCTCTCTCTCTCTCTCCAGATTCATTCAAATTGAGCAACAAATGAAGCGTCCTTGTGATTGTGCGATGAATAGTGAAGGGAGTATAGCTCTAGGTATCACTATGGCTCTGGCTGCGTGTGTTTGGTCTGCGTGTTGGGTGTAGATGCATATTTGATCATGCACATTATCACAAGATGTCTAATTCTTGCTGAAGAGATCACGGGTAAGCTCATATAAACTTGAATTAATAGACCCAGGCGTCATTGTGGTGTTCCTCAAGGTTCAGTGCTTTACACGATTCTGTTCATCATTTACTATCTGCCTTTAGGGTCATCTCATGAGATCACACAACTTCAGTTTCCATTTTTTAACTGATTTACCTTATAAACTGTCTTCAGGGCATTCATAAATGCTCAAAAAACTACTGACATACTTAAAATTGCCACTGACAACCCCAACACTCTAATTACAAACTTACTAAGTTCATACTTTCATCGTATTGCTCTGAAGTGTAGAAACCTTGGTGTTTTAATTGAAGGCGCCCTCACTTTGAACAGCCGCATCAATCATGTCATACTGTACAGTAATGCTAAAAAAAAATATGTCCCCCAAAAACCTGATTCATCAAGGCAAGATTATTGCAACTCCCTTTTCTTTGTCTGCAGTAAATAATCCCTCCTCTCTTCAATTCATCCAAAATGCAGCTGCCAGGATTTTAACAGGTTCAGAAAATCAACACATTACACCTATTCTTTCATCTTTGCACTGGCTGCATGTTAGTTTTAGAGTTGATTTGATAATTCTGACCTTTTATATCCCGCATGTGCTATCATAGGCCCTGGGGTCCTCAAATGCTGCTCTACTGGTGGTTCATTGACCTGAGTTGCCTCTACTTGACATTGTTTTCACAAAATGTTTTGCAAATGTTCCCCCAGAATAGGGAAGCTATGGGTTCAAGTGGTTAAAGAATAAAGGTGACAGAGCGTTTGCCATCAGGGCCCCTCTGGAAGAACCTCCCAGAGGAGATTAGGATGGCTAGTCTATTAAAATCCACTTTTATAGTCTAGCCATCATATGATCCTTCTAACTTTAATTTCCCTCACCATTTGTTTTATTGTTATGCTTAGAACTGTGTTTTGTTTTATTGCTTTTGCTTTTATTTTCTATTGCTTTATTTCCACAATTGTAGTTTTATTGTGTGTATTATAATGTTTTATGTTTTATGAATTTTATTGTATTGCTTTGGAAGGGAGCTACAGATAAAGTGTGTGTGTATATAGGCTACTGATAACGTTCTTTATTATTATTATTATTATTATTATTATTATTATTATTACTGTTGTAATTAAGTTTATGTTGTTGTGTGTGGTGTGTCTGTGCATGCACATACTCACCTTCACCTTTGCTGACATTGTGCCACTTCCAAATAAAGCCTGTTGCTGAGACACTGAGAGTGTTTGACATTAGCCAGCAGATGACCTGGTTATTGTGTCTCTGAAGCATGTCATGTGAGAAGAACTTGGCACATGGGCTGCTGTGTTTCTAATATCACTGGCAGACCAACAGCAGGAGAACTTGCTCACATATGCACACAGAGACATACACAGAAACAAAAGAAAGGGGGAAATAGATCTAAAATAGATCTATCTACTGTATCTATATCTATAGTATTGTCTTGTCTTTTTGTCTGTCTGTCTGTCTGTCTGTCTGTCTGCCTGTAAAAAAGGCGTTTGACCGAAATGTTGTTTCACATGTTTAATGTTTTAGTAAATTAAAAATATATTAATGAAATGAATAATTTTAATTTAAAAGAATGTGTGGGGTTGAAATCTAGTGTACTGGAGCAGGTATTCCCACAACCACTGCTTCTACACCAAACCATGCCCCATTGTTAAGTAGAATGTGGAACATCTGTGCTGGCAAGGAGTTTAACTAATGGGACTTCTGGGCAATGGCATTTTCCATGGTTCATTTAATGTGGCCTAAATGTTTCTGCCTTTTCTATCACATATCCAGTGTTTACTTTATCTTGTAAGAGGAGTGCTAAAAAGAATGAGACTGTAGCAAGGTGGCAAGGCTGGCTGAAATGGCACTGCGAGCGACCTCTCTGCTTAACTCTGAGGCAGAGAGCTTAGCAAGATTAGTTTTAGGAACTCATCATGTCAAACATGGATGGAACTCAGCCACCAGACACAGCTGCTTTCGATAGTGTGGTAGAATTCTCAACTGAGGGAATACCAGAGATTTGACAAAGTAACCACAACAGAGGAAAACAGTGTCCTCCGACAGAATAGCTCTGTAATGGGGAGGCTGGCTGCCACATGGCTCTTGCTTTGGTTGATATACCTGTCCTTGGTTCGATATGCTCAGGCAATGATGAATGATTATATTTATTATGTGCACGTTTTGTGTTCTAGGAATTGTCATGCAATTTTCCCATTTGAGGAGAAAACTGGACCTGTTTGAACTGGGCCTGGTGGATGTACTACTCTTCACATGGTGAGTGTCTGTTTTCCTCTATTGTTTTGCAGAGATATTTTACAGATTGTTGTTTTTGTCAACAATAGGACAGTGTAGGTAGACAGTTCTCAGGTCAGGATGTTACAGCCACTATGGCATCTCTAAGAAATATTCCCTATTGGTTCAGGATGTCTTTTTGTGTACTTCTTCTCATTTATTATTGAACTACCATGATGTATTTTATAAAGACTTTTCCTCAAATTCCTCAAATAGCGGGTGGATGTTCATTGCCACCTGCTCTGTTCATTAGTTTGATAGAGTACGCTTCAAGTAGTTGTTGGCTGCATGCCATGATGGCAAAATGGTAACAGACTTATTTTCAGCCAAAACATTTCACAACTTTGGCTTTCCTAATTTGTTTGATCCTACAGTAACAGCTTCTGTGTAAAGTTTAGATCTAACAAGGCCCTTTAACCACTTTCAACCTATTTGGGGCATGTCATTTAAAAAAAGAAAAATCCAAATCCAAATCTACAAGCTCACAACACATCACAATACAACACATTGCTAAATGTTTTGAAAGTATAGTTATGTTTTCAAAGTATAAAATAGGGCATAAGCAGTTAAAAAACCTTTCAACTGTACAACAGAGAAATCATGAAAGATTAAACTAAATACCTATTTCAGTGTTCTATCTGTCAGATTTCAACCATGCTGTAGGCTTTTCTATTTTTATAGTTCATCTGTACTGTACCATCATTGCTCTGGTGAGCTTTTTATGAATGGAGGTCACTCACATGCTGTAGGGATCTCTGCCTATGGGCTTTTGACTTACGTTTGTAATTTGAGGTGTGCGTCTTAACTTATTCATGGGAATCCATTTAGCTTTTTATCCAACACATTAATACATGGATGAACACACAGTAAATGGGAGAGGGATACAGATGTAGGTCAGATTAAAAATAAGATAAGCAAGAGCTCTCATAACAGAGGTATCTGGCTTTAATGTCAGTCTTGATTATTGTTTACTAGTTAAATGTAGGAATTAATGGTCATTTTGCTGTTCATTATTGTTGTCATCCTACTATAAATGGGCGAAATCTCTGTCCGTCACAGTGTGAGTGCATATGTGTGTGTCTGTACTGTAGTTCACGTATCCCGAGAACCATCCAACCATGCCTATACAATATATGGGCCAATGTACTGTATGGGACTGACCGACTTAAAACACGCATGTGTATCGGCGAGGACCTGATGGCATGATGCGCCAAGTGGGAAGTTGGTTGGATCAGCAGATCTAAAAAAAAATATCGATGGAACCGCAAATCCACATATGGCCACACATATGGCCTAGACTCCATAATTGGGCATGCCTGACACGGAACTCCATATACTGTTGTATGGGCATAAAAGGGACACAGACAGACAGATACATGGGTACAACCGCATAACCGGGTGAGGTATGCATCAATCTCGACGGGCATTGGTCTAGATTATTTTAAAGGGTCAAAGGTTAAGGACACAAGGTCAAGGTCAAGAATCAGTGTTTGTGGGAGTGAATATGAATGACACATGCCATTGACTGAGCATCGCATCATCCCCTCCTCTTCAGTGAAATAATCTCTTGATCCTCAAAAATTGAGACAGAAGTTGATTGTCTAATGTCTATTGATCCAAGGGAACAGGGGCCAGTCCCTTTCTTCAGCTGTACAAATAGCATAACAGCATGCCTGTTCATGAAATGAACCGATGTGTTTTGACATCTTGTGACTGCGTGACTACGTCACCTCTGCCTTTTGAGTATTGAGTCAGAAGTTGAAAAGTAGACCAAACACTGGAGGGCTAGATTCCTGTCATGCTCTCTTTCTCTGCATGATAAACAAGCAGTGGGATTGATTAGTACATGGCAAATTAGTTTTGTTGCTTTGTTGCTCATTTACCCGTCTGTTGTTTGTATCTCCTGGGTGCTGCTGCCACAGTGTCTAAGATGAATAACTTCCCTGCACTGCATTTCCATTATTTTTAATTGGACTGTCTTCGTTTTTTGGGGCATACAACATCCAAAAAACTAAAAAACATCAACAAATGACTTGGCTTGGCCAGTTTACTCAGCATGAAATAAAAACACACAAAAACCAAAATTGAAACTAGAAAAAGTGCTCCTCGGAGCACAGGTCTCCGCCAGGTCAGGTAGGTTCCTCCTGGTGGCACTATAATAAACCAATGTGAAAAGGGGCGCCATTTCTTCTTAGGCCTTTCACGGCAATCGAACACTACATTCATGATTTGAGGCATTTTGTTCCAAAAATGTGTTTAGCTAAATTAGACCTGCTGGTGGCGCTATAACAGGCCAATGTGGCATTTCCTCCTCGGCCTAGTGGGAATGTGTGTGTGTACAAAATTTCACAGAAATCGCACGTTGCGTTGATGATTTGATGCATTTTGTTCGTGAACCAATCCTGCAAACTTTGGAAGCCAATCTTAGCCAATCAGGATGGAATATGAAAAATCGTACACTTCCATCTTGATCACATGACTATAGAGATACTGTGTACCGAGTTGCGTGATGTTTGGATAAAATCTGTAGGAGTAATATAAAAAATAAAAAAAATCGCACAAATCGGCCTCCTGGTGGCACTATAACAGGCCCATGTGAAAAATGTGGGGCAGATAATGTAATAGTTGTGTTGCTGCTCCAGGAGCAAGGACCACAGGAATTCAGTGCCTTGGTCAAGGACACACATGATTGTTAGAACTCTTTATTGCTATATTCTAGATTTGATGAAAAAACGAACAAAAACAAACAAACATTGGAACTTACTAGAACTATGCTGTGGATTTGTTTCTATATACTCATGTCTTTCAAGTAATGTCCTTCCCATTGCTAAGCTCCTCTCCTTCCTCTACCCCTTTGCTCATGAAAAAATAGAACTATTTGTCACATCTAATTCACATAACCTCTTCAAATAAACATGCAGCAAAGGTCAGTAGCCAAGAGCAGAAAAGTTTCGAGCACAGACTCTAGTTGAGGGAGATGCTCAGAGCCGTGTCTGATGAGTGCACACACTCACAGCTCTCTATCACTGGGTTGGAAACCATGGACCAATACATCACAGCTCCTTCTCTCTGTCATCTCTCTGTTTCATCATTCTATCTCGTTCCTCACTTGCGGGTCCAGTTGGTTACATTTTTATACTCTCAGATTTTAATTGACATTGAGTGTATTGTGCTTGAGGAGATCAGTCTATCAAGTTAATGTTCTCTTTTAAATCACTTCTTAAAAGACAATTTTATAGACTTGCTTTCACAACCTGATTAGTCTGTTTGTGTTTTTCCCTTTTTATGTTCTTTTATTATTTCTTGCACACTTGCTTCCCTTTATGCACTTTTTCTTGCATATTCTTTGTTTTTATATAAAATGTTGTGTGAAATGCTTTGTAACTCTCTATAAAATAAGTTGATTATTATCATCATCTCTCCCTTACTCTTAATCATTTCTTTTTTTCTTGCCCTCTCTCTTGCTCCCTCAATACATTCTTGTCCTGAAATGTTAGAATGTAACGTTATGCTGGGTTGCCAATAGAACAGGATTTTGAATGACAATAACCTACTGTATGGTGGTTAATATTGCTTCATGGGAAGCTCCCCACTATTATCCACAGCAACTATCTTGAATGAAATCATTTGACTTGTTGTGATATCTTGTGATATCAGGTGATATCATGTTTTTTTTGTTTTTGTTTTTTTGTGGCCACTGGATGTTTGAAAGCTGTTGTAAAACTCTATGAAGTGACATTCTTTTTTTTAAAGGACTGATGTATACCACGCTTGATGTTCATTCCCTCACTCTCTCACTGAACTCTGAAATGATTCAAGAACTTGCAGGAAAAAAGCATAAAACTGCAAATTGAACAATTAACATGAAATTGCAACATTGGCCTTTAACTAACTGGAATAGAAACGTTTTTATTATTATTTGTGATTTTTGATGTAATTGAAATGCCCTCTTATAAATTCAAATACATGGGCAACAAAGAAGAAAAAAAAACTTCAATCTAAACACATTACTTGCATAAGAGTTTATGCCGACTAATGGCCATAAGCAGAGGCAGAAGGTAACCAGCAGTAGCCTTCCTATTTTTGCACATTGCAAACATCAAAGTGACATATATAGCATTTATGTCACTTCAACAAAAATTACACCCATATCAATTCCTACACGATCCACATCTGTACCAATGCTGTTTTGTCAGAGCAGGACATAAACGTGGAAGGCATTTTTTTTTCTCAGTTTCACCATTCATACAGTTACTGCACTTTGGCTTTACAGGGCAGAGCTCTGTCGGCCCCATATGGGGAAAAGGCGGTTGCTGCCCTGTGATGAAACATAGCAAGGCTTCCTCGTCCAGTTACCATGACATCGATATTTAATGTGTCTTCCTCCTTCCTCCTACTCTGTTTATAGTGAGAATGGCATTCCAACAGCCTAGTCAGACCCCCTAATGGTTTTCATTTTAAGAAGATCCCCTCTTGCCTTGCTCTTTGTCCGCGTGTCTCTGTCTGGATAAGCTAATGAGAACAAATCTTAGAGAAAGTCTATGTGTTGGTTTAGCCTGTGGTTGGTCTCACAGTAGCCCAGTTGGCCTGCATGTGACGGTTTCTCCCCATTCATTTGTTTTTCTCCAGCGTTGGACAGTTTGCAGACAGGGTTATGATGTTTTTCTCTTTTCTTTTTACCTCTTTTAACTTTCAATTCCATTTTGCATTTGAAGACATTTGTTTTGTAGCCTACTTGTTGGAATTGCAGCTCATTAGTATGGGCTGTTTTGCATAAGCAAACGTACTGTATGTTTGACTAGACAGAAGGCAGGGAGGATGGTATCTTATTCGGGTCTTATTCTGTCAGAATTCTGCTCCATTTGGCTGCAATTCTGATGAAATTACTGAAATTAATTCTTACCTCCAGCAAGTCTGTATCCATTATCAAATTGGCTCTGTTCAAGATTGTGGAAAATGCATAATCCAGGCAATTTCATAAGTCCGTTAACCAGAGCAGCTCACAGTATCAGCACGATACAGAGCTCACCTTGGCCTCTATCCCGTCGGGTCCGTGGACCACCAGGGGTCCAAATGGACCCTTACTGGTCTGTAAGTCTGAGAGTGTACTTAACACTAAGGATTTTACAGTTTTAGATTGAGGTCACAGAAACAAATGAAATAGAATTGCATCATATGGGTGTCCATGGCCTAATGCATATCAAACTGGGGGTCCTTGAAATGAAAAGTGTTCAGAATCACTGCTCTATCCAGAGGGACTTACAATATGTGACCAGGAGTTCAGTGTCTTGCTCAAGGGAATTCTTCTGCAGCAAATGAACCTGGCTTTTCCATCAGGAGACAGATACTCTTAATGACTGGTCCACCCTGCCGAAAAAGACAGAAAACGTTGTAGGTACAAGTTGGTTGAGCTAGCTAGTTAGTAGGTTTTAATGTGAACATCTGTAGCAGTCCTACTGTATGTCTCTTATGCATCTTGAGTAATCGGGATAATGTATGTTTGTACGTTTAGGTCCCGGGGAGACCACCATATTTATGTCTTGGGTCTCAAGTTGAAAGGTTTGGGAAACCCTGGCACATCTGGACAATTAATGCAGGTGAGTTGTCAATCATTGTCAATCTATCAATCACCCATTCACACCACATTCAATTTCAAATACTTTACTGTCATGTTCTTAAATTTCAATTACACGGAAGGCCTTGTTCCTCTGGCACATGATAAATATAAAATAAAAAAACATTTTCAAATATATTTTATGTGGATCTGATCACCTATATAATACATGTATTACCACTCTGTAACCCCTGCGCTGTGAGCAGGAGTTTTAGTTTTGAACACAAAAAAAATAGAAATATTGTGTACCGATTTGCGTGATGTTTGAACAAAATCTGTGGAAATAATATTAAAAAATGTGTTTTGCAAAAATCCTCCTCCTGGTGGCGCTACAACAGGCTGATGTGAAATATTTGGTGCGGAGGTACTGCTCTGGTCTCCAGGGAGAGTGCGTGCACAGTTTGACGCCATTTGGTCCAACGGTGACGGAGATTAGCTGCTCACAGACAGAATGACGGACGGACGGACAGACAATCAACACCTGAGGTTAATTTTAAATAGTAGGTAAGTGCTGGTAACAACTAAAGCATAAAGCATATGGCTTGCCCCCCCTCCTGGCATCACGTAACTGAAAGACAAAAGTGACAGTGACACCCTCCCCATTTCAAGTTGTTGTAGCACATGGGGGGTGATATACTGTATGTTGGCTGAGACTGAGATGTCTGGCATTCATTTACACCCTGGCAGAGTGGTTGGATTCACACATTGACTGTATGCGGCGCTCCAGATAGACTAATGATGTTTAAAATACTTTTGCATTTATACAGTATAGGTGCCTCAGTGGCTGAGTGGTTGCAAGGTCTCGGGGTTGGAACCCTTTGCAGCCATGTGAGCAAGACAATGCATGCACCCCTACCCAACTGTAGGCTACGGTAGGCAACTCACTCTTTGTAACAGCTTGCTGTCCGGCAGGAACCAGCTAACTACATTTTTCCGCTTTTGCATTTTTTTCCCATAAATCAGTGCTATTGAACACCCTTTACGTCTGTGTGTTGATAAAAAAAATATTGAGCCACTGAAAAGTATTAAAACGTTCTTCTGACAAAACCAGCTAACTCCATTGGATCCTCAAACTTTCTGCTAAACCAGCTAACTCCAGTAAAGGGGGGTGGAGTTAGCTGGATTTGCTGACTCCAGGCTCCACCCCCTTTTGACCTCCAACCTCATTGTGAGCTTGGAGGTCCATTCAGCTGCTCTTATCAATAATGAACAAAACCTCCTAACTCCATTTTTTCCCCCCCCTGAAATATGATCATTTTGGAGTTAGCTGGTTCCTGCCGGACAGCAGAGATATGCTAGTTTAACCCCTTTTCTTGGACATTGATGTTTATACTTACCTGGCTTATGCATTATATTAATATGTGATTGATATTCCTAGCTTACTCAACTGTCATCTATCTATATAAATGCACGGAATCTATGTGTGTGTCATTCTCACTCAAAATTCGAGAAATGTATGAACGATCGACTTGGCAAGTGTATGACAGAGGACCCGAGGGTGTGTTGTGATGATTAGGAAGTCGGTTGGATCAGCGGTTGTTCTCACCTTACAGCTCAATCCCTGCTCAGTTTACTGTGTCGTAGTTAAAACCGTGGCCGGTCTGCTCAAGATTTTAATTTAATTTCAAACCTTTAGGCTTGAGGGGCAGTGAGGTTACTCATTTATAGTGACGTCAAGCAATGCATAATTATACAAGCAACAATACATACAACAGCAACAGCAAAAATATCAGTTCAACAAACATTGGAAATATATATATATTTTTTTTTTAAATGTGTTGGAGGGCATTCCAGGAGTTACAGGAGTTAAATGGGAAAGCACATTTACCAATGACAGTGTAAACCCGTGGGAACTTCAGTAAAAGAAGCTCATTTGACCTTGTAAAACATCTCCCTTTGTTCCATGACATCATCCCAGATTGATGGAATAGAAGTTTCCCAATGTGATTTTTTTAAATAAATAAAAAACAATGTTTTCGTGCCTCTCTGAAAGAGAAGGATAACCAACCATATCATAAAGTACGATTGTCATATTTAGCACCCGTAATAAATCTAATGGCTGAGTGGTAGACTGAATTCAGAGGCTTTAGGGAATAGGGTTGAGGCTGGAACATTCCTATAGACATTACTATAGCCCAAGGTACTGTGGGATGTCACTACAAGGCCATTTACTGTACAATCTCAGGAGAGCTGACAGCATAATTTTAGAACATGTTAAAACAGTTCCAACCCATTCTTGACTCTCTAGAATTACAAAGTGCTTTAACATTGCAACAAAGGGACTTACATACAGTACAGTAACTGAAAGCACTGTACTGGATAAGCAAGTGAAAAGACAAATGCACCACACATTTTGAAGATGGAAGGCTCATCATGGTGGGGGGGGGGGGGGGGGGGGGAGAGAGAGAGAGAGAGAGAGAGAGAGAGAGAGAGAGAGAGAGAGAGAGAGAGAGAGAGAGAGAGAGAGAGAGAGAGAGAGAGAGAGAGAGAGAGAGAGAGAGAGAGAGAGATGCTAGTTCATTTGCAGGTGAGTGAAGGTGCGTTGGTCAGCCAAACAGATGTATTGTGTTTCAGGCAGAGGCTGATTCAGAGGAACAGTTCTCCTCATGAAGGTTGTTGGAGGGAGCACTGTGACATTGACGTCTCGTCGATGTGCCAACGAGAACAGCAACGCCACTAATATAGGAGACACAGCCTCATGTGTCTATAGCACAGTGGTTCTCAAACTTTTTATGCCTAATGTTTTATCATCATTATAGGCAATTGCATTAATTTCTTAACTGTTCACGTGGAGGCAGATAATTAGTGTGATTAATTAATTATTTAACACAATTACTTATTGATTTTGGAAACATCAAACATTTATTGAACTTTAAACAGTCTTTTTAGCAGTGGAGGGGGGGTCCCCGAATTATGTTGTGGATTTAGTGTGAAACTATGTATGCTGGGCTCTTAGCCAGGGCCCACTTGAAAAAGAGATGGAAGATGTGATTTATTCTGGTTAAATAAAGGATTCAGAAAACAATAATTGTGTGTATGTACATACTACAAAGAAGTGCAATTTGGAATGTATGCTATACAGTATAACTTAAATAACACAACATACAATAATCATATTTGTCTATTTAATCACATTGCCCATATTAGCCTGTATTGTTTGTCTTCATCTTTATATTTACCGTTATATATTTTATGTTTTATATTCAGTATAATGCACTGACCTCACGGACACAAATTCATTGTACAGTATGTGCAAACATACCTGGCAATAAAAAATATTAAATATCAAATTAAGATATTAAAGCTTTACATTTTTGTATTGATCAAATGCAGGAAGAAGGAGAAAGAAGAGCCCCCCCCCCAAAAAAAAAAGTGTCACCATTTAGTGAGTAAAGGGCTGTTCACATCAAGCACTATAACTGAAGAAATCGTTCTAACATCCCCAAAGACAATGGTGAACGATATTTATAGTCCTTATAGTTATAGTGCTAGATGTGAACAGCCGTTAAGGCCTGAAGACTGATTGCGACCGTAGGTCGCATTTACTATAGAAACCTGCTCCAGGTGTCCGTGCGTCACACACGTCCCGTCACTCCGTCACACACGTCCCGTCACACTTTTGCCCTGCCCATATCTCCGCACCCGTTGCCCCGATCCATGCCAGATTTTGCACACACACTCCTTACCTGCCAAACTACACCCTCCAAGGACCCCCGGAGCTCCAGGGACCCCCAGCTGCCTCGGGGACCCCCAAGTGTAAAAAATGAGCACATGTGGACAAATTACCAAATGACCACCCCAACGGGGCTGCTCACAGGGCATTCCCGGGGACCACCCACTCCTGGTGCTCCAGAACGGATGCAAAAGTGGTGGCGCCCCCAGTGGAGGACCCCCTGCCACTGCAGCTCACATAAAATGCCGTAACTCGGGCTAGGAGCGTCCGGGAGAGCCGCGGCCGGTACCTATTCGTCCGCCAAGGCAACGCGGACACCCCACCCCTAATTTCTCACATGGCCCTCTTCTAGCGCCACCTTCAGGCCGCTTTTCACAACACATTTTTGCCCACTACTCCTACAGTTTTGCCCCTAAAAACACGCAAATTGCTACACACTACACAGTATGTGTACACTCATGTCATCAACATGCCTGCCACCACATTTCTTAGACCACCAAACAAAACTATACATTGCCCACACAACTAGGAACCAATCGCCGTTACAGCCCTCTTCTGTATACATGTGACCTACGGTCGCTTATCTCCCGATTAGGGAGTCTTACTGGTGATATATACTGTATGTATCTTTATGTCAGCGGTCACACACAGTGGATCCGTGGTTAGCAGTGTTGCCTCACAGCAATAATAGGTCCTATTGGTTTTAACCTTATTGGGGGTTTTCTGTGTGGAGTGTATATGTCCTTCACCAGGGTTTGCTCTGGTTTCCTCCTACACCAAAAATACATGCATGTTGGAGACATACTGGCCTTAGAGCTGGTCCCCAGGTGCTGCTCGTGCTCAGTGGCTGCCCACTGCTCCTAACACTTAGAATGGGTCAAATGCAGAGGACAAATTTCCCCATGATGGAAGTCAAATAATTTCTTTGTGTATCTATACAGTAAGTCATTTTGTTATGTGGTTCTATTTAATAAGTGTGGCTGATCATAAGAAGACAATATTATCTGTGATCAATTACAGGGATATTTCACTTTCAAATATGTCAAGACAGTTTTTAAGTTGCTTGATTCAGTACTTAGATATTTGATATTCCTTTTATCAGACACGCCCCCTTCCTATACAAACCCATTGTAACTTCAAACTACATTTTAGCCATGTTAGATTCATTGAAAAGTGAAAACACCTGGTGACTTGGTTCTGGTGACTGATATTGGCCTTCTATGTGAGGGGGCCGTGTTTTTTCAATTACTTTTTTCATTTATTTTGTTTTATTTATTTATCCATTTTTTCCATTTCCAAAGAAATTATAAAAAATAAATGAAAACAAGTAATTGAAAAAACACGGCCCCCTATTAGAAGGTCAATATCAGTCACCAGAACGATGGATGAATGAATGATTTTGATTCTGGCCTTTGGACTCACCACCAGCCACACCTCTCTTTCTCTCTCTCGCCTTGTCACTGATCCCATACTCCCCTCTCTCTTCCCCCGCTCGCTATCTCTCCTTCTTGCGTAATGGCTTGTCTTGCGCTTGGCCGACCGTGTGCTGTCTCAGGGATATTGTCCATGTCTCAGAGTATGTAGGTCAGTCGGGGTGGTGGGGGGGGGGGGGCGGGGCCGGGGAGATGGTGGTGGTGGGGGGTCTTTCCTGGTTGTCAGGCAGGCAGCCAGGCTCCCCAACATACTTTCTCCAGCATTTAGCTCATGTCCATCTCCATCTCCATGTCCATCTCTCTCCATGAGTGCTGAGAGAGCCAGGGGAGTCCAAGCATTCCTCAGGGACATCCTGTGTAGTGTACATGCTTGAGACCCTCTGTGTTTCTGCTCCAGTCAGAGTAAATGCTGTTAAGTCTGCCCTTGGTTTGTTGTGGAATTTGCTGTTTCAGCAACAATTATTTGGCCATTATATGTTTTTGTCAAGTAAAAGAAAGTTAATATTTTCTTTCTCTGATATTTCTTACTATTGTGAAATATGTAATTGCTTTATAGACTGCATCTTTTTTTCCCTTTTTTGTTTTTACTATGTTGTGAGTTGTTAATGCTGTATGACCACACTCTGGGGGTGAGCAAAGTTCCCACCTATCCTACCTGAGGTGCACTTATGGCTGAAAAAGGAACAGTTTAAATAGGCCAAACAAGCTGGGAACGTCAGTGTAGATTAATTTACACTGTAGGTTAACACACTTAACTTTCAACTGCAGTTGAACTGCTCAGTGGCCAGCAGTAGGCCCAATAGCCTGTGGTTACAATGTGACTGTATGTATATGAAACAGGCTGCTGTAAAAGAGCGCTCAAGCATGAACTCAGTTCAGGGCTCTCCCCAGGCTGGCAGAGGGAGAGTAGCACCCGGGATTACAGCTTAGGCAATTGGCATTGGGTGAAGAAATGGGTTACAAAAATTGTGGGATAAAAAACAATTATTAAAAAAAAGAGTGTACATATGTTCAGCAGTTATTTATTTCCCTTCGATACAGTTAAGCACATTTTGGGATTTTATGAATTTCATCATGTAATATCTCTGTAAAATAGTGTTACAAGTTATATTGTTGTTTCTGATACCACTTTGTAAGAGCAGCAGCTGTCACAATATTTTGATAACTTGTCACTTCAAAATGAGCACACTGTATTCATGTTTCAGTATACTTCCATGGTCGTAATAGAGGCGCAGGATAATCCACTTTGTGTTTAGTTTTTGAGATGGTTCTGATTTATTACACAACACGGTGAAGAATTCAAGTAAAAAATAGACTGACAGAGGATGACATGTGACAAGGGTCACAGGTCTGAAATGAACCTGAATGAATGGCATTGCATGACCCTGCAGTCAACCTACTGCAACCTACTGGCGCTACACATACTGTAACATAGACATACAGTATGGCATGCTGTCTGAAACAGTGTGGCAGTTAGTAGGCCACTGTCACCCATAGGAAGACACAAAATGAGGTGGGTTTCAGGATTTCAGTGCTGTACAGTACATATGAGTATATCCACTATTTATGGGTCAACATGTATAATGCATCACACACACATAATGCATCACTGTATTTTGGTTGCTATAGTTTTAATGGAGAAGCTGGAACAACACACAAGCCCGACTGCTAATTACATCTTAGTAAACAACTAAGTACACTACATTTAGAAAATGAGGAGGAAATCAATACACTTGATAAACACCAAAACGTCAGCTACAAAATACTTAAAAATATATAGGCTGTACTGTATATTGTTCCAGAATCTGTTATATACACCTTGTCTTTTGTATAAGAACGTGTAGTTGGGGGGTTGACCCGTTAAAGACAACGTTAATTATCTTAAAGATTACATTTTCAATCCCGAACATGTCTATCCATAGTCATACAGTATGTCTTGTAAAAGGGCCCTCAAGTCAGAAACTCAATCCCCCTGGTTATTCACTGTGTGGATATGAACATTATCTAAATATTTAAACGCTAAGTAGCTGCTACGCGTTAGAAGTGTCTAAGGAGGTAAATGTTAAAGTGAATCAGTAAGTAGGATGGATGTTCCGTCTCATTGACTCTATTTCCTAGTGATGCTCTTTTTCTGCCTGGCTAGTTATTGTACCCTCTTGGGTTTGATTGACAGCATGATCACTGATACTGTATGTCCTTTATCGTAGCACCTCCCCCTCCCTCTCATGCAACCCCAGCCCCACATATACCCCTGGGAGAAAGATCTATTATTTTCATACAGCATTCATATTTGACCCATGACATGTCGAGAGAGAGAGAGAGAGAGAGAGAGAGAGAGAGAGAGAGAGAGAGAGAGAGAGAGAGAGAGAGAGAGAGAGAGAGAGAGAGAGAGAGACAGACAGACAGACAGACAGACAGGCAGGCAGGCAGGCAGGCAGGCAGGCAGGCAGGCAGGCAGGCAGGCAGGCAGGCAGGCAGGCAGGCAGGCAGGCAGGCAGGCAGGCAGGCAGGCAGGCAGGCAGGCAGGCAGGCAGGCAGGCAGGCAGGCAGGCAGGCAGGCAGGCAGGCAGGCAGGCAGGCAGGCAGGCAGGCAGGCAGGCAGGCAGGCAGGCAGGCAGGCAGGCAGGCAGGCAGGCAGGCAGGCAGGCAGGCAGGCAGGCAGGCAGGCAGGCAGGCAGGCAGGCAGGCAGGCAGGCAGGCAGGCAGGCAGGCAGGCAGGCAGGCAGGCAGGCAGGCAGGCAGGCAGGCAGGCAGGCAGGCAGGCAGGCAGGCAGGCAGGCAGGCAGGCAGGCAGGCAGGCAGGCAGGCAGGCAGGCAGGCAGGCAGGCAGGCAGGCAGGCAGGCAGGCAGGCAGGCAGGCAGGCAGGCAGGCAGGCAGGCAGGCAGGCAGGCAGGCAGGCAGGCAGGCAGGCAGGCAGGCAGGCAGGCAGGCAGGCAGGCAGGCAGGCAGGCAGGCAGGTAGGTAGGTAGGTAGGTAGGTCATAGCAGAGATAGCCCCTGCACTTCATAATTCAGCATGAGTCTCAGCCTGGCCAGCCTGACTGGCTTGATTGCTATAGGTTGTGTTGACTGCAATAATAGATGGCCTGGGAATCTGAGTGGTTTCTGAATTCATTTGGATTTGGACCTCATCTCATTCTCTCCTCTATTGGGAAATACTGATTGAGCATACTGTAGCGCCCCTTGGGATCTCCTCCCTACTTTATCCTCTATCATCGCCCCATCTATCTGCCCAACCCTTACTGTTACTGTCAATGTGAAGTATCATGTGATGCTTGTCTCAGTCCCCCTCTCACGTTGTCTTCCTTCTTCAACCATGTTCTATCTTTTGTCTCAATTCCTTGCTTTCCCCCTTCCGGCATATTTTTCCACTGTTGTGGAATGGGATGCAATGGGATGTTTGATGCAATGGGATGTTTGCTTTTTTTGCTCTCTCTCACTCTGTCTCTGTCTCTCTCCGTCTGTCTCTGTCTCTCTCTCTAGCCTTACTCTCTCTATAATCCCCTGGATGAGGAATTAAATGGATTCTGCACTGCAAGTACAGTGGGTGTGGATTTGATGCAGCAGCTGTGAGAGGTGTAGAGTACTCTGTTAATTGTTCATCCATGGAAGGGAGTGAAGCTATCGGCATCCTAAATAGACCACGTTTCTCTGTGTTAAATTCACTGTGGCCCTCCGCCAGACTCTAACGCACTTCAAAGCAGAGAGTTTTACTTTGAACATGATGATTTGAGCGCAGGATTTCAGGACAAAATAATGAGATAAAAACCTCTTGTACTCTGCTTTTGATGAGTTGATGAGAACCGGTAAAAGATGAAAAGAAAGAGTGTCCTTAACCTGATGCTGCACTTCCTGATGGAAACAAAGTTGTGGCCGAGGAGGAGCTGCAGTGAGTCATTTGTTTGGAAACTATCTGTTCCACTCTTTGTTTGGAAACTATCTGGTCAACTCTTTGTTTGGAAACTATCTGGTCAACTCTTTTAGCCCGGTGGTTCTCAAAGAGGGGTCCGGGGACCCCCATGGGTCCTTGAGGGGGTTCCGGGGGCTCCCCAGCAAAATGAGTGTATCTACTATAACCACTTAAATAATATCTTATAATTTTATATTGAATATGGCTATTCAAAAATAAAGAAAATAAAAACAATTGGAAAATCTTGATTTTTCTCTTGGGGTCCATAATGTCACATGGGGGTCTGTGGCCAAATACATATCAATTTGTGGGTCCTTGATATGAAATTGTTTAAGAACCACCATTTTAGCCGATACATGACATCAGATGTGAATTTCCCTAATGTGGTTTACTACAGAGACAAGATTTCAGAGTCACGCACAAGTGTTTTTGTCTTGTTGATTAAAAGTTTTACGTTGCTTCTTTTTTCTTTCTTTCCGAACTGCAGATGATCTAACATTGTCCTTGACATGACCTTGGGATGCTAAATAATGCATAGAGACCCTGTGAATATGGGTTAAAACCATATTGTGAAAACCACATGCAGTGCCTGGGGGTAGCATCTCAAATGCTTAACCATTAAAACCTTCACGGTGACACTCACTCAGAGCAGTATTGTGTGTGTGTGTGTGTGTGTGTGTGTGTGTGTGTGTGTGTGTGTGTGTGTGTGTGTGTGTGTGTGTGTGTGTGTGTGTGTGTGTGTGTGTGTGTGTGTGTGTGTGTGTGTGTGTGTGTGTGTGTGTGTGTGTGTGTGTGTGTGTGTGTGTGTGTGTGTGTGTGTGTGAGAGAGAGAGAAAGACCATAGTAAAACAAACAATCGTTAAGCGCAATACATGCCCCTTCCGATGTCGGAAAACAATTCTGTTTCGGACAGGCCCTGTCAGGTATCTGGGGGGGGACTTAAAAAAAAAAAAAGCCCATCAGAAGTTCTGAATGGGGTCAAAAGGTAGTTATCACATCCCTTTCAGAAAAAAAGGTTTGGACATCGGAAGCAGCGTATTGCGCTTTATACTGCTGCTGCTACTACTACTACTAGGCTACTACTACTACTACTACATTACTATTACCGTGCTAGCAATCTTTAATAATGCCACTGTCACTACATCTTTACTGTGTGTGTTATCATTATTATGCTCAATATTGTTTGGTCCAAGTTTTAAGATTATTAGCCTTGACAGGAATCTTTACCACTCCCAAAAACTCAAAGTTCAGCAAATCTGAAGTTTATTTATTGATTTTCTTTCTTCATAAACAGCAGTTATAAATGTACAGATATAGCTGTGCCCTGGAATTGACTCCTAGCTGTCATATAGAGTTCCCATCTAGGTGTGACTCAGCAGACAAACCATAACCTTGATGACCCATGAGGTGATGGAGGGATTGGAAGTGGAGATTAATTTTGGCTGATGTTGCTTCGCCTGCGGCTGCGCACACACACACACACACACACACACACACACACACACACACACACACACACACACACACACACACACACACACACACACACACACACACACACACACACACACACACACACACACACACACGGAACAGCTGCCATTTGTTGTGCAGAGGACTTAGCATTGACGAAGGTCCCAGGACCGAAACGTTTGCTTCTTTTTTAATTCACTATGAGCACAGAGCACATGATGAGCATTTAAAATGAAGAAATTATATTTTCTTAATCTAAGGAGTTTACCTTAAATTTTTTTTTTTTAAGTGAGCGAGTCTTTGTTTTGCCATTTTTCCTTTATATGTTTCAAACCACCGCACCTGCAGTCAACCGTTACCAAAGGACAAAGAAGGGCGCAACAGTTTTCCCTGTTTTTTGTGCAGAGAGCACCCATTTTTACCAAAGAGCTTCAGTCGTTATCTGACTGACTGTTATCTGAGTGATTCAGGCATGGACAATGTACAGTACAATAAACACAGTAAAAATGTTAATTTAACTCAGAGTGTACAAATGGGGTTGCTTTTGTACATTCTCAGAGTTAAATTAACACAGAGTTTTACTGTGAAGTTTTGTCATCTAGTGGTTTGTAATTAATCATTCTTTGCATTATACAAATACAAGGAGTACAAGCTACATCAATGATTCTTGAAGAAGATGATACCTACAGTACATCTCAAAATGAAGAAATAATCAGGAATAAGGTGATGTTAAAATCCTTTCACTTCATGAACAGGATTTTCGACTGCACTGTCACTGCAGTGTTGCAATGATGTTACTCCACACAAAAGTACAAATAATTCTATGTCTCTATATAGCTTAGATTGTTCCTCATAACAGTGAGACATTGACTATTATTGAGCAAAGGGCATGCTTTTCTTTTTTTAAACAAATGCACTGGTTTCAGTCACTGTACATGTTCCATGCAGGCTGCCAGTGTTGCTCACTGAGGTGGAAATATTGGCCTGCTAATATGTGCTCAGAGAAGGTGAAAATGCTGCTTCAGGTTGGCAATCAGTGACAGAAACGGTATGGTATGTTCTATTCTATGTCTGGGGCAAAACATCAGCCGATATATCAAGTATGGTCTCTGTAGTTGGATTAGTAGAGCATGGCACTAGTGAACAGGGTTAAGGGTTCCATTCCCGTTGGGGCCACTAATGCCAAAAATGCATGCACTCAAGATACTGCAAGGCACTTACAGTAAAATGCTTCCACCAAATGGTGTACGCTACAGTATGTTGTGATAAATGTTAAAGTGCAGCTACTGTACACTATATGGCATGTCATTCCATTTTACTGCAGGCTGTAGTGAATTAGGTTGAATGAATGAGTAGTTTATTAAGCCCTTTGGGGATGCTGGGTTACATAAAGACATAGTCATTCATGTGTTAACTGTGTAGTTAAGGGCATTGTAACATACAGTTGTGAGTGGTAATTGTTATAATGATTTGAAGAGACAGTCATCTTTTCAAACAGATCACTTTCATAACTGGAGGTGATGGATTTACTTCTTTTTTTTTGTGTTTTGTCATTTTGACTGTTGATGTGGATATTTTGCCCACCTTCACTCTCCTCCAACATCCAAGCCATGTTTCTTTATTTTGGCATCCAGTAAATGCTTTCACCCAGAGTGACTTACAAAGTACTGTACAAGATCGGAGTAAGCGGCACGAATCCTAATAACAATGAAGTGCTACAAAGCAATTACAGTGAGTAAAAATCATAGCATCTGTTTAAATAACATACTTTGTATCTCTGGGCAGGAAAACAGCACACTGTGCATCTGACATACATAGCATATGTGGAAAAACTAATTAACATAGAGTGGACAGAAGTGGAATCAAATGAGCTTAAAGTGCCTTGAATGAAACGAAACAGAGCTTTTGAACCATTCCTCAATTAAACTAGCCTCGCGTAGCCAGACAATATCACACAACACACTGCCGAGGGCTAAAGTGCATGCAATTTTGCAAAGGCAGATTCGTCTGGAACCAGGCTACAATTAAACGGTTGTAAACACGAGCTGCACCTGTTATTGTATGGAGTGAATTAGCATCGCATCACCATGGTAACCATGTCTGTTGTCAGTGCACAGTGTGCATGTGTGGAAAGAGCAGCCGGATGTGACAGGAGTTATCTCACTATGCTTGAACGTGAGGTGTGAGAGATCACATTACCATAGTTCACTGCCACTAGTCTCCATGAGAACTGGGGCTACATAAAGCCTAAGTTATACTTAGTTGCGTGCAGGTGCACCAAAAATAGCCGATCTGCAAGCCCTCAATGCTCACGCATTGTGAGCATGTCGATCAGTTATTGTCGTTGCGCGACAACGGTGCACAACTAAGTACAGTATAAACTACAAAAGGTATATATATAATGTACATACATACATACATACATACATACATACATACATATTTTTAATAACCAGTAAGACTCCCTAATCGGGAGATAAGCGACCGTAGGTCACATGTATACAGAAGAGGGCTGTAACGGCGATTGGTTCCTAGTTGTGTGGGCAATGTATAGTTTTGTTTGGTGGTCTAAGAAATGTGGTGGCAGGCATGTTGATGACATGAGTGTACACATACTGTGTAGTGTGTAGCAATTTGCGTGTTTTTAGGGGCAAAACTGTAGGAGTAGTGGGCAAAAATGTGTTGTGAAAAGCGGCCTGAAGGTGGCGCTAGAAGAGGGCCATGTGAGAAATTAGGGGTGGGGTGTCCGCGTTGCCTTGGCGGACGAATAGGTACCGGCCGCGGCTCTCCCGGACGCTCCTAGCCCGAGTTACGGCATTTTATGTGAGCTGCAGTGGCAGGGGGTCCTCCACTGGGGGCGCCACCACTTTTGCATCCGTTCTGGAGCACCAGGAGTGGGTGGTCCCCGGGAATGCCCTGTGAGCAGCCCCGTTGGGGTGGTCATTTGGTAATTTGTCCACATGTGCTCATTTTTTACACTTGGGGGTCCCCGAGGCAGCTGGGGGTCCCTGGAGCTCCGGGGGTCCTTGGAGGGTGTAGTTTGGCAGGTAAGGAGTGTGTGTGCAAAATCTGGCATGGATCGGGGCAACGGGTGCGGAGATATGGGCAGGGCAAAAGTGTGACGGGACGTGTGTGACGGAGTGACGGGACGTGTGTGACGCACGGACACCTGGAGCAGGTTTCTATAGTAAATGCGACCTACGGTCGCAATAATCATGAATAGTAGCCTAATGCAGGTGTAAGACCATTGTGTTTGTATTGTGTTATAGGTATAATGCATAGTTTTCTATGCATTTCAGGGGTTTTGGGGTGTTTGACCCCCAAAAAGGTTTATGTGTCCCTTATTTTAATCTCTGAGAGTTGGCAACACTAACCTTGTCATACCTTAGCTTTTGCTGAACTGACGCCACTGAACTCTCACAACCTGTCATGCATGTGCACATACCTGCATCATAAACATACACCCTGGAAGTCTTTTTTCTGCTTTTCCTCCACTTACTCCACTTCTGCTCCACTGAGGAACTAATAACCCACAAATCCTTTTAAACATTCCTCTGGCGTGTCTCATCAGCAGACATTATAGCCATGCAAACCCCCATAACTAGTGTGTGTGTGTGTGTGTGTGTGTTTGTGTGTGTGTGTGTGTGTGTGTGTGTGTGTGTGTGTGTGTGTGTGTGTGTGTGTGTGTGTGTGTGTGTGTGTGTGTGTGCGTGCGTGCGTGCGTGCGTGCGTGCGTGCGTGCGTGCGTGCGTGCGTGCGTGCGTGGTGGAAAAAGTACTCAAACATTTTTACTTGAGTAAAAGTACCAATACTGCAATGTAATGTAGAAATACTCTGTACAAGTAAAAGTCCGGAATTCAAAATGTACTTGAGTAAAAGTACAAAAGTATTGGTATCAAAATGTACTTAAAGTACCAAAAGTAGAATGGACACATTAAGTAGAATGTCCCATTTCAAAGGTTTTCAAATAAATAATAAAATGTACACAAATCTTTTGAAAATAGCAGATCGGGTCAATGTATGTTTTGTAAAATCTAAGTAACTAGTATCTAGTTTTCAAATAATTGTAGGGGAGTAAAAGTATAGTATTTGCCTCTGAGATGTAGTGGAGTAGAGGTATAAGTGGAGAAATACTCCAGTAAAGTAAAAACGTGTGCGTGTGCACTTGTGCGTGTGCGTGTGCGTCTCTGTGAGCCACTATAGGGTTTTAGTGAATTATTCAGTAACCTTCTCATGGAAGAGAAAACAGACGGAAACACTGATCAGACACAATCAGTAGAATCAGTAGATCTACAAGTCTGTACGCTGTGATTCAGAGTTGGTTTACCAGGGTAATTCCACCAATGAGACATCCCAAACCTAATTGGTTCCAGTCCTGATTCATTCTCCAAGAAAGACTGTAGCCATGGTCTTTGGGGCCAGATCAAAATATTTGGTTGTGATATGCTGGTAATTTTGTGGTACGTGTGAGTTTATGCAGGCAATAAATCTGCTTTTCATTGAAGTGCTTCTTTGCACAGCAGGGGACATAACAGCTGAATTAAACATCTGGTGGAAAAAAAGGTTTTCGCCAAAACTTTCTGATGAAAGCAACTTGTAATCCTATGGGGGCAGGCGCTGACAACAGATTCCTATATTTTGATCTGCACCATTCGTAAAGGCATACCAGTGAAGCTCAAGTCTGACTTATCTGAGGTACTCACAGATGTGACTAAAGTCAGCCAATGCTGCAGCTCAGCTGCAATGCTCAACAATGGTTGCTGGAGTCTTTCTAGAATAGATTAATGCAGGTGACACAAAGGCTCAGTGGTTAACACTGTTGCCTCACAGCAAGAAGGTCTGGGGTTTGAAATTGACTGCGTTTTTTGTATGTTCTTCCTGTATTTCCTGGTTCTGCTCAGGGGCTGTCCACCACTCCTACTAGTTAGTGTTACTGATGGTTTGTGGTGACACAATGACCATGAGCTGAGCATGGAGGAAGAACCCCCCAAAGCTGCTGTAAGCAAATAATAACACCATTTTAAAGTTGTCAATACTCCAATGGTGGTGGTTGCTTTGTGGTTGCATGCTTTGACACATCCCACCTACAATCCCATGACTCTACAACCTACCTCACTGCTAGCACCACAGGATAAATACAGAGCACTGAGGGAGTCTTAGGGAAGGTCTCTCTGGGGATGATGTGACTGTGTGTGTGTCTGTATATGTTTGTGTAGAAATGTTTGTCCATATTTGTTCATGTGTGTGCACATACATACATGAAAACATATGAAAAAGGAAGCAATAGAAATAGCCGTAACATGCCGTGCTGTGTAAGGTTCACTGGACTCACACAGCACATTGGGTTGCAATGGAGCAAAGTTAAGTGGGACCAGCCATCGACCATCAACAGTCCAACACACTGGGAGACATGACAGAAAACTCTTTAGCTTCTTGGGAAACAGTCAAAACTCATTGAGTCTGAACTGTGACCAGGACAGACCCAAGCTCTGCATGTTATCACAGACATTTAGATAATGGAGATTTAGCTGTCTTAGCTCATCCAGACTGACTTATAATGTCTGAGTTTGGGTCAGTCTTGTGCAAGTATAGTTCAACTAGATGGATAACTTGGATGGTGCAGAATATTTAGTGATCTACATTGTATTGTAAGTCGCTTTGGATAAAAGCGTCTGCTAAATGACTGTAATGTAATGTAATGTAATGTATTTTGTTCCAAAATGGTACACATCCTTTTGGTAAAGGTGATAGTTGGTGCAGAAACAGCAACTTGCAGAAGACTACAGACAAGTAGACTAGCAGTAACTCTACATACAGACATTATTCAATAACCTGCAGTTGAGCAGTATGTCATACAGCATACACATATCCCTCCACAGATAAAGTTTCAACGTTCAATCAAACGTGATCCAAGCGTGTATTCCCTTGAAAGGAACTTTCAACACAAAAAAAGTGTGGCAAACTTCTTAACTTAATTAAATGAAACTGGAACAAGAGACTTAATTTCTCCTGGTCTGTCCTGGCTTTCACACAGTCCCTCGGCGTGTCTGACTCAGAACGTGGTAATGAAAATATCACAACACATTCTACTCCTTCAGCAGAGAATGTATCTGTCAGGCTTTAAGGACTGATGTGTAATTTGGCTCGGGTTTGTGCAACTGTCACGTCAGGGTTGTTCCAGTGGTCACGAAACGGTCCAGCAATCCGTGAATCACACATACAGCCTTCCAGTAGATAGATATGACATTTGACTAAGCAACACTGTTGCTTAGTCAAATGGCACTTTAACTTTAATGTCACATCCATCACAGGTTTGCAGGTGTACAAAAGTGGATGAATTCTTTGTCATACAAGCTCCCATCATTTGAGGCCAGCACTGTGTTGGTGACATGCCCTAACTGAGCAACAGGATATCTACACTGTTTGTATTTAGCAAATCTCTTTACAATTCCCCAATCTACTTATCACTTGGCAAAATAAAAAACATGATCATGCAGTGCCTGATATGAATAATGAATTGAGAGCTGAAGTGGGGCCACAGCTTAAAGTTCATTTGAAAAAGTCTGTTCCGAGGTGGGTTTGATTCCCCCTGGGCTTTGTGCTGGGGTTTCTGTGTGTGTTTCTCTGAGGTTTAGAATACAGTGCTACTGTATACATACTTTTTCTAGCTCTGGTATTTTCTTAAGTTCCTTTTCATTTCATGAATACATGAATACAATTACAATTATCAGCTGACAATACATCGAAAGTGTGCTTATAGATCGGCTATTTTTGAATAGACAAAGTATAAAATAGGGCTTAATTAGTTAATGTATGTTTGCAATAATAATTGAAATCTATAAAGTACATTTTAACTAAACTTTTCAATTAATTGTAGTGGAGTAAAAAGTGCAACATTTGGCTCTGAGATGTAGTGGAGTAGAAGTATAATAACTTACTGTATATGACTGCTTTTGCTTCCATGAAAATAAGCCTAGTTTGAAGGAAGTGAACGCAGGCACGAAAGGCCTCATGGATAAGACAGCTCAGAGGAACAACTGAAGCTGCTTAATTGTTCAGATGACATGAACTCCAGTGACAAGCTAAACACATAGGCATGGTGTATTGCAAGCAACACAGCATACTGTATGCGTGTGCGTGTGTGCGCGTGTGCGCACACACACACACACACACACACACACACACACACACACACACACACACACACACACACACACACACACACACACACACACACACACACACACACACACAGTGTAGCTTAGGGACCTTACATGAGAGACAATTTACAATTTAAACATTTAGCAGACAGTCTCTTAATTAATTAATTGTTGTCTCTTAAGTCTCATAAGTGTTTGGCTCCTCGGATATTGTAGTAGTAGTAGTAGTAGCATTTGCAATAGTAATAAAGACGAACAACATAAAATAATCAAGAAGCAATAAAATAATAATCAACAAAAATAAAATAATCAACCGTATACAGCAGCCGCAGTACACGTTGCCAGTAGAGGACAGTGTGACTCCATACAGAACTTTTAACTCACTCCTACACAATAAAATAGCTTACTAATTTCTACACACTTCCTGTCTATATCTATATCTACATCTGACCCTAAGGTGTACATTTATGATGATTGTCTCTGGGTTAATTCACACATAAACATGCATGTATTTCCACTGTACATTTTAAGCCAGGGGTTTTCAATATTTTTTTTCAATATAAGGACCCCTTAGCTGAGAGAGGTGCAAAGCTTGCAGGGGCATCCACTATTATTATTATCTTTATTGTTTGTAGAAAGCCTTCCATGCAACTTGATAAGAGGCTTCCAAAACTAGTTCACCATATTTGGCTGAAAGTCTCATCAATGTGTGTGGGTTTGAGACTAGCTGGGATGTTTTCCACAGGTTGTTCTTGTGCTTATGGGTTGTCTCCATAAGTGATGCTGCAGCTTTGATGGCTTCATAGATTAATTTAACAGCACCAACACCAGCGTTGTGTAAATTAAATATGTATTATTATTATTATTATTATTTTTATTTTTACACCTTATCGGTGCTGAGAAGATGTTGGATTCTTGTCAATGTATATTTTCAGACATTTACAACAAAATGGTCTTATCACAGAGAAATTTGGCAGCCGCTGAACCCCCTGTTGAAGACCCCTGTTTTAGGCCAATATGCAATTACCGTAGTTCAACACTCATATAAACCCTTTACAACCAGTCATCTGACACACCTCCATAGCTTTAATATGTTTTTGATTCCTTTATGTTAATAATAAACTTGTGCACCTTTTAGGGTTACGGTTTGTAAAACATGTGGGTCTCTCATTTTGGTCATGTCTCATGAGCGGACCCCTCATGAGCTGGGTCATGAGTAATAATACTAAATGTGCACAATTCCCTGTTGTCACATGCTGGTGTGCAGGTGTGGTGAGAACCCAGATGTAGGACAACAAGTCAGGCAGGGATCAAAAACCAAAGTTAGGTGAAATAGGTTACAAAGACAAGAACAGAAGAACATAAACTAAACAACACAAGACAATGACCCAACCAGGACTGATGGGGAACAAACACATGAGGGTGAATACCAATGAGATACAGCTGGGGAAGACCTACAACTATGAAAACTAGAACATGAACATCATACATAGAAATACAAGACTTTTACAAAAGACAGGCAAAGTCTGTGACACCCGTTATTATAGACAAGACAGGCAAAGTATGTGACTGTGACACCTGTGACTATCAGTAAAGGTTAGTAGCAGTCTAGCAGAGATGTATTCACTACTGAACTCCTGCTCACACATAAAGCTGCCGTCACCTTCAGACTGACAGTCACCAGTCTCGGTGTTTAACCCATGACAGCTCTGACTTCTCACTCTAAAGCCATATTTTGACAGATGTGTGTGTGTGTGTGTGTGTGTGGGGGGGGGGGGGGGGTGCCGCACATACTTCAACACTTTTTTCTCCAGTTAAGTACACTAGTCTTTGTCTCAAAATGATGCACCACACATTTTTGCATGTTTTGATAGATTTGGGCCAGTTTTGAAGCCCTTCTTGTTGCCCCTTTTAAAGTTGCGCTGCTATCCATTTTTTTGCACATGATTCTAATGAGATTGTCTGGTTGCAACAGTTCTATGATCCTTGTACTGTTCTCTGATACTGTACTGTACCGTACAGTAAATGACATGGTATCAATATTTGAATGAACTCAGCGACTGCAGAGCAAAATCCAATAGAGGTCTTCTTTATTATTTGGTGACAGGGTGTCCTAGTGGTTAGAGAGACTGTCATGCAACAGAAAGGTCACAGCAATTGCCAATATGTCACATGACACTTTCTAACTGAAGGAGTAATCAATCAGCCAGCCGACAAAGAAGCTGTCCCATTACTTATGAAGTTCAAAGAGCTTTAGTTTTTTCACTGTCACACACAAACACGCACATGCACGCGCACACGCACGTGCACGTGCACGCTCACACTCACAGAAACAGCAGCACAGAGCGGTGCAGAAATGTCAAGTGGAAGGAAAAGGGCCTTGTTAGAAAGGCTATCAGTATCACCTATAGTAAAGGTCAGTTCTCCCATCCCACTGTTTCTTCCTCTGAAGAAAAACTTGTATTTGATTTGATGGACATTTGTTCAAATGAAAATATAATTGTGAGAGATCTGTTTGGAAAAGTTGTAATTACTAAATGATTGATCGGAAGGTGCATACAAACTGAAAGCTGCTTCTCTGGGTACAGAGAGCAGATCTGTCCCATTTGACCTGAGAGCTCTGGATGGTTCATGATGTAGCACAAGAACAGAAATGTATTTTGGCCCTAAACCATTCAATGCATTATAAGCCAACAGCATCAAATCTATTATTTCAGTGATCTAAGAACCGGAGTGACATGTTCCACTTCATTGGTATTAATAAGGACCCCAGCAGCAGCGTTCGGAATCAACTACAGTCGTCTGATCGATTTTGTTTTTGAGGTAGTCAAGTCTACTGAAGATGAATGCATGGACATTTTCTAAATCTTGCTCAGACATAAGTCCTTTAATCCTTGATTATATGTGATAGTAGGCTGACTTTGTACTTGTGTTACTGTGTCTGTTAAGATTCAGGTAGGGAACACACACACACACAGACACACACACACACACAGACACACACGCACGCACGCACGCACGCACGCATGCACACACGCACGCACGCACGCACAGACGCACGCACGGACGTACGGACGTACGCGCACACACAAAGACAACATCAAGGTAAATCACATGATCCTTACTCCCTCTCTCATACTCATAATCGGGCACAAATGAAAGGCACATCCCTTTTATGGTAGAGACTTTGCCACATTAATTATGGATATCTCCAAAGTATCATAATTGTATCGGCCTCAAAAGATCCATATTGAAACACACACACACACGCACGCACGCACGCGCAGTAGCCTGCGGACTGCAGCGATACACTGTCTTCCCACCATGCATTGCTGGTGGCTAAACAAAGCCTTGATAGCAGGAAGAGAGAAAGGTCAAACCAATTAGCCAAACAAAGAGGCAGAGACTGGGATCTTTAAATAGCATGGAGGGCAGCTGTAACCCCTGCAACCTGAACCCCTGATCATCAAAAATAAATCATGAGATCAAATGAAGAACAACTAAATGATTTAACTGCAGTAGGCTACCAGGTAACCTGTGACCTTTCACCTACTTTAAAGCTCTTAGCCTAATTGCTTTTCCGAAGTTGAATTTTCACCTGTCCTTTAATCAGAAAACAGACTTATTACCAACAGGTGAATATAGGTAAAAGCTATACTCCCTGATAACCACTTACTCCACAAATCTATTAGCAGAAGATAGAATGACCCGTTCTGAGTTTATAGATAGGGTATTTTCACATAATGCTTGCCTGCCTATCCTATATTAAAATTGCCTAGAGGGTGGGTCGACGGTGTGCGGTGGACGGTGGACGGTGGATGTCACAAACGTAACATGCGGACGTGTGAGGCGCACCGTTGCTCCAATCTGCATCAAACTTGGCACCAACACTGGTCAGAGGTCTGCCATCAGAATAGCCACACCAGGGGCCACAGGCGCACCATTGCTCCGCCCCTTCAGTGTTCCCATTGGCTGGGGTTTAAACGGCCGTAACTCCAGTTCCCAGCATGTTACAGGCTCGAAACTTAGTGGGTGGTCTTACGGGACAGGCTGTAATTGCTTAAGCCCTGCCCTCTCTGTGTTCCTATTGGCTGGGCTTTAAACAGCCATAACTCCAGTTCCCAGCATGCTACAGGCCCCAAACTTGGTGGGTGTTTCCCACCAACTTCCAAATTCATCAGAAATTACCACTGCAGGTTTTTCCTTCCTATTTCTGGTTTGCTGGATTGCCTTGAAACCCGCCCTCCACACACTCTCTGAGGGGTGTGGAGTGCCATGACAATTGGTCTCAAACTAAATTAATAAATAAATAAAAAACATTGCACACATGTGGGGCACTACAGCAGTGTTACAACAGTTTCTAACATTTCAAATGGCCATAACTCAGTGACCATTGCTCTGATCAGTGAAATATAGGACTGGATTTGAAGGCCGCGTTTCGGCCTGAAAATCTAGTTTTCACCTAATGTTCACCTAGTATGACATGCTCGGAATAGGAATTAAAATCATGTGGTTAATTCTGTTCAATTCTGAGGTACAAATGTTGAAGGGGATATGTGAAAGAAAGATTTGTTAAGTTATGTTGTCTGTGTTATCAAAAAGTCTTAGGCTAATATTGACACCCCCCCCAACCCCACTTCATTAGTTAGTGCCAGTGAACTAGTTTTCAGCAGGCAATGAGGGATTGCAAGTTGCTTTTTCAGCCCCACCTGCAACTGAGCACAGCTAAGGGAATCCAAATCTTGGGCAAGAGCACACTCTAGAGGACATCATAGGAACTGCACGAATGTATTCATGCGTCTTCATCTGTCCTTTTCCTGGTGTCCACAGCCAGGTAAGCATACCTGTCACAGAAGTCACAGTAATAACTGGGAAAACATTCATCCTGGTCATTTACGCATTAGTGTCTCTCACACACACACACACACACACACACACACACACACACACACACACACACACACACACACACACACACACACACACACACACACACACACACACACACACACACGTAACAGCGTCTCCGCCATATGTGACGGCTGCCAATTATAGCAGAAATAGAACAATACTTTGCCAGCCTTTTTGCCTCCTTTTTGGGCATCCCAAGTTGTTGGAACCCTCTAACAACCAGTCTGTGGGTATGTCCTAGGCTGCCAAATATAAAAACAAATAGTCTGCACCTATAGCCCAGCTCTGAGATGGTATGTAGAAGTGGTTGGTATTTAATGACCTTGGTCATATAGGCTTCCTCTAGGCTAAGGTCAAAGGTGCAGGCTATCTCTAATACAAACACCTCTCTGGACTCTTCATCAACCACAACAACATCTGGTGTATTAGCTGTCAAAGATGTAAATATGTCTGGGTTATCACAGAGATGAAACATGGATGAAATGACACGGGAATGTTTGTACATTCTCACTGAGGGTGCATGATTTTTTGATATGTCCTTTGCGATGAGTTCCACTATTCTATCGTGGCGTGCAATGTACATCCCTTTGTATGCATAACAGCCATTCAAGATGTGTGACAGTGTTTCAGTGATCTGTTCTGTGGTGTGGTGCAGACAATGAGGAGCTTGACTGGTGGGAAACCATATGGAAAGGTTGAGTCTGGTGGGAAGGACTTGTAGTCTGGCTTTTATAGTGAATGTGATGATGTCCTCATTGAGTGCAGTGTTCTTAAGGAATGAGTGTGAGACAGAGTGATCAGCATAGGGAAGACAGGCGAGTTTCCCTTGGAGCACACACACACACACACACACACACACACACACACACACACACACACACACACACACACACACACACACACACACTCTCTCTCTCTCTCTCTCTCTCTCTCTCTCTCTCTCTCTCTCTCTCTCTCTCTCTCTCTCTCTCTCTCTCTCGCACGCACGCATTGATAAAACAGATTTTGACCCACCCTGGTGGGTACCCTGGTGGTGATCGAGTGCAACTTAAGTGATCACAATATCATCTTCTGCACTCGTAAATGTCACAGATCTGTAGTTTATTGTCTCCTGGGAGACAATAAACTACAGACAATATAAGTGGTGAGGGTCATAGGTACTGAACCGTGGATGAAGGGAGAGATTTTGAATGCCATCAAACTCAGAAACTCTGAGTACAGGAAAAACTAAAATGAGCAGCTACTTGAAAAGAGCAGACAACTTCTGTTTGAATTCCAATCTGGCTTCAGATCATCCCACTCCACTGACACATGCCTACTGTATTTGACCGACTACATGAAACGCGAGGTAGACTTGGTCAAATACTGTGGCATGGTCATGCTGGACCTCCAAAAGGCGTTTGACACTGTAAGCACATGAGGCTAGAGGGGCGTGTACCCCCCCCCCCCTGTACTTGTGTCCCTGTTGGCTTTCGTGAATCGGGACTCATTCACGTTCTAAATGAAACACAGGGTTCAGTTTATTTAAATGGATCTATGCCTTATTCGAACTTACTTTATAAGTTAACTCGGGCTACTAGGTGTAACAGAGTTAAACATTCACATCATCAATATGCATACCTGTACTCCCCACATCGTGTTTAGTCTCAGTAAGTGAAGGGACATGTACTGCCAGGTTTGGGTCTTGAACCTGTGACCTTCTGCTCATCTGGCAGCCACTCCACCCATACACCTATGGCTGTCTTTGTACTATGAGTGGTTCTCAAACAAGTTCATGTCAAGGACCCCCAAATTGATATGTATGTGGCCGTGGGCGCCCATGTGAAAAGATGTAGTGCCAGGACCCCCCATAAGAAAGATTTATATTTAAAACTTTTTTAAAAAAGTGTTCCAAATTTGGCAAGATATTGCAACACCTTGACACATTGTCAGAACCGGGGAATCGAACTTGCAACTTCTCGTTTCAAAGATAGGCACTATTATTCAGTGAGCCACTGAGCTTTCGTTTAACACTCAACAAAAAAACATCAGTTTGTGCTGGGGTTAATAAGGATTTGTTTAAAACGTCAAGAGTCTTCAAAATGTTGAACAGTTATTTGTGGGACTTGAACCCAGGGGACCTTTTGGACATGCAGAGAGCATCTTTTCTCAGTGAGCTATTGTGGTGACCAATTAGATTAAATAGATTCATCACAAAAAAGACAGAGGATACAAAAACTAAATCATTTTAACTGCATATTTTGATTTGTATTTTGTAGCAGTAATTAAGGAAGTGAAGGGACAGTGGGAGTTACAGTGGTTCTTCTTCTTTAATCTGAAGCATGTTTTCAACACCACACTTAAAAGCACTAAAGAAACATGTGGAAATGTGTGGAGGTGCCATAGGCAAGCCAGTTCTGGCGTGGATACCTAGGCGACCTTGTAAACAAGGCCAAAGCAGGTTCAAGTCCCGCCTAGGCACTGAAGCACATACTCCTCGATGTACTCTGTTACCCCCGGTGTACGGGGTTGCAGTACAGTGGGGCCGGGGAGCGGTTTAGTTCCCCGGTGTTTCCACACAGTAAAACTAGGTGGTTATGGCAAAATAAATCACACCTATCTGAACTTTTATGTAACCACGGTAACAATGACAATTAGGTGAAGGAACAGTTTAGGTGACGGACCTTTCATTCTTAACATACTGAAGCTACTGAAGGGATTCTGGTCTGTTAACTAAACACATTAGTTATTACATTTGGGCTGGGTGAACTATCCCTTTTAACATGAATCCAACATATTGATAGAAAACATGATACTGTCATACTGACTCAAGGGAGGCAAACAGACTCTCAAAGCTCCTGCACTGTGCAGCTAGGGGGAATAAAATGGACCATTGCAACATCACACCCCCACCCTTCTAATAATAATTCAGATTTGATCCCACAGGGCAAAGTCAGTTTTACCCAGCTGATTGCTACCCACAGAGGAGCAGCTAGGAGCTCAGTGCCTTTCTCATGGACACAATCACATTGCCTAGCTCAGAATTTGAACCCAGGACTTTCTGTTTCTTAGGCAGGCTCTCTACCCATTCAGCTATGGCTACTCTTTTGACCAACACAGTGGTTTTCAAACTCCTTCATATCAAGGACCCCAAAATTTGATATGTATTTTGCAGAACCCTCATCTGAACAGATTTTATGCCAGGGGGCCCCAAATTCAAATCTTCCTGCTCCTTTACTCTGAAGCATTTTTTGAAGACTAACATCCAGGAACTACACTTAAAAGCCCTAAAAGAAACATGTGTAAATGTGTGGAGGTGCTGTGTCTTGGGCATGACGTTAAACTGCATCCGACGGTGGGGGCCTGGACCTAGGGGACAGAATGAGGGTACCCCTAACCACTGTTACCTCCGGGCGGCCTTTGGCAAAGGCTCAGTACCTGTCCGCCCCCAAACCAGGGTTACGGTGAAGTTCTGGGCAGGTGGGGCTCAGAAGCCTGGGAGGGCAACCCGCCTAGGAGAAGGGAAACTCCAAAATGAAACCTCCACTGCCCTGTGGCAATACCCTACATACGGGATGGGCTTCGGGAGTCAACCCCAAGGACAAATCAGGAGCTGGAGTCCCTACAGGTGGTCCGCTGCTATCCTAAGCAACGTTCCGGCAACTCCTGCGACGACGTTGGTGCCAAGCTGTATTGGCTTCTGCCTCTCCCTTGGATCCCACCAGCAGAGTGGAGAGGGGGGACCTGCTAAGTGGGTTATAGCTGGTCTCCCATACCTTGAAACCCAGGCTTGCGCACTGGAGAGGACACTCCAGCGTCGCTTCACCGCGACGACACAACACGGGGAGCAGCAGTCTACCGGTGATAAGCCTCGCTTGATTGGCGTAAATGTGAGGCGCCAGGGGTTGCTCCTGACGGTGGGAGAGATTGTTAAGTTTCGACTGAACAGCTACCGCCCGCCTAAGCTGGGCAGCCCCCAGCCCAAAAGGTGCTGTTCCGCCACAATCCGCTTGCTTCACTGGGTGCGTGAAGCTTAAGGTTATACCTGACAGGTGGATGGAAATCCTGCACCAGGAAAAACAAGAAAAACAAGGAGACCAGCACTCAGAATAATTTGCTGGAACGTTAGGACTATGACTCCCGGTCTATCAAATAACATCCAGGAGATAGACGATGCACGCAAGACAGCAGTGATTGACACCGAACTGCTCAGACTGAAAGTAGACATTGCCGCCCTACAAGAGACCCGTCTTGCTGAATCGGGCACTTTGCGTGAAAAGAATTACACCTTCTTTTGGCGAGGAAAAGCTTCCGATCAAACCAGGGAGCATGGTGTCGGTTTTGCCGTCAAAAACACCCTACTGAATATGATTGAGCCTGGTGAAATTGGTACTGAGAGGATACTTGCCATGCGACTGCACACCACTGATGGGCCTGTCAACCTCGTCAGCGTGTATGCCCCAACGCTGTACTCCCCTCAAGATGTCAAAGATGAGTTCTATGACCGACTTCACAGAACCATCCAGAGCATGCCAACGCAGGAACAGTTAATTCTTTTGGGGGACTTTAATGCCAGAGTGGGCGCTGACTCTGGATCGTGGCCGACCTGTCTTGGGCAATTCGGGGTCGGCAGCTTAAACGAAAATGGTCAACGCCTGCTTGAATTATGCACTATAAACAACATGTGCATCACTAACATCTTTTTCCGGACAAAACCGCAGCACAAGGTCTCCTGGAGACATCCACGCTCCAAGCATTGGCACCAGCTAGATCTCATTATCACCAGGCGGTGCCACCTCAAGAACGTGCTACTCACGCGGTCCTATCAGAGTGCCGACTGTGATACTGACCATTCCTTGGTATGCTGCAGCATCAGGATGAAACCCAAGAAGATTCACCATGCCCGGCCACCAGGGAGGGTGCGTATAAATGTCAACAGTACAAAGCACCCTGACAAAGTGGAAGAGTTCACAAAGGCACTGGAAAGGGCCTTCACCATCAAGCAGCCAGAAGGAAACGCTCAGCAAAGATGGATCTACTTGAGGGACACACTGCACAGCGTAGCACTGAAGGTGTTTGGCAGGAAGAAACGCCTGTCTCAGGACTGGTTTGAGACTCACTCAGGCGAACTCAGCCCTGTGATGGAAGAAAAGCGAGCTGCCTTGCTTAAATACAAACGATGCCCCACTCGGTCCTCACTGCAAGCTTTAAGAACAGCAAGGAGCATAGCCCAGAAAACAGCTAGGCGCTGTGCAAATGCTTATTTTCTGCAGATCTGCAAAGACATCCAAGCAGCAGCTGACACAGGCAATATTCGTGGGGTTTACGATGGCATAAAATCAGCTATCGGTCCTACACTGCAGAAAACTGCACCCCTTAAGTCTCCAACAGGAGAGATCATCAGAGACAAAGGGAAGCAGATGGAGAGATGGGTGGAACATTATTCAGATCTTTACTCCACGGAGAGCACCATCTCTGATTCTACAATGGAGGCAATCAAGAGCCTACCGACCATGGAGGAGTTAGATGAAATGCCATCCCTGGAGGAATTAAGCAAAGCCATCGACCGCCTACCTTCCGGAAAAGCTCCAGGCCTAGATGGAATCCCGCCTGAAGTTGTCAAGTGTGCAAAGGGACCCATGCTAAACCACCTGCATGAACTTCTCCTCCAGTGTTGGGAGGAGAGTGCAGTACCACAAGACATGCGGGACTGCAGTATTGTCACCCTCTATAAGAACAAAGGGGATAGAAGTGACTGCAACAATTATAGAGGTATCTCTCTGCTAAGCATAGTAGGGAAGATCTTTGCTCGTGTTGTACTGAACAGGCTCCAGAAACTCGCAGAGAGAATCTACCCAGAGTCGCAGTACGGCTTCAGGTCAGAGCGATCCACGACCGACATGATCTTCTCTCTGCGCCAGCTGCAAGAGAAGTGCAGGGAACAGAGGATGCCCCTGTATGTTGCTTTTGTCGACCTGACCAAGGCCTTTGATCTGATAAGTCGAGATGGCCTCTTCAAGATCTTGAACAAGATAGGATGCCCCCCGAAGCTCCTAAACTTGATCCAGTCTTTCCATACAGATATGAGAGGTATTGTCCAGTTTGATGGAGCTTCCTCTGATGCTTTCGACATCCGCAGTGGTGTGAAGCAAGGCTGTGTCCTTGCTCCAACCCTCTTTGGCATTTACTTTGCTGTAATGCTGCAACATGCTTTTGGACAGTCAGCTGATGGCATATACCTCCATACAAGATCAGATGGAAAGCTGTTCAGCATCTCACGCCTGAGGGCGAAGACTAAAGTCAGGCAAGTCCTCATCAGGGACATGCTCTTTGCAGATGACGCTGCACTGGTAGCCCACTCGCAAGAGCAGCTGCAAAGGCTCATGGATCAGCTCTCCAACGCATGCACAGATTTCAGACTCACCATCAGCCTAAAAAAAAACACACATCATGGGACAAGGCGTTGAGAACATCCCTTCAATCACTATATCAGACTACAAGCTGGAAGCAGTGCACCAGTTTACTTACCTTGGCTCCACAATCACGGATAACCTCTGCTTAGACCCTGAAATCGATCGGAGGATTGGTCGAGCTGCAACAACCTTTGCTAGGCTGAACCAGAGAGTATGGACCAATAGTAAACTGTCGACCCACACCAAGATGTCTGTCTACAGCGCTTGCATCATCAGCATCCTGCTGTATGGGAGCGAGTCTTGGATTACATACTCAAGACAAGAAAGACGCCTCCATGCATTTCACATGCGAAACCTCAGACGCATCCTCAACATCAAATGGCAAGATCGTGTGACAAATGAGGAAGTCCTCAAACAAGCTCAGATGTCCAGCCTCTACACCATGTTGCGCCAGCGGCGTCTTAGATGGCTCGGCCATGTCCATCGCATGGCAGACGGGAGGATTCCCAAGGACCTGCTGTACGGTCAGCTTGCCACTGGCACCAGGCCAGTGGGCCGCCCCCACCTGCGGTTCAAAGACGTGTGCAAGCGGGACATGAAATCCATGGACATAAGAGTGGACAACTGGGAGGATAGTGCAAACGACCGTGCCAGCTGGAGGCAGGAGGTCCGGAAAGGAATCCAGAAGAGTGAAACGGCGCTGAGTCAAGCAGCAGCAGAAAGGAGAGCAAGGCGAAAAGCACCTCAATCAGCATCAGCAGGCGAGAGCACATTCAAGTGCAATCACTGCCAGAGAGACTGTAAATCGCGAGTGGGACTGTACAGCCACACTATGCACTGCTCCCTCAGCACCACCTGATCTAATCCAAGTGCGCTTGTGCCATGGTCTCTCGAGACTGACGGCCGCTACTACTGCTGTAGGGCAGTGAATAGTCGGTAGACACCGCTGTGGTCTCTTTTAACAGGGCCACAGTCAAGTCCAGCCTAGGCACTGAAGTCAATACTCATCGATGTACTGTTAATAGTACAGTTAGGTCGGATAGTTCACCCCCAAAATGTTTTTTTTCCTATGAATTACACACCCCATGGAGACTTGAATTCATGGAGATTGTTTTGTTTTGTCGCATTCCTAAACCAATAATTTGAAGACTGACGGCAGCTCCGGTAGGAGACACAAAAAGAGTCTCCTTTGAGTCTCCTACCAGAGACATTAGCATATTTCCGCTGGTCATCAAACTATTGGCTTAAGAATGCGACAAAACGTGTGTGTTTCTGGGGTGCTGCTGTCTGCTGCCCACTGTTCTTCTCTAACTAAGCTTGTTTCTTCACACTTGTGATTTATTGAATATTGCTACCCATGGTTAAATATTGGAATGCTGGTGGCGCTCAATAACACAGGGGTCCTTGTGGTCCTTGAAAAACGTACGTTGAAGACCGCAGTTACCTTCCACTAATCACATGAACACTCTCTCACACACACACACACACACACACACACACACACACACACACACACACACACACACACACACACACACACACACACACACACACACACACACACACACACACACACCATCATCATCAGATCTCCAATCAACAATTAGTGTTGATTGAAATCAAACTGGGATCCATTCACTCCAGACTGGATGTGAGCAGAGCTTATTAGATATAAATAGAAGGCAGGTGAGGGATGCCAGGGTGGATCAATTCAGAATGGAACCTGTCCCCTCTGCTGCAGGTAAATACAAACTGTTTGAATGATATGACAATTTTTGCCTGAATATTTAACATTATTGTTTAAGAATTGGGTTTGTAGCCTAAACTGAACCATAGCCTACAACTAAACTACAACTACTAAAACCAACCCAATCAGTTGTTTTCAAAACGTTTCCATATCAAGGACTCTCATCTGACAGGGAACCCATAAGGCTACAAGATTTGTGTTGTATTCCAAACAATTCCAGAAGTGTGTGTGTGTGTGTGTGTGTGTGCTTGTAAATATTTACAACGCAAATCTTGTACGTTGGTCCCTGGCACATGTTTTCAGATGGGGTCTGTGGCCAAATATAATTGAATTGGTGGTTGTAAATGTTTGAGAACCACTAGCTGTCTTTAATTGTGAATTTCTGATGTCTGAAAGACCTTAAGCATGGTAGTGAAGGCTTCCAAAATGTGACCCTGTAGCCCTACACCTGTGGTTCTCAAACTTTAGGCCTACACCTGTGGTTCTCAAACGTTTTCATGTGAAGGACTCCCAAAATGATATGTATTTGGCCCCCTCATATATTTGGTTCCAGGGACCCCCAGACGCAAAGCTTTGAGTTAAGCTATGAGCTTGTAGATCTGCTATTTTTGAATAGCCAAAGTATAAAAGGTTAAAGTGGTTAAAATGATTGTGACGCTGTATTAAGCCATTTTGCTGGGGACCCCCTGGAACCCCTTGGGGTCCCCGGACCCTACTTTGAGAAACAATGGCCTACTGAACTGTTTTGTCTTTCTTTCCAGAATCTGAATTTGACCAAAAGAAGACATCTTGAGGACATGCAGGTGGCTGGCGTGACAGAGGAAGATGCAGATGGAAACGGATGATCCGCTGTGACGATCTAGGCCTAGGGTTCTATATCTATGGCTGTTGCTGCAGTGAAGATGGCAGAAAGGTAGGAACTATGATGCTGTTGCTGCAGCGTGTGCAGTGAAGATGGCAGAAAGGTAAGAACTATGATGATGTTGCTGCAGCGTGTGCAGTGAAGATGGCAGAAAGGTAGGAACTATGATGCTGTTGCTGCAGCGTGGCAGTGAAGATGGCAGAAAGGTAGGAACTATTATGCTGCTGTTGCTGCAGCGTGTGCAGTGAAGATTGCTGGAAGGTAGGAACTTTTTTTAAATTCTTTGCTGCTGCTGGTTAGGGTTAGGGAGGTCACTTGTGTTGTGCCATTCGTGTCATAAAATGTGCCATTCGCAAAAGAAATGCGCCAACGCAAAAAAACAAAAAGAAAACAATGGCCTACACAACTGAACTGTTTTGTCTTTCTTTCCAGAATCTGAAGTTGACCAAAAGAAGACATCTTGAGGACATGCAGGTGGCTGGCGTGACAGAGGAAGATGCAGATGGAAACGGATGATCCGCTGTGACGATCTAGGTTTCTATATCTATGGCTGTTGCTGCAGCGTGTGCAGTGAAGATGGCAGAAAGGTAGGAACTATGATGCTGTTGCTGCAGCGTGTGCAGTGAAGATGGCAGAAAGGTAGGAACTATGATGCTGTTGCTGCAGCGTGGCAGTGAAGATGGCAGAAAGGTAGGAACTATTATGCTGCTGTTGCTGCAGCGTGTGCAGTGAAGATTGCTGGAAGGTAGGAACTTTTTTTAATTCTTTGCTGCTGCTGGTTAGGTTTAGGGAGGTCACTTGTGTTGCGCCATTCGTGTCATAAAATGTGCCATTCGCAAAAGAAATGCGCCAACGCAAAAAAAGAAAACAATGGCCTACACAACTGAACTGTTTTGTCTTTCTTTCCAGAATCTGAAGTTGACCAAAAGAAGACATCTTGAGGACATGCAGGTGGCTGGCGTGACAGAGGAAGATGCAGATGGAAACGGATGATCCGCTGTGACGATCTAGGTTTCTATATCTATGGCTGTTGCTGCAGCGTGTGCAGTGAAGATGGCAGAAAGGTAGGAACTATGATGCTGTTGCTGCAGCGTGTGCAGTGAAGATGGCAGAAGGGTAGGAACTATGATGCTGTTGCTGCAGCGTGTGCAGTGAAGATGGCTGGAAGGTAGGAACTTTTTTAAATTCTTTGCTGGTTAGGGTGCTGCTGGTTAGGGTTAGGGAGGTCACTTGCGTTGCGCCATTCGCGTCATAAAATGCGTCGTTAAAAAAAACAAACGCAAAAAAACCAAAAAAAGGCGCTGGTCTGGTTCTCCTGGTTTTACTAGGACAGGGTTCGATTCCCTGTGGCGCCCTGCTCATGGTTTGCGTTGCATTTACATTTCCCTAGTTTATTAGCACTTGATTGGTTACATTGTTGGGGGGGGGGGGGGCAGCAGTGTTAAAATGTGTCGTAGGAGGGGGGAGGTACAGGTTAAAATGAATACATTACTGCATGCATTTCAATTTTTTCTAATCTTCACCAATCCTCTCCCATCACCTGCAAGAAATTCACTGCACCTTCCATCACCATGTCCTGAGACACTTGTTCTGACCTAAAGTCTATTCTGTGTTCAGAATGTTCAGTTCTTTTACATGCAATGATGGGGTCCTTTCCACGTGCAGTCATTTTATGTTAAGTACACTAGGTTAGAGGGGAGTGCCACCCCCTGTACTTTTGTCCCTGTTTGCTTTTGTGACTCGGGACGCATTCATGTTATAAATGAAACTCTGAATTCACCAGTGGTGTAAAATAACTAAGTACATTTGTGAGGTACTTCCAATTGTCTATACTTTTACTTGTACTCCACTACATCTCGGAGGCAAATTATTTGAAAACTTTAGTTACTTTGCAGGTATAAAGTATGTATTACTTTATAAAACATAAAGTAACCACTTTAGCCCTATTTTATACCTAGGCTATTTGAAAATGGCAGATCTACAAGCTCACAGCGTGGCGCGTTATGAGCTTGTAGATCTGCTATTTTCAAACATTTTAGTACTTTTACTTTTGGTACTTTAAGCACATTTTGATACCAATACTTTTGCACTTTTACTCAAGTAAACTTCTACATTGCAGTATTGATACTTTTACTTTTACTAAAACATTTGAGTACTTTTTCCACCACTGGAATTCACTTTATTGAAATGGATTTATGCCTGATTCAAACTTACTTTATACATAGTAACTAAGGCTACTAGGTGTAAACGTTTACTTTCTACAACGTCAATATGTTAGTCTTTTAATGTACTGTATAGTTCAAAGCCATCTGCAACAGTGTAGCTGCATCTAAAGTCCCTTAACCCACACTTTCTCGGAGGAAATGACACTCAGACATGTTACTGGGGTGGGACTTGAACCTGTGACTTTCTGCTTACCAGGTAGCCACTCTACCAATTCAGCTAAGGCTGTCTCTTTAGTCACAGGCTCAAGTCTTCATCACAAGGACCCCCAAATTGATATATATGTGGCCGTGGACACCCATGTCAAAAGATGTAGTGCCAGGACCCCCCATAAGAAAGATTTATATATATTACTTGGAGGGAAAAAAGAGTGTTCCAAATTTGGCAAGATGTTGGGTACACCTTGATACATTGTCAGAACCTGGACTTGAACTTCCAACCTCCCATATCATAGGCAGGCACCATTACTCAGTGAGCCACTGAGCTTTTGTTTAACCCATTAAGAACGAAGAGATTTGTTTCATTTTTACAGTTCTTTCAAAAATAGCAGATCTACAATCGGCTAGAACAGCCAAATAGAATAGATTCATCACAAAAAAGACAGAGGATTTTTCCATAAACATTGAAACATCTAAGCTAAACTAAATCATTTTAACTGCATATTTTGATATGTATTTTGTTGTAGTAATTAAGGAAGTGAAGGGACAGTGGAAGTTACAGTGGTTCTTCTTCAATCTGACGCATGTTTTAAACACCACACTTAAAAGCACTAAAGAAACATGTGGAAATGTGTGGAGGTGCCATAGGCAAGCGAGTTCTGACGTGGATACCTAGGCGACCTTGTAAAAGGCCAAAGCAGGTTCAAGTCCCGCCTAGGCACTGAAGCACATACTCATCGATGTACTCTGTTACCCCCGGTTTACGGGGATGCAGTACAGTGGGGCCGGGGAGCGGTTTAGCTCCCCGGTGTTTCCACACAGTAAAACTAGGTGGTTATGGCAAAATAAATCACACCTATTTGAACTTTTATGTAACCAAGGTAACAATGACAATTAGGTGAGGTCACTTCCTGAACTGCACTCCTCCCACCTCACTGTACTCCTCCCACCTCACTGTTTGATGTCTGTGCTGCTGCCCTGTCTGCTGACTGCTGAGCTTTTCTATAACCAAGCTTGTTTATTCACATTGTGATTTATTGAATATTGCTACCCACTGTTAAATATTGGAATGCAGTAGATGTCTTTGGGTTTTCTAGGGTTACATTCAGCTCAGTGATGTTGTGTTTGTTACAACGAAGTCAAGTCTGATACTTTTACTCAAGTAAGAAATGTGAGTACTTTCCAACCACTGGCACACAACCTATCACTACCTCATGTGTGGAGGTAGTGATGTGTGTGGGCCGGGGGGAACAGTTTAGGTGACGGACCATTCATTCACAGCATCTGAAGCTACTGAAAGGACATATACTCTAGTCTGTATACACATTAATAGTAATAGAGTTATCAAACACATAACTGCACAGAGGCCTTGAAGAATGGGTACAACGGTTTGTTGAAAACTAAAACAGACGGTTATTATTATGCTGCAGTGGTCACAGCATTAGCATTAGCATTAGCACCAGCATTAACATCAGCATTAGCAGCAGCAGCATCAGCATCATCCAGGTAAAGTGCCTTTTATTTTCCACAGAAACGCCACTAAATCATGTAACATTCGAGTTTAGATTGACCTGGGATTGTATAATTGTGTACTGGGCTGTCTGTAACCTGCAGCTTGGGCTTAAAGCTAACAACAGTCCATCTTAGACAATTGTAATGATTCATAAACATGGTTATTCATATCTTGTCATTCATTTTAATGCAAGTATGCAATATGGTGTCAACATGGCAAACAAGCGCTGGTAGTCGGTACACCTGGTTTCTGCTGGGAACAGGGTTCGATTCCCTGCAGCGCTGTGCTTACTGTTTCACCTTTGTCCTGTTGTGTATGTCTACATTAAATGTTAGCACTCAATTAATTGATTCATAATAACACTTTTTATGCAAAGCTGTTCATGTGAAAGATGGTTGCATACTGAGCAACACTAGAATATTCACCACATGCTGACTGCATGTTTTAATTTCATTGTGGTTCAAGCATAAGCATAGGATGTTGCTGTGCATTTGATCACTTGGATCTGGGTGTGCATGCTTTCTTTATTATATATTTTTATTTATTTATCATGTACAATTATTTCATTTCATTTAGACCTATTTGTGTTTGCCTACATATATTATTATGTGTGCAGTGTTCTTTTTGCAAACTGAAAAATGAAATGATGAGAAATGTGCGTCAACAGAAGTAGCTATTGCATGCAATACTCCCCCTTCTTAGAAATGCTCTAAACGTTCTAAAATATTTTGTTGTCAAGGACCCCCCGAATTGACTATTAGACTACTAGTATTTGGCAGTGGACCTCAATGTGAAAAGATGTAGTGTCAGGGCCCCCCATGAAAAAGATTTATATTTAAAACTTAAAAAGAATCTATATATTTATTCCAAATGTCTTTATTTTCACACAATTTCAGGGTTAAGAATCGAGCTCACAACCTTCTGTTTCACAGGCAGGCTTTTAATCCAGTGGGCCACTGTGCCAACCCTAAATTTGAAGGCCAAATAAATAATGACAGAAATCACAAAGGCTTGTCTCCATTGGGGTTCATTAACATTGAAACATCTAGACAAGTAACAGCACAGCAAACCATAGACAAAGTAATATGCTGTAAAGCACAAAGAGACATGTCTAGAATGAAAGTACTGTTGTGTGTTGTTCCACAAAGAGGAATGAAGACTTTTCATAGCAAGGCAGCTGGTAGCACAGTGGGTAAAGTCTAAAGGTTGGACTCTCAGCACAGAGGATCCATGTTCAAAACCCAGTCGTCACATACATCAGTGTTGTTGTACTTTGACATTTTCAAGGCCAAAATACAAAAGAGCAAGTCAAAACCACAAAGAGACCTATTTGGCATGGCAGAGAGATGGAGTAGTGGTCTAAAGGTTGGACTCTCAGCACAGAGGTTCCATGTTCAAATCCCACTTGTCACATACTTCAGTGTTGTTGTACTTTAAAATTTTCAAGGCCAAAATACAAAAGGGAAAGTCAAAACCACGAAGATACCTGTTTGGCATGGCAGAGAGATGGAGTAGTGGTCTAAAGGTTGGACTCTCAGCACAGAGGTTCCATGTTCAAATCCCACTCGTCACATACTTCAGTGTTGTTGTACTTTGAAATTTTCAAGGCCAAAATACAAAAGGGAAAGTCAAAACCACGAAGATACCTGTTTGGCATGGCGGAGAGATGGAGTAGTGGTCTAAAGGTTGGACTCTCAGCACAGAGGTTCCATGATCAAATCCTAGTCGTCACATACATCAATGGTGTCACTACCGAAATGAAAAAAAAATCACTAAGTCCAGAGCTCGATGAATGTTAGGGACCAAAAAAAAAGTCACTACAAAGTACTACCAATCAACTTTAAATTGCCTGAAACGTACTCCTAACAGGTTTTTGGGGGAACAATTCTGGCCTCAACACATAGTGATTTCTTCGGATTTAACTTCGTTTCGGTAGTGACACAATGGTGTCAGTACCGAAACGAAAAAATAATTGTTCCCCAAAAAACGAGCTCTGGACTCGAACCCACTCAAGTCAAGCCAAGTCATGTTATTGGACAGACGCTCTACCAGTTGAGCTATGCTGTTGGCTGAGAGTTACAGGTTTCCTGGTGGTTTTAACTTGTTTTTCTAGAAGTTAGTCTGCAAAGGGAAGCATCACTAAGGATATCAGTCAATTTATCCGTTGCCCCGAGTTACCGGGGACACTTGACACGAGTGGGAATCGAACCCACTCAAGTCAAGTCAAGTCAAGTCATGTTATTGGACAGACGCTCTACCAGTTGAGCTATGCTGTTGGCTGAGAGTTACAGGTTTCCTGGTGGTTTTAACTTGTTTTTCTAGAAGTTAGTCTGCAAAGGGAAGCATCACTAAGGATATCAGTCAATTTATCCGTTGCCCCAAGTTACCGGGGATGAACTGGACACCATATTCTCAGTAGCCTACTGTACACTATTTAATGGGAAACTGCAACTCAGTAACTGTTGTTTACACACAAACATTGACTGTATTGACCTCAGAGATGACTTCTGTGTACTTATACTGTATATTATTCAACTCATCATGAGCAGAGCTTTCATTAGAGGCTAATAAGAAGGCTCTGTGACGATTTTGAAAGAAAAACCTTTGAAAGTACGTTTCAGGCAATTCAAAGTTGATTGGTAGTACTTTGTAGTAACTTTGTTTTTGGTCCCTAACATTCATCGAGCTCTGGACTTAGTGATTTTTTTTCCGTTTCGGTAGTGACACCATTGATGTATGTGACGACTAGGATTTGAACATGAAACCTCTGTGCTGAGAGTCCAACCTTTAGACCACTACTCCATCTCTCCGCCACGCCAAACAGGTATCTTCGTGGTTTTGACTTTCTCTTTTGTATTTTGGCCTTGAAAATTTCAAAGTACAACAACACTGAAGTATGTGACGAGTGGGATTTGAACATGGAACCTCTGTGTTGAGAGTCCAACCTTTAGACCACTACTCCATCTCTCCACCATGTTGAATAGGTCTCTTCGTGAGTTTGTCTTGCTCTCTTGTATTTTGGCCTTGAAAATTTTAAAGTACAACAACACTGATGTATGTGACGAATGGGATTTGAACATGGAACCTCTGAGCTGAGAGTACAACCTTTAGACCACTACTCCATCTCTCCGCCATGCCAAGAAGGTCTCTTCGTGGTTTTGACTTGCTCTTTTGTATTTTGGCCTTGAAAATTTCAAAGTACAACAACACTGACGTATGTGACAAGTGGGATTTGAACATGGAACCTCTCTGGAACATCTTTTTCATGGGGGGCCCTGACACTACATCTTTTCACATTGAGGTCCACTGCCAAATACTAGTAGTCTAATAGTCAATTCGGGGGGTCCTTGACAACAAAATATTTTAGAACGTTTAGAGCATTTCTAAGAAGGGGGAGTATTGCATGCAATAGCTACTTCTGTTGACGCACATTTCTCATCATTTCATTTTTCAGTTTGCAAAAAGAACACTGCACACATAATAATATATGTAGGCAAACACAAATAGGTCTAAATGAAATGAAATAATTGTACATGATAAATAAATAAAAATATATAATAAAGAAAGCATGCACACCCAGATCCAAGTGATCAAATGCACAGCAACATCCTATGCTTATGCTTGAACCACAATGAAATTAAAACATGCAGTCAGCATGTGGTGAATATTCTAGTGTTGCTCAGTATGCAACCATCTTTCACATGAACAGCTTTGCATAAAAAGTGTTATTATGAATCAATTAATTGAGTGCTAACATTTAATGTAGACATACACAACAGGACAAAGGTGAAACAGTAAGCACAGCGCTGCAGGGAATCGAACCCTGTTCCCAGCAGAAACCAGGTGTACCGACTACCAGCGCTTGTTTGCCATGTTGACACCATATTGCATACTTGCATTAAAATGAATGACAAGATATGAATAACCATGTTTATGAATCATTACAATTGTCTAAGATGGACTGTTGTTAGCTTTAAGCCCAAGCTGCAGGTTACAGACAGCCCAGTACACAATTATACAATCCCAGGTCAATCTAAACTCGAATGTTACATGATTTAGTGGCGTTTCTGTGGAAAATAAAAGGCACTTTACCTGGATGATGCTGATGCTGCTGCTGCTAATGCTGATGTTAATGCTGGTGCTAATGCTAATGCTAATGCTGTGACCACTGCAGCATAATAATAACCGTCTGTTTTAGTTTTCAACAAACCGTTGTACCCATTCTTCAAGGCCTCTGTGCAGTTATGTGTTTGATAACTCTATTACTATTAATGTGTATACAGACTAGAGTATATGTCCTTTCAGTAGCTTCAGATGCTGTGAATGAATGGTCCGTCACCTAAACTGTTCCCCCCGGCCCACACACATCACTACCTCCACACATGAGGTAGTGATAGGTTGTGTGCCAGTGGTTGGAAAGTACTCACATTTCTTACTTGAGTAAAAGTATCAGACTTGACTTCGTTGTAACAAACACAACATCACTGAGCTGAATGTAACCCTAGAAAACCCAAAGACATCTACTGCATTCCAATATTTAACAGTGGGTAGCAATATTCAATAAATCACAATGTGAATAAACAAGCTTGGTTATAGAAAAGCTCAGCAGTCAGCAGACAGGGCAGCAGCACAGACATCAAACAGTGAGGTGGGAGGAGTACAGTGAGGTGGGAGGAGTGCAGTTCAGGAAGTGACCTCACCTAATTGTCATTGTTACCTTGGTTACATAAAAGTTCAAATAGGTGTGATTTATTTTGCCATAACCACCTAGTTTTACTGTGTGGAAACACCGGGGAGCTAAACCGCTCCCCGGCCCCACTGTACTGCATCCCCGTAAACCGGGGGTAACAGAGTACATCGATGAGTATGTGCTTCAGTGCCTAGGCGGGACTTGAACCTGCTTTGGCCTTTTACAAGGTCGCCTAGGTATCCACGTCAGAACTCGCTTGCCTATGGCACCTCCACACATTTCCACATGTTTCTTTAGTGCTTTTAAGTGTGGTGTTTAAAACATGCGTCAGATTGAAGAAGAACCACTGTAACTTCCACTGTCCCTTCACTTCCTTAATTACTACAACAAAATACATATCAAAATATGCAGTTAAAATGATTTAGTTTAGCTTAGATGTTTCAATGTTTATGGAAAAATCCTCTGTCTTTTTTGTGATGAATCTATTCTATTTGGCTGTTCTAGCCGATTGTAGATCTGCTATTTTTGAAAGAACTGTAAAAATGAAACAAATCTCTTCGTTCTTAATGGGTTAAACAAAAGCTCAGTGGCTCACTGAGTAATGGTGCCTGCCTATGATATGGGAGGTTGGAAGTTCAAGTCCAGGTTCTGACAATGTATCAAGGTGTACCCAACATCTTGCCAAATTTGGAACACTCTTTTTTCCCTCCAAGTAATATATATAAATCTTTCTTATGGGGGGTCCTGGCACTACATCTTTTGACATGGGTGTCCACGGCCACATATATATCAATTTGGGGGTCCTTGTGATGAAGACTTGAGCCTGTGACTAAAGAGACAGCCTTAGCTGAATTGGTAGAGTGGCTACCTGGTAAGCAGAAAGTCACAGGTTCAAGTCCCACCCCAGTAACATGTCTGAGTGTCATTTCCTCCGAGAAAGTGTGGGTTAAGGGACTTTAGATGCAGCTACACTGTTGCAGATGGCTTTGAACTATACAGTACATTAAAAGACTAACATATTGACGTTGTAGAAAGTAAACGTTTACACCTAGTAGCCTTAGTTACTATGTATAAAGTAAGTTTGAATCAGGCATAAATCCATTTCAATAAAGTGAATTCCAGTGGTGGAAAAAGTACTCAAATGTTTTAGTAAAAGTAAAAGTATCAATACTGCAATGTAGAAGTTTACTTGAGTAAAAGTGCAAAAGTATTGGTATCAAAATGTGCTTAAAGTACCAAAAGTAAAAGTACTAAAATGTTTGAAAATAGCAGATCTACAAGCTCATAACGCGCCACGCTGTGAGCTTGTAGATCTGCCATTTTCAAATAGCCTAGGTATAAAATATGGCTAAAGTGGTTACTTTATGTTTTATAAAGTAATACATACTTTATACCTGCAAAGTAACTAAAGTTTTCAAATAATTTGCCTCCGAGATGTAGTGGAGTACAAGTAAAAGTATAGACAATTGGAAGTACCTCACAAATGTACTTAGTTATTTTACACCACTGGTGAATTCAGAGTTTCATTTATAACATGAATGCGTCCCGAGTCACAAAAGCAAACAGGGACAAAAGTACAGGGGGTGGCACTCCCCTCTAACCTAGTGTACTTAACATAAAATGACTGCACGTGGAAAGGTGCCCAAAGACCCCATCATTGCATGTAAAAGAACTGAACATTCTGAACACAGAATAGACTTTAGGTCAGAACAAGTGTCTCAGGACATGGTGATGGAAGGTGCAGTGAATTTCTTGCAGGTGATGGGAGAGGATTGGTGAACTGAAGATTAGAAAAAAATGAAATGCATGCAGTAATGTATTCATTTTAACCTGTACCTCCCCCCTCCTACGACACATTTTAACACTGCTGCCCCCCCCCCCCAACAATGTAACCAATCAAGTGCTAATAAACTAGGGAAATGTAAATGCAACGCAAACCATGAGCAGGGCGCCACAGGGAATCGAACCCTGTCCTAGTAAAACCAGGAGAACCAGACCAGCGTTTTTTTGCGTTTGTTTTTTTTAACGACGCATTTTATGACGCGAATGGCGCAACGCAAGTGAGCTCCCTAACCCTAACCAGCAGCACCCTAACCAGCAAAGAATTTAAAAAAGTTCCTACCTTCCAGCCATCTTCACTGCACACGCTGCAGCAACAGCATCATAGTTCCTACCCTTCTGCCATCTTCACTGCACACGCTGCAGCAACAGCATCATAGTTCCTACCTTTCTGCCATCTTCACTGCACACGCTGCAGCAACAGCCATAGATATAGAAACCTAGATCGTCACAGCGGATCATCCGTTTCCATCTGCATCTTCCTCTGTCACGCCAGCCACCTGCATGTCCTCAAGATGTCTTCTTTTGGTCAACTTCAGATTCTGGAAAGAAAGACAAAACAGTTCAGTTGTGTAGGCCATTGTTTTCTTTTTTTGCGTTGGCGCATTTCTTTTGCGAATGGCACATTTTATGACACGAATGGCGCAACACAAGTGACCTCCCTAACCCTAACCAGCAGCAGCAAAGAATTAAAAAAAGTTCCTACCTTCCAGCAATCTTCACTGCACACGCTGCAGCAACAGCAGCATAATAGTTCCTACCTTTCTGCCATCTTCACTGCCACGCTGCAGCAACAGCATCATAGTTCCTACCTTTCTGCCATCTTCACTGCACACGCTGCAGCAACAGCATCATAGTTCCTACCTTTCTGCCATCTTCACTGCACACGCTGCAGCAACAGCCATAGATATAGAAACCTAGATCGTCACAGCGGATCATCCGTTTCCATCTGCATCTTCCTCTGTCACGCCAGCCACCTGCATGTCCTCAAGATGTCTTCTTTTGGTCAACTTCAGATTCTGGAAAGAAAGACAAAACAGTTCAGGCCATTGTTTCTCAAAGTAGGGTCCGGGGACCCCCAAGGGGTTCCAGGGGGTCCCCAGCAAAATGGCTTAATACAGCATCACAATCATTTTAACCACTTTAACCTTTTATACTTTGGCTATTCAAAAATAGCAGATCTACAAGCTCATAGCTTAACTCAAAGCTTTGCTTCTGGGGGTCCCTGGAACCAAATATATGAGGGGGCCAAATACATATCATTTTGGGAGTCCTTCACATGAAAACGTTTGAGAACCACAGGTGTAGGCCTAAAGTTTGAGAACCACAGGTGTAGGGCTACAGGGTCACATTTTGGAAGCCTTCACTACCATGCTTAAGGTCTTTCAGACATCAGAAATTCACAATTAAAGACAGCTAGTGGTTCTCAAACATTTACATGTCAAGGACCCACCAATTCAATTATATTTGGCCACAGACCCCATCTGAAAACATGTGCCAGGGACCAACGTACAAGATTTGCGTTGTATATATTTACAAGCACACACACACACACACACACACACACACACACACACACACACACACACACACACACACACACACACACACACACACACACACACACACACACACACACACACACACACACACACACACACACACACACACACACACACACACACACACACACACACACACACACACACACACACACACACACACACACACACACACACACACACACTTCTGGAATTGTTTGGAATACAACACAAATCTTGTAGCCTTATGGGTTCCCTGTCAGATGAGAGTCCTTGATATGGAAACGTTTTGAAAACAACTGATTGGGTTGGTTTTAGTAGTTGCAGTTTAGTTGTAGGCTATGGTTCAGTTTAGGCTACAAACCCAATTCTTAAACAATAATGTTAAATATTCAGCCAAAAATTGTCATATCATTCAAACAGTTTGTATTTACCTGCAGCAGAGGGGACAGGTTCCATTCTGAATTGATCCACCCTGGCATCTCTCACCTGCCTTCTATTTATATCTAATAAGCACTGCTCAGTGTTGATTTCAATCAACACTAATTGTTGATTGAAGATCTGATGATGATGGTGTGTGTGTGTGTGTGTGTGTGTGTGTGTGTGTGTGTGTGTGTGTGTGTGTGTGTGTGTGTGTGTGTGTGTGTGTGTGTGTGTGTGTGTGTGTGTGTGTGTGTGTGTGTGTGTGTGTGTGTGTGAGAGTGTTCATGTGTGTGTGAGAGTGTTCATGTGTGTGTGAGAGTGTTCATGTGTGTGTGAGAGTGTTCATGTGTGTGTGAGAGTGTTCATGTGATTAGTGGAAGGTAACTGGGGTCTTCAACGTACGTTTTTCAAGGACCACAAGGACCCCTGTGTTAGTGAGCGCCACCAGCATTCCAATATTTAACCATAGCAATATTCAATAAATCACAAGTGTGAAGAAACAAGCTTAGTTAGAGAAGAACAGTGGGCAGCAGACAGCAGCACCCCAGAAACACACACGTTTTGTCGCATTCTTAAGCCAATAGTTTGATGACCAGCGGAAATATGCTAATGTCTCTGGTAGGAGACTCAAAGGAGACTCTTTTTGTGTCTCCTACCGGAGCTGCCGTCAGTCTTCAAATTATTGGTTTAGGAATGCGACAAAACAAAACAATCTCCATGAATTCAAGTCTCCATGGGGTGTGTAATTAATAGGGGAAAAAAACATTTTGGGGGTGAACTATCCGAACTAACTGTACTATTAACAGTACATTGATGAGTATTGACTTCAGTGCCTAGGCTGGACTTGAACCTGTGGCCCTGTTAAAAGAGACCACAGCGGTGTCTACCGACTATTCTGCCCTACAGCACCTCCACACATTTACACATGTTTCTTTTAGGGCTTTTAAGTGTAGTTCCTGGATGTTAGTCTTCAAAAAAATGCTTCAGAGTAAAGGAGCAGGAAGATTTGAATTTGGGGGCCCCTGGCATAAAATCTGTTCAGATGAGGGTTCTGCAAAAATACATATCACATTTTGGGGTCCTTGATATGAAGCAGTTTGAAAACCACTGTGTTGGTCAAAAGAGTAGCCATAGCTGAATGGGTAGAGAGCCTGCCTAAGAAACAGAAAGCCCTGGGATCAAATCCTGAGCTAGGCAATGTGATTGTGTCCATGAGAAAGACACTGAGCTCCTAGCTGCTCCTCTGTGGGTACTGGGTAGCAATCAGCTGGGTAAAACTGACTTTGCCCTGTGTGATCAAATTTGAATTATTATTAGAAGGGTGGGGGTGTGATGTTGCAATGGTCCATTTTATTCCCCCTAGCTGCACAGTGCAGGAGCTTTGAGAGTCTGTTTGCCTCCCTTGAGTCAGTATGACAGTATCATGTTTTCTATCAATATGTTGGATTCATGTTAAAAGGGATAGTTCACCCCGCCCAAATTTAATAACTAATGTGTTTAGTTAACAGACCAGAATCCTTTCAGTAGCTTCAGTATGTTAAGAATGATTGTTCCGTCACCTAAACTGTTCCCCCCGCCCACCCCCCTTCCTTGGGTCATTACGCAACTCCCCATATAGGCCACCTCCATTTGCGTCTGGATAGATTTTTTGATATTGATTTATTAGTGCATTAAATTTCCCCATTCACTTTAATGGGAATTGCAAAAACTCCCATTCAAGTATTTTTTTCTCGGAAACCGTAAGGGCTACAGTTACAAGACTTGGAGGGGAGGTTAATAGTTTATTGCAAAATTATTTAAAAAAGAATCACACCAGTCAACCACATGGTGGCGCTATAACAGCCCACTTTACCTTTTAGCCTATAACCCTTGAACCGTAGGTCGTAAAATCAAAATTTCTTTTGGCCACGCCCATTTCCGTCTGGATACATTTTCCGCCATTTTGAATTTTCTTCAAAACACACTTTTAGCTCCTCCTCCCAAATATTTTGTCCAAATTTCACAAAAATCGGTACACATGATCTCTGGGCCCATGCGGTAAACATATCCAAACGGCATTTTCATAGTCCTTACTGTTCGTCCGTAAATGGCTTCCAAAGTTAGTGGGAGGGACTAAAAATGCCAGAAATCACGAACGAAACGTCCGGTCAATCCCAAATTTAAATCACATGTCGAGGGTGGTTTACTCAACAAATTCCCAAAAGCATTTCCACTTTGACCCATCTCAGAGAACCGGCGTCGGCGCAACCACACTTTGCAATTGCCCTGAATTGCGACGCGTCTAGTTTAGCATTGGTCTCCTACCACAGCAGTGACAGCCTATTGGATTATTGGCTCAGGAATGAGACAAAAACAAAAACAATCTCCATGAATTCAAGGCTTCGTAGGGTGAGTAATTAATAGAAAATAAGTATTTTTTGGGTGAAGTATTTTTTTGGTAACCAGAAGACCCAAAACACACTCGCCCCCATTTATTTCACGGACCACTCGCCCCGAGTGGTTCTTGTATTCTTGTTTTCGTTTACTGAGGATAAGGTTAGGAATAAGGTTAGGTTTAGGCATAGTTTTACTGAGGTTACGTTTAAGAATACCTGGTGGCAACCGTTCGGAGGTTGTCGGATTTGACCTGGGGTGAGTGTGTTTTGGGGCGAGCGTTCTTGTTTTCATTAAACGGTAAAGGACCACTTCACCCATTTTCAACCTATCATCTTCATAGCCTATCCACAAGTTTCCTAGGGCATGGTGGGCATCACTTCCTGTCGATTTGATCAGGTATCAGGGATCAAATCGACAGGAAGTGATGCCCACCATGCCCTAGGAAACTTGTGGATAATTGGTCCTTCCTTACTATGCTCATTATAATATGGTACCATTTTTGTCTACTCGGTCTGAGGAGGGCTGTGGACAGTTCAGAAACCAGTGACATTATCAACGGGGAATCCAAGCTAATAGAACCTGCAGGCTTTCTATTCCTGCTGAAAGACGGAGGCGCCTGACATTTTGTCGACCCGAAATGTAAATCCTGGCTACGCACCTGTATAGAAGTCATTGTTCTCGCATTAACCCTTCCATTGTGTGTAATTATTTTGTTTAAATTGGTAAAAAGTACCCTTTACATTTCTTTTTTGGAACAAGGCTTCATGATATCCTCAGAAACAGCTATTTTAAAGGACGACTTCACCCATTTTCAACCTCTTCATATAATATCCTCACTAATGCTTCTGATAAAATGGTGTCATTTTTTTCTACTCAGTCTGTGTCTCATAGGAGGGCTGTGGACACTTCAGAAACCCATATAGTGACATCATCGTTAGGAAGGTTTTTTTTTTCTTCAATATTTGAATGTTTTTATTTTCATTTTTCATTAAAGTGAGAGCAATGGCTTCCATTATAGCATGTTAACTTTCCAGGAATAGAAAGCCTGTAGTTTCTATTAGCTTGGATTCCCCATCGATGATGTCACTGGTAGACAGGTTTCTGAACTGTCCACAGCCCTCCTCTGAACATAGACTGAGTAGCCCAAAATGATGCTATATTATCATGAGCATTAGTGAGGACCAATAATATGAAGACAGGTTGAAAATGGGTGAAGTCATCCTTTAACGCAACGACTTGAATTATCACCATTTTAGTTCATTCTGATGGTCTCTATAAAAAAAGTGTCATCTGTGGTGTTGCGGGTGAAATATGACCCGGCAGAGAAGTGTGGCTCAATTCCCCCAAAATGTTCAATGTTTACATGTTTGAGAGAGAGAGAGAAACTTGTCCTCAATTTGCATTTGCTATTAGGAGTAAAATAAAGTTTGGGTTTATGAAAAATAAATTCTGTATATGGGTACATTTTGACCAGTAACACCACAGATGTCACTATTGTTAATAATATTAACAATTTTAAAGTTAGAAAACAGTAATTTATTTTTAGAAGTGTGTTCTAGTATTAGTCTATTATAGCCAGAACATCATTATCCATTGTCTTCATTCTAGGAAATGTAATGAGTGAATTAAATTTTCAATTGAAAATGAGATATATTGAAAGATGAAACCCGTCCCTCACCCTAATCCAAAATAATATTTTAAATAGTATTTACATGGATATGAATGCATAACAAGTCAGCTATGAGGTGGGGGAGGGGGGAAATATATACTTTAAGTATTTTGTTAAATCACGGGTCAAATTAGAGCCAGCATGTTTCTAACACAATGCAAGGGTTATTAAAAAAAATCTTGTTTGAAATGGTCAAGCCTGCCTACCGATGATGTCACTGGTAGGCATAGGCAGGTTTCTGAACACTCTCCTCCTCGGAGACCAATAATAGGAAAAATGGTACCATATTATAATGAGCATTAGTGAGGATTCCTCTAATGCTCATTATAATATTGTACATTTTTTTATAATATATACTATTACACTATTCACTGAGGACCAATTAGGCTACATGATGATAGGTTGAAAATGGGTGACGTGGTCCTTTACATTTATTTCATTTGGAACAGATTATCTGGAGCCTACTTCTAGCAGAACTGAGAATAAGGGAATGCAGGTTCAAGAATACCGACGGCCACGGCATCATATATGCTGCTGACGTCATGGTCCACTCCGGGTGTAGTGTTGGGCTACGTGTGAAGTGAAGTTAAAGAGGAGGGGGCCAGCACGGCGCCCGCCGCCATGCGACCAGAGCAGAACGGCACACTCCACACGGGCAACAACTCCTGGGTCCGACGATACGATTTACGAGTGTCAAACCCCGAAGAGGGTATCGTTTAAGTTCGTGATGAAATTGTTTACCACCAGGAGAGCCCAAGCTGACACTCTCCGTTTCACTTGTCGCATACTTGATACTTGTCAACTCAAAAAGCACCTGAGTCAGTGGAGGCAAGTTTAAAGCGACGCTGTGCTGTGCTGGCCATGGAGCGAAACGCCGAAAAGGGGAATCCCGAGACCGAGTTGGACCGGGACCCACAGTACTGTGAGCTATGTGGCAAGATGGAAAACTTGCTCAAGTGCGGCCGGTGTCGGAACTCGTTCTATTGCAGCAAGGAACACCAGAAACAGGACTGGAAGAAACATAAACAGATTTGTAGAGCAGAGAAACGTGCCGAACCGCAGCCACAACAACAAGTACCGACCCAGGTGGGGGAAACGGGCAGTGAACAACAGTGTCACATGGCTGCACAGAGTGACACACAGAGCACCGGCTCATGCACGGACGGGGTCGGAGACAGAACCAGAACCAGCGATTCTATCAGTTCAGCAACGAGCTCTGCGAGTAGAGCCACTGACAGCAGACAAGCTGCAGGGGAAGGAATTTACAACCACCACACTAAGCCTGACGGACCAACGAGGTCGTCCCCGCATAAACTGGCCCAAGAATACATAGTTCCATGCATGAACAAGCATGGCATCTGTGTTGTAGACAATTTTGTTGGAGAGGAAACCGGAATGGGGATTTTGGAGGACGTGAAAGCCCTCCACGAGACAGGTAAATTTACTGATGGACAGCTGGTGAGCCAACAACGGAGCCCTGAGAGCAGTGACATTAAAGACATAAGAGGAGACAAAATAACGTGGATTGAAGGAAAAGAGGCCGGCTGTGAGAAGATAGCGTTTCTGATGAGTTGTATGGACGATTTAGTACGACACTGCAATAGTAAACTGGGAAACTACAACATCAATGGAAGGACGAAAGTAAGTAAGGCAAACATACCAACTGATGCTGTGATAATAATATATATTTTTTTAAAAGCCAATCATGCATAGGGCTGCTTCATGAACTTTTCTATTCAAAAATAAATCATATTAGAAAAAGTGCTCCTCGGACCACAGGTCTCCGCCAGGCCAGATAGGCTATGTTATTGTGGGCCAGGAATGTTGGGAATCCAGAGTTATAGGCCAAAACGTGAATCGTCCTGTTATAGCACCACCATGAGGTCAATTTGAAACATGTAGGGCATTTCTTCCTCGGCCTAGTGGTAATGTGCATGCAAAGTTTCAGGCCAACTAAATGCTGCTTTCATGATTTGAGGCATTTTGTTCAAAACGAGCCACTCCTGTGAACTTCAGATGCCAATCATCGGATTTTGGACAGATTTGCATGATGTTTGGACAAAATCTGTACGAGTAATACAATAAAAGTATTTAAAAAAAAACGGCCTCCTGGTGGTGCAAAAATATGTCGGGTGGCATTTCATCCTTAGCCTAGCGGGAATGTGCGTGCAAAGTTTCACGATAATCGGACGCTGCGTTCATGATTTGAGACATTTTGTTAAAAACGCGCCCTCCTGCAAACTTTGGAAGCCAATCTTATTCTATCAGTATGGAATATGAAAAATCGGACAGATCCGTCTTGATCACATGACTATAGAGATAATGTGTACTGATTTGCGTGATGTTTGGACAAAATCTGTAGGAATAATAACCAAAAATGTGTTTTGCAAAAATTGGCCTGCTGGTGGCGCTATAACATGCCGATGTGAAACATTTGGGCAAATGGTTCTGTTCAAGGAGTGTGCGTGCACAGTTTCATGCCAATTGGTCCAACGGTGCCGGAGATTAGCTGTCCACAGACGGACGGACGGACAAACACACACACACAGGACACATCGGCCACGCCTATGTATATATAATTCAATTCAATCTTTATTTCAGACTCAGAGTCCATAAAACAATACATATGACAGTTGCTCATTGCTAAAACTCAAGATAAAAGCAACGATATAAAACAAAACAAAACATAAAACATATAAAACAATAAGACAGTCAGCTGCTCACAGTCTGTAGAGGCTGTTTCGCCAATGTTTCCATATCATGGACGAGAACCTAGTGGAGCTCATGATAGGATTAATTAAAATCTTGATAACATGATTGTCAGACTCTTCAAGACGACATATGAATTTGTACATTAAGTTTCTTAGTAGGGCTTGACAGGTAGGTACCCCCAAGTTAACAAACAGCTGACTGGCACTGTGCCATCTTGGTACCCTCACCAGCAACCGTAGAGCATCATTATATGCTACTTTGAGTTTTTGCATGCTGCTAACCTTGTAATTACTCCATAGGTGAGCCGTATACAAAGGTGTACAGAAAGCTTTAAAAAGTGATACCTTGACATGTACAGAACATTTGTGAAATTTCCTCATTAGTATATTTGCCTGAGCATATAATTTGGATCTTTGTCTATTGATGTCTTTGTCATCTGTAAGATCATCAGAGATATAGTGATATAGTGATCATCAGAGATATAGCAAAGCTTTAAAATAAAACTCATCAACTTGAGTGATTGGCCCCCAACAAAATTAAACATGACACATGGTAAGTTTTGCTCAACACACATGTTTCATACATTAAAAATGTCAGAAAGAACCTACTGTGTAATGAGATAACTAAAAAAAGAACACGTTGACCCCAAATGGCATTCATCAATCAAAATGCTGCCCCGGCCCGGCGCCCACCACCAAAATTTCAACTAATGCCAAAATTTGACAATACTAGAATAAATGCATTACAGCTCAGAACGAGTACACAATATGGTATTCTATACAATATTTATTATAATACAATATTGTGTTAATGTCACAGAATGTCAACCCCCTCACAAATTTGGACGACTCTACTGTACAACTCAAAAGCAGCCCAAATATGATGTACAACTATCTGTTAGTGTCTCATTAGTAGATATGGAATCACCCACCACTCCAATCTACACACTGTCAGAGAAAATAGATTGTCCAACACAAGCAGTTGGAAGTGGTGTTGCACCCTTTCTTCATTTCTCTTCTCCTGACTGTATGGTAGTGTAAATCCACTTTGTTTCCAAATCCCATTAGACCCAGGTCGTAGTCATGGGGTAGTCATAGCCGGTCAATCTTCTACAGTTTTCAATGAAAAGTATTAACAAGAGCTTGTGACTAAACAACTACATTGAATCCATTGGAACACTGGTTAAATTTTGCCATTTCATGAAAGGTAAAGTTTTTGGACAGTTTTTACCCAACAGCGACTATATTAGTATACAAGGAACAAGGGTAGAGGCTAAATCATATTTATCCATACTACTTCCTGGTGTGGCGAGCACTCGACAGGATCGAATGAGAGTGGTCTGACAGCACTTCCTGTGAGCAGCGATGTGAAGATTCAGGGTACACACAACGCTTGAAGATATGTTATTTTCGCTACTTTTGAATTCTGAAACCCAACCGTTTTGGACATAGGAGGTTTCCACCCGAGAGCAACTATATAACATATTAAAACATTACCAAGTCAGTAAGGGGGAAAACTGGCATTGAAGTTCTGAAGAAACAGGGCATGTTCTCTCTCTCTCTCTCTCTCTCTCTCTCTTCTTCTTTCTGTGGTCTCTGTCGTCTGTCTGTTCCCTGTCTGTCTGTCTCTCTCTCTGTCTGTCCTCCTCCAATCAGAAAGCAGTATGTGCAGCAATTAGTTGGAGCAACAATACAATTCTGCTCAACTGTAAAATTTCAGCTCAACTGAATTTATTTACACAATAGAATATGTAACCTTTCTTGCTCCACTAGCAGCAGGGCTCCAAGGATGTCGGTTGGTAACCCCTGCTTACTTGTGACCCCATGGCCTTTCCTCTAGCCTCTATGGTCACAATTAGGCCAAAATGTCTACTTGCACCCATTTGACTCCCAATTAAGATATTGTGAAAACTACTGGCTTTAATTACCATGGAATTTGCACTTCATGCTCTACAGACAATCTGCCCCCCTACTGATTTTTGTGATCTTTCCTCTAACCCCACCATTAGAGCAACAGTTCCAGAGGCAGAGAATATATCTCCGTCCAAATCTAATGGGGTGTTTGCCATGAAACGCATGCACCTATCTGGAGGATGGCCCCTACTGATTTTGGTGACCACATGGCCTTTCTTCTGGTGCCACCCCTTAGTACAAACCTTCCACTTGCATACAATTTATATTTATATATACTCAAATTTACTGGTCCTCATTTTTGAGAGGTTTTCAACCTCCCAAACTTTTCACGTCTCCCCCTTAACGTTCACTTCGATGCAAACTTTTTGGGAGGTGCATATGTTTTTTTTCTTATAAAAAAGCCATATATCGTGAAGGCAAAATCCAATCAGCCCCAAATTGGAATTGGATGTTTAGGGGCCTCTGTTGAGACCAGTTTCAAAAGCGCTTTTCACTGCCCATAGGTGGACAGATACAGAGATTTGTAGATGTATTGATATTTTTGGACAATCTGACCTACTTAACCACTCTGCATCGCCATGCATCGTAGAATAAAATCGTTAATAGGTTAATCATAACCACGTCAAATCTTGAGGGCAGTGAAGACTCACAGTTTTAGTAACTGTGTGGTGGTTTGTTTGTTTTTAAGATTCTATGCAGTTACTGCTCTGCAAAATGTGGAAAACTATGTGAAGGCAATTTGATTATTTTCTGAGATTTAAAAAGATACTGCAAATACGCAAAGTCACAAACACCACAAAATGCAAAGACTGCATAACATCTTCCATTACATACCTGGACATGAACCTGGACATGAACCAGCAAGGTAATGCAAGGCCTTCATTGGTTGGCTGAAACTCTGCTCCTACTGTGTTGAGTGTGTTTGCTTGTCCTGGCGTGCTCTCTGAACACCCTTGCAGTTTCAGGATAGTCTGTGTGTAAGGATTGACTAGGCAGTGTTCAAGGGAGCAGTATCACGCTCCGCACGTAGCACTCTGCCTGTCTGGAATGAGGCCAGCTGCAATACATCAACCAATGCTCACACGCACACATACGCACACACACAAACACAAATACTATCGTACTACTGTGACAGTTCCGTTTGACAGTCATTGTCACATGACTCACGAGACCATTGTACCTAGTGCGGAGGAAATAAATTGTGTTTCTGCAACAGTGACATTTGTGGTGGAAGTGAAATCACTCTGTGTTGTTTAGAACTCCCTCAATGTGTGATTCAGATTTGGGGTAGATTGGGTGTTGCATTGATGACTTCTGCCATTTTTGGTCAAATTTAGAAGACAATCATAGCTAATCGTAATGGAATATGAAAAAGCGGAATGATACATGTTCACATGACACGATTTGTGTGGGTTTTGGGCCCCTGATACGGCCATATAACCATATAAGGAGTTCCAAATGCACCTACAGTACGCCCAAGTATGGAGTGTGAAGTATGGAGTGTGTTGTCTAACCTCAATGAGTAGTCATGGCATCAGGCGCAAACAAACAGTCAGCTCCATATAGGGAGCTCTAGAACAATCACTATCATATATGGAGCGGCTATAACCTCTATCAAAATTCAATTCCCTCCAGGTATTCCTGAGATATTGCGTTCACAAGAGTGGGATGGACTTGAAGTCACAGTGACCTTGATCTTTGACCTTTTACCACGTAAATCTAAGCACGAAGTTCATGTTTGAGTCCAAGGTGACGTTGTCATGAAATTCCCACCAGGCATTCCTGAGATATCGTGTTCACAACGGACTGACAGATGGACAACATGTAAACATAATGTCTCTGTCCTCATCTGTCTGTCCACCAGTGGAGTCATTACAAAAAATGAAAAGTCAAATTGATGTGCCACTGGAGTAGGATCATCTCACTAGGTTCAGTATACTTTTTCCAGGAATCTTAAAAACAAGTGACAACAACTACCATCTGGCGTTCTACTTTCTACGTTAAACCACTTGTTATCTTTATGTATTCAGAGGAAGTCAATGCTCTTTTACAGCTATACCCTGCTTCACACTCACTCTTGCACACGTTGCATCTGATAGCTGCCCAGTAAAGCTGATATTGCTTACTAATAATGTTGGCCACTGAGCAGCTCCACTGGGGGTTAAAGATACTTGCTGAAGGTTACTGTAACAGGTGAGAGTGTTTCTCATTCACTTTAATGACCCTGGTTTCTCTCCGATCTCATTACCCGCTCATCTAACCCTCAGGGTATACTGCAACCCCCAAGTTCCTGAAACCAGCGTAACTAGTTAAGTGCCTCACCCTATAAGCAGAGTGTTTCAGTCATTAATATATATGTGTGTGTGTGTGTGTGTGTGTGTGTGTGTGTGTGTGTGTCTGTGTGTGTGTGTGTGTGTGTGTGTGTGTGTGTGTGTGTGTGTGTGTGTGTGTGTGTGTGTGTGTGTGTGTGTGTGTGTTTGAAAGCACGGTAAGTAATTTAATTTCATATTTAAAAAATATATATTTCTTAGCATTGTAGTGACTTCTTAAGCACACTTGTTTTAACTAAACAAAATACAATTAGTTCACAACAATAAGTTGTAAAAATGTAGTTGCTATACCTTCTGTCCATATACACAACTCCGGAGTCGCGAGTTGGTGTTGGCTAGTCTGCATTCTCGCTTCACCTACGACACCGTGAAAACAGTACAGTAAATCCTTAACCTAAAGGCCTTAACTTATCAATTTATAACTCTGAGTGTACAAATGTAAAGGGTCTCAGTGTTGAATTAACACAGGATTCTACTTGGAAATTCAGTTTGTTAGGCCTGTACTGTATGTAAAAAAAAAGGGGGGGGGGGGTTCACATCAGAGGTTCACAGCATTCACAAAGGGCAGGAAACGACATTCAAGAACGGGGCTTGTCTCTGCCATGGCCTGATTAGAAAACACCCACTTTATGATATGTGAAGCGGAGAGATGATATGGGATAGGGGCATATGCAGTATGGTTAGGTATGCTGTGGCTGCCACCCAGGCCCTTTGACGCAGAGAGGAGGGAGAGGTGTCTCCCTTTGCCCTTTCTGACGCACCTCCATGGGGGCTTACGCAATTGCCTCCACAGACGCAAACACAGCCTGTTTGATGACCCACTCTGATCATGCTCTATCTCATTCTAAATGATGTGTCGGTCACTCTTCCGTTTTTCTTCTTTCTCTGCATTTCCTTCTCTCTCTCAGACCATCTTCTATCCCTTTCTCTCTCCCACTCTCTCTCTACTGTCTCTCTCTCTGATTTCCCCCCCCCCCCCCCCCCCCCCCCCCCCGTGTCCTACATATCTGTATCAAAGCCAGCAGTATGTCTTTGACCTGGTGAGAGCGTTATGTCTTTGTCCTGGTTTGTCTTTGTCTTTTCCTGTGCGTGTGCGCGCCTCTGTTTTGCTTTTGGCCGCAAGGAAAACCTTAATGGCTGCAATAATGGTTGTTGATTGGCCAAGCTTTTATTGATATAGTGTGTGCATGTGCTGTACGGTTGGCTGTTTCCAGGGGTGGGGTGTCACGCTATCCGTTGCGGAATGTAGGCCTACAGACTGAATTTTCACCTAGATTTGATTCACTCATGGACGCTTTGCTGAGCATGAACATATCTTGTGCTGAGAATCCTACTTTTGTTTGTATACAATAAAAAATATTTATGATACAGACACTTCCTTTTGTTTTTAAACATGATTGAGATTAAGAATATTATAGAGCAAGCAACCCACAAAGTTGCTGTTTTGGCTATTTTTGAAAATCGTATTAGGTACAACCAACAATTCATTGTTGCTGACAACAATGTATAAATGGCAACATATTGTGTTAGTAATATTGTAGACCATACATTCTTAAAATGTGTTAATGATTTAGACTTAAAGCTGCACTATGTAACTTTCCTGTGCTATGAAGAAAGGCAACCAGCCTTTCCGCCGTCATGCTACACTGAGAAGAGATACGCAATTTTCACATCCCACATTCATTTAAAACATTAATCCACTGAGTCCATACCTTCGCTTAGCTCAGCTTCCGCTTCTCAGAACCACATTTTCTGGAGCATTTCCCAGTGTTGCATACATTAGTATTGTTTAATGGAATGTCGCTAGCTTCCAGTGTTCACAGATGATGTTTCATTCATATACTTTATGCAATGTACATGCCAGGAACTACTTGACCATTCCGCTCGCTAAATTCCTGGCCCAAATGCATGTTCCTTTACCATCCTTTGTTTTAACCATTCCATTTTATGTTACAATACCTTCATGATGTAAATACAACAAGTCATTAGCTTCACATCTGTGTTGGAAAATAGGTTAAATTGACCTCTGAACATAGCTAATGCTACAGTAGGTCCCCAGTCTTTGGGACGTATCTCCCCATGGCGTTCTGAGACTACATTTGTCTTTGTAAAGTCTGTGCAACCGCTGGGCTTGCATCCCATCGCGGGAAAGCTTTCTCCTCTTGATTGGCCATCCACCTCTGACTGTCCGCCACCTATGACTGCTTGGCAGATTGCTCGGCAATGGTCATCCCATTCCTGGCAAAGTCGGTGACGTACTATAGAGTACCAAAGTCTTGTGTAAAAGATCACGTCCCCTGGGTCACAGAAATGTTTTTCCTGTTCCTCCTATCGATGATTTTAACATCACAGTGCAAAGTGCAAAATAAATGACTCATGCAATTTTACTCATAATAGTTATAATATGAAGCATCAACTGACGGTGTAAAGATACTAATTTATCCAAAGAGTGTAAAAATAAAGGGCCACCTCCAAAGTGACTAAAAGTCTCAACGACATCCTATTACACATGAGGGCGCCTCCGGTGCACATAATCAGTTTCACGTTGTGTTGCGTAGGATCTTTCTGTAGGAATAGTGTTGTGAATAGCAGTTGTTTCATCAAACAAACTAAATCTCTAAGAAGCATTACCGGTAAAGACAAGTAAAGAATGCAGACATGGGAGCCATACAATCCCAATTAAACTCTTTTACTACACTCTGTTAAAGACAAAGAGAATCAGTGACCTACATATTTAACATTCCCATCTCCTTCCTATTTCCCTCTTGGTGTTCGAGTCCTTCTTAAATAATAGTAGGGGGTTTCCAACAAGTTTCCTCCAAGACCACCTACACTTTCACCTACACTTTCACCTACACTGTGTGTGCGCGCGCGGGGCGTGCGTGTCTGTCCTTGTCTATGAATGAATGAATTTTAATTTTTGTATCTTGTCATAAGACCCATCCCTTACGGGATTATAAGACACCAAAAACACAAATAAACAATATCACATTCACTTCCACTTCTATGTGTACTTAGCCTGTGTGTCTGGGTCCTCGTGTGAGAGAGAGAGTGTCAAGAGAAAGAAACCTCTCTTCTGCTAAACAGTGATACAAAGAATTGAACTTAAAATCACCAAGTACAATAAGTGTAATAAATTAGTAATATCATTAATATGTTGTTAATGTAGCAACAAAATGCCACATTTGTGGACAGTCAGTTAATTGGCCCATACGTAAACCTGTAAAACAAATGCTGCTCCTTATGCTCAAGTATATTCGCTGAAGTATTTACATACAGTATATTAAACATATAGCTTCACGGTTAAATAAAATGCATTAATATAAAAAATGCTTTTAAAACGTAAAACAAGTGGACAATTTGGGATCACCAAAATCACTAGGCTTGATCGGACAGTCCATTTGATTATAAGATATGCAAAGTGGACATGTTGGCGTAAGGGAGGCACTAGAGGTATCTTGTTTGAGATTAAAGTGTTGGACAGATGGGCAGACCAACAATGAGCCACTGGGAGGCAATACATCTTAGGAAGCATTGGAGCTAAGACATATACAGTAGGCAACATACAGTTTCACTACAGTTTACACACAGTAGAGTGTCAGCTTTTAAATACCATACCATGACACACTGTGTCACACAATGTGTCTCACAGTTGATGAAACATACTGTAATTTAAGACTATCCACTACATACTAAAGTTGTAATGTTTAATTTGTCTCATCATGAGCTGATCATGTTGGTTATTGGTGCCATGATTACTCTATGTCCAACATGTTCCCACCCCTACTCATTATATTTTGCGACTTGGCAGGAACGTTTGGCGTGCAAATGCGGACGCTGAGGGCATGCTATGCGTAATATCATGACGCTGAAGATTACAATGGAACACAGACCATGTCAACTCAATGTGCAGTTTTGACATTAAGGTTAGCCACAGTTCATTTAGTTAAGGTTAGACACAGCTTATTTTGGTTAAGGTTAGGGTCCACACAGACCATTACACCAGACTCTTGCATTCCACAATAACTCTTGGCATCAATATAGTATGCAAAAGATTGGCTTAGACTTCTGAATGTCGAAACACAGAAGGTTCAGGCTGCTATGTCCTTCTCTGCAGGCAATGGTCGCTTGTTATCCTGGTAAAGGGACTGGTTACATACGCCACGTGGACAACCCCAATGAAGATGGGCGGTGTGTAACGTGTATCTACTATCTCAACAAAGACTGGGACGCCAAGGTACAGGTATAATTATGATTATTATATATTATTACCTTATCATGGTATGCCAGGGCAAAAGGCATAGTCATAAAATACATCTAGCAGCCAACTTTAAATTAAGCTGATTGTATACTGTAATGAGGGGAACAAATTCTATTCCTACGTTGCCAGACTTGCCACTATTACAATTAAGTTAACCAATAACAAGTAGTATGCAACTCCTTGCCCTTTCAATAGAGGTAAGAGATATTCATGTAAGGAGTCTGATTTAAGTAAGTTAACACTTACCCACAACCACTGAAACTGGACTTCAGCTCTCGCCAGCAGTGCCTCGGTTTGGCCAGACGCTCCAACGAACACAAGTGGCAGTGTTCAAACCAGGGAAGCTGGTGAGGGATCATGTCCTTGTCACTGCACTAGTGACCCCCTGCTGGTTGGGAAGGGCGCTCAGTGGGAAGGGGATCTGGTGGAGCCATACCACATTTTCACTGCTACCTTGCACCCGGGCAGCTCAAGCACTGTAGATTTAGAATACAGACATACACATTTTAGACACAAACTCATCACTAATGTAGATCTGCCGGTTAGTTGAGTTAAGGTGGGTCATACTTTCACCACAAAATGTTAACTAGAAAAATGTGCTCCTCGGAGCATAGGTCTTCGTCAGGACAGGTAGCTTATCGTGGGCCAGCAATTTTTCACGGCAATCGGACGCTGTGTTCATGATTTGAGGCATTTTGTTCAAAACGGGCCACTCCTGTAAACTTTGGAAGCCAATCTTAGCCAATCAGGATGGAATATGAAGAATTCGGACAGATCCGTCATGATCTCATGATTATAGAGATATAATCATGTGTACCGAATCCCGATTTGCGTGGTTTGGACAAAATCTGTAGAATAATATAAAAAGAATCAGCCTCTTGGTGGCACTATAACAGGCCGATGTGAGGCATTTGGGGCAGAGGTTCTGCTCTGGCCTCCAGGGAGTGTGCGACTGTAGAATCGGTTTCAAGCCGATCGGTCCAGCGGTGGCAGAGATTAGCTGCTCACAGACATATGGAAAGACGAACAGACACACACAGACGGACGGATGGACAGGGGCGAAAACATAGTCTCGGCCACGCCTTCGGTCATTGTCACTGTAGTACACTAGTCCGTTTTCTGGCTGACAATACTCCCCCAGACAACATGGACAAAGATGTTTTTTTCAAAGAGGAGGAAAGTAAATCCTCACTAAAACTTTAGACAAATAATTTGCTTTGGTGCTGTGACAACAGATATTTAATATCTAACGATCACATGACTCAATGACGAAGTAAAAGGAATCATACAGAATAAAATGCAACGTACATTGTACTGTATATTAGACAATAATCACTGTCTTACAGCTGTATGTTGTTATTTGTTAGGTACATGGGGGTCTGCTGAGGATTTTCCCAGAGGGGAAGGCCCAGTTTGCTGACATCCAACCCAAATTTGACCGTTTGTTGTTGTTCTGGTCTGATCGACGTAACCCCCATGAAGTCCAGCCAGCGTATGCAACCAGGTAAAACTATTATTACTACTACTACTAACAATGCTACTTATATTTCTACACATTTCAAAAGTCAGACCCAGCCTATAACCTGGTGGTAATGCTAATATATAGATTATCACCCATGCCTGATCTTATCCAACCATGGGCCAGCATTTCAGCCCAAGCTGTAGGCGAGGACTGTGCAGCCATCCCCTGAGGATAATGAGGGCAAGAGATTGTATTTATCACATAAACATACTTGTATATTAACAAAGACATTTTGAAAAATGCAACACTTTTGGCTTTTGCTAAAACACAGCAGGTGGCCTCGCCACTATCCAGCCATTCTGTGAACCATCGAAGGTTGCTGCTTTCCACTCTGTTCCAAGATGAGCTCCAATGTTTCACCTGGAGCTAGGCTTTGTGCATAACGGTAGTCCTGTTATGCACATATGAAGGTGTCATATGTGTTTAAGCCAATCAAATGAAGCTATGGGAAACTGACCTGGAACAGGAAACGTGTACTGTAAGCCACCTTCTGGAAACGCAGAACTACAGTTATGCAAAGAGCCTACAGTAGGTCGCTTGCTGTGCCAGACAGTTCAGTGTGTGGTGCCACATAACTGCACTGAATAGTCAGCTGCTGTATAACCCCTCTGTAAGATATAGAAGCTTATTACCGCAAGCTTATCAACTTCTCTTTCCTTTTATCACTCCCCTCACCCAGGGCAAATAAAGGCGAGGTATGGGCTATAACTTGTTTAGCACAACCAAAACAATAAACGAAGCAGTCCATAATAATACCATTACCATACCTAACTTTGCCAAAAGAAGAGAAAAGAAAATACAGATGTTAATAAAACATTTACTGATGCACAAACTTGGACACATGATAAGTGTTGTTTCCTAGAGTCACTGGGTGTTTCGGGTCTTGCAACAGACACCCTTCTCCAGGCGACATGACCGAGGCTGATCAGACCCTGGCCTGTGTCCAAGTGGCATGCTACTGCCCCCGCTGTCTCTTGGGTGCTGGTGAGATGTTAGAAGCAGGTGTTGGCGACACTAGGAGGCTCTAGGCGCTGTGGGTTGCTTCCGGGCCTGGCTCCTCCTTTGTCTGACCAGAAGTGAGCGTTCTTCTGTGCGTTGTCGTCATTGCTGCTGGGCACAAACATCTCATTCTGCCTTGATAGATTTTTAAACCCTCCTTGCAGGTTTTACTGCAGTCTGTAGCTTTTGGGTTCTTCCTCACAGTTTGGGCTGCCAACCCTCTCCACCCCGGGTCGCCGTCTCCCTGGCCGTCCTCTGTCTCTCCAGATGTCGCCACACTTGCTAGTAGTTGTACTTTGTACTTTTGTACTTAAATATATTAGTGCTTTAAGCAGTAGGCTGTTGTTAGTTTGTATTTTTTGTATTAGTATTTTAAGCAGTTGGCTTAAAGCAGTTAAGCAGGCTCGCCAAATCAATTGCCTTGTTAACTGTCTGGGAAGGCCCATCACATCTCAAGGATTATAAAGGGAGTCCTGGTAGAGTTTTCTCCAGTGTGCTTTCAACCTCTGGAGAGACCTGAGCTACTGAACTCATCTGGTGTAGTCTAAGTATAGAATTTTCTTATTTAGCAGGTTGCTAGTAGTTGTACTTTGAGTGCTTAAGTATATTAGTGCTTTAAGCAGTAGGCTGTTGTTAGTTTGTATTAGTTTGTATTTGTATTAGTACTAGACCATACCCGTCGGGGGATATGAGCACGCACACACACACACACACACACACACACACACACACACACACACACACACACACACACACACACACACACACACACACACACACACACACACACACACACACACACACACACACACACACACACACACACACACACACACACACGGGCGGACGGACCCGCACGCATCCCATCACCATGTCCTGGCGACGGGACACACGCACACATGCACGCACGTCCCGTCGCCGTGTCCTGGACCCACAGTGCACACACAGACACACAACCGTAATAATGTTTTCTTAGTGTACATGGCCCGTAAATGAAAGTTTAAGCACGTTGTCTATGTGTGCTTGTGCCAGACGGTAGTCTGGGAGGGTTAGCGTCGGAGCTTGGACAGCAGGGGCGCGGCCACTGCGTTGTGATTCAAATCAACAGCCAATGAAGAAAAGGGGGCGGGATCCACATGCAGTGGGTGATGCATCTAAATAGGATCGACGGGAAGCAATTTCCCCTTGAGAAATTTCGGCCGCCATTGTTGTGTACTGCTGTTTGCCTCTCGTCGGACTTTTTAGACGAGTTGCACAGCTCTCAGACCGGTAAGAGGCGTGTCCGCTCAGATTCAGAGCGTGACGTACATCCCGCCCACAAATACCAGGGCTGTGGCCCAGAAGTTCCTCGCCAGAGCTGGCGAAAACTTCTGGGAACTCAGATTAGCCAGACGGCAACAGTCTAACAGAGTGGTTCTGTGGATTCGACGCATGCGCAGTTTGATCATTCATCCCATAGATCGGGGGGGGGGGGGGGGGGCAACCCATAGCTAGTGGGCCGTTACCATGGTGACATTCTTTTACATAAAAACGCTAATAAACAGCTTGAATTTGTGTAAAGTGAAAAACAGGCTTCCTCACGGTGGGAATTTGCTAATGATGAATGGCCATGTGCAGAACAATTGCTTCAGCCACTGAGGAGAACCAAGCATGTCAGACAGACTGACTGACATTCCGTTAATTATATGTAGGATTAGTGTTTTAAGCAGTAGGCTTAAAGCAGTTAAGCGCTTAAACAGGCTAGCCCAATCAATTGCCTTGTTAAGTGTCTGGGAAGGCCCATCACATCTCAAGGATTATAAAGGCAGTCCTGGCCCTGTTTATTTTGATACACGTATTGGTTTTAGCTCTTGCTCATTTGATTTTCCTATTTGTCTCATCTGTTTAAGAAAATAGGTAGCTGATTTCATTGCTTTCATTTGATCCATTTGTTCAATGTATGTCTTGTGATATAGTTGAAATGTCCACATCTGTATTCTTTGATGTTGATCCTGGCAATGCATGTGTCACTCTGTGTGCAGGTATGCCATTACTGTGTGGTATTTTGATGCTGATGAGCGAGCTCGAGCCAAGGAAAAATACCAAACTGGTATGAAGAATTATTTTTTTGTTTTTACCTTTGATGTTATTGACTGCTTGCAATATTGGTAATCTAGAAATGCAAAGCTATTCTACTGTTGAAGACCAGATGACATAAAAAAATATGTTCTTCACAATCCATGGTCATAATGGAGACATGATTAAAAATGGATGCCAAAATGTGTGTGTGTCTGTGTCTGTGTGTGTAGGTCCTGGAGAAAAGGGAGTAAAGGTAGAGTTGAGCAAACCCTCTGATCCCAGCTAACAAGACTGTCTGGGGCCAGAGCAGCCTCTGTGGCCCCTGCTACTGCTGTCTGCTGCTAAAGAGGAGAGACATATTGTAGCGGCGGGACTTTGGACAAGAGCAAAGAGAGAGGAAACAACAACCACGGACACTGAAGTCTGCCTTCATTGCACTTCTCTTCCAAAGTGACTGCATGTGCGCACACATACAGTAGATCGGGGTTTCCTTTAACTGGGGTCCAGGGATCCTCTGGGGGTTCTTCTTCTCTGAGAGCTATGGGGGTCCTTAAAATGAAAAGGATTGAGAACCACTGCAGTCGATGGATAGATAGGTTGATAGATACACAAGCACACACAAACACAGACGTACATTTTGTAAACACATTTATACAGTTGGACACAAACAGTTGCACATTAATAAACACACATTCAAACACATACACAACTCTGAAGTTTAACAAACACACTGACCTTGAATGTGATGTCATTGCACTGCATGGCCTCAAACAGCTTTTTTGTTGTTGCTTTGCTCTATGAAGAATCCTGATGTAAAAACTAGTGCGTGGAACCTAGAGGGCAGTTATCATCAAAGATAACATCCCATCTCTCTACTATGGGTTAGTCAAACCTGATAGTTTGATAGATGTGGTATATCATTGTACCATTCTATATCAGTCCGTGGCTAAGAACAAAACTGTTAGGATAAAGCCTGGTGCCCGTTGGTAAATGTGTCTCTGCATACTACTTTGCACCTTTTCTTGGACTACAGCGATTTTGATTCCAACATGGATGATTGATGGTTTTTAAAGCAGAGAAGCATCAGCTTTATTAAAAGGTAGGGTAAGTGATATTTCTTTTTATAATTAGTGTTTGTTCCGTAAGAAGGGTCTCCCTCTCCCAGTCTCTCCAGATCTTACATTTTCAGGTCAGGATAGGATTTGGGATTTTTCCAGATTTGATCCAATCAGTAAACAGAACTCATGCAGGATACAGGCTAAGTGAAGTAAGAAATGAGCAGACAAAATGTAAACTGGAAAACTATCAAATCAAACCCTCTGTAGTAATGATTACGATACAGAATAAAGAGCTTTAACTTCTTAACGAAGAGTCTTCATTGAGTGCGCCGGTCATCAAATTATTGGCTTAGGAATGTGACAAAAACAAACAAAAAACTCCATGAATTCAAGGCTTCATGGGGTGAGAAATCAATGACAAATACGTAATTTTGGAGGTGAACTATCCCTGTAAGAATGATTTGGAAGTTAAAATGGCTGTAGGCCTATGTACTGTATCTTCTAGGTGTGCTTTCCAGTGCAAACGCAGACAAAGAGTGATTTGTATATTAAAACATGAATGATCAAACTCAGTGTCTGTTTTGTATTAAATAAATATTTAATATAAATATATTGGTAGGCCTAATATAAAATAAAAGCAAATATCTTAGTGTGCAGTGGAATTTAACTAACTTGAATCCCGGTGCAGCCAGGAGAGGGCGCTATTGTAAAACGTACATTTAACATAGGCCTACGTCCAGTCGGTCCAGTCTCACTAGTAGGCATTTGACTATTTTCCTCCATTGTTTAACTCAGCATCTAATGGACCATTCCCAATATGTCTGAGTCTGTGCTCAGGAATGTGTCAAAAACAAAAAATCTCCATGAATTCAAGGCTTCATGAAGTGTGTAATTGATATAAGTATGTTTTGAGTGAAGTATTCTTATAAGTGTCTTGTTCAGGGACACTTTGACACATGGCCGAGGCCTAGGATCGAACTTGGGATTGATGGCTTGCCAGGCAATCTCTCTAACCATTCAGCTATGACCACATCATCAGCAGAGATTCTAAGGCAGTTCTACTCTGTAACAGTAAAGGGGTTTCAGGGGAAACCAGCAAAATGAGGAATAATATAATAAAAGACTGTCTTGCTAATAAAGCGTCATGTCTCTCATTTTTTTACAATGTATTTGATATTACCTTTATATTTATTTAATAAAGTATGCATTTCATCCTCTATATATTGTCCAGCAACCTTTATGATAAAGGCGAAAAAAGATAGGAGACCCGTGGGAGCCATATTGCTCAGATGCCGAGGTTCCCGTGCTGGGATTCGATACCATGATCTTGTTAAGTGTGCCTGCCATGTTAATGGCAGAGGCACACTTATTGAGATCCGCCGGATTTATTAATACAAGTTTCAAGCCACAAAATTCGGTCGTCCGTAACAGCCGCACGGTTTACACTACCGCCGCAATATATACATCAAAACGTGCGGCTTGGCCGGGAGTAGTGTGCTCGGAAACGATTTTCCGTCACGCGTTACCATGGCGACGTTATTAGCAAAAAACAGCTAAACTCCGCCCCTTTTGGCCGCACGTACCGCGCAAAACGCTTCTCCTCCCACACGGTTTACTCGTTAGTCGCAATGTATATATCAAAACGTGCGGGACGACCGTCCCAATTACCGCATTACTTTTTTCGCCGTTTCGCGTTACCACGCCCACGTTATTAGCAAAAACATGTAGCCGCGCCCCCTTTCAGTCCCAAATTCAGACTCATTCTGACTTGACTTACTCTTCATCATCATCCCCCATTCAAACCCATGTTAACCATCATCATCCTCAGTCCCCCATTCACTCCCATGTTAACGGTTACGGGGAGGGGGGGAAACCACCCAGAGACTCTAGGGCTCCTGCTATAATCCATGTGGCAGCTGTAACCACCAATGAGCTTCGTGTGTTGAAGCTCCGCCCCCTCTGCCTTCCTATTGGCCGAGCTTTAAATGGCCGTAACTTCTGTTTGCAGCATGGTACCGCCCCCAAACTTTGTCATGGACTTTATTTTTTTACGAACTTTTTTTTTTTCCGAAAAAAAAAAAATTCCGCCTTTTTTTTTTTTTTCTTAAATTTTTTTTTTCCGAACTTTTTTTTTTCGATTTTTTTTTTTTTACACCAAAACACTTTTTGAAGGGTATGCAACTCGATGGTCCAACCCGGACTTGGACCTCTTCACTTCCGGTTTCAAAAGTGCCCAAAATGATCTGAAACTTCGCCTACCCCCCCTAAATTGGGTTCTGCGAACACAACCGTCACAACAGAAAGTGGATTTATCACTTCCGGTTTTGAAAAGTGCCCAAAATGCTCCCAAACTTCGCCTAGCCCCCCTAAATGGGGGACTGCGAACAATTGTATATTTGGCACTTTTTGCGTCAGACCTTCAGAAGTGGGCGAAACAAGCACTCAAACCCATTTAAGTAATTGTTTATATATTTTTAAAAATTATTACATTTTTTTCAAATGTTGTTTTAGATGCTCATTTGTACCTTCAATTTTTCAGTTTTTTTATTTTCCTTTTTTGACTTTTGGTTTATTTTGTATTAATTTTTTTAACATTATTTTGCTGTTTTTTTCTTTACTTTTTTGGCCGCCCGAAGGGATCAAAATGCTACTCCTCCCACACGGTTGACACGGCCCCGCCAATGTATACATCAAAACGTGCGGGACGACCGGCCAACCTACCGCATTACTTTTTTCACCGTTTCGCATTACCACGGCGACAAAACCCCCAGCCAACGCAGGCACACTTAAATTTTCGTAGGAAATGTCTTTCTAGTTTTATTTGAAATCTGAACGTTTATGTAGATGAATGAACAGGTAAAAAATGGAGAAAGTGCAAACACCAGGTTGAAGTTCATCCATGAAAGCACCTTGAGATCATGCAGCATCTGGTTTTCAAGGGATTCCAAAATAATGAACCCTGATCATGAGTGGATGTATTTGCAGATTCAATCATTCTGTCAAGGTGAGAGGTGTTAACTTGAAACATCTATGTTATCAGAAATGCCTGGTGGTGCAAGAGAAAAGCTGAGGTTCCTTATCTAGAAGATTGTGGGTTTGAATCTTGGTCCTGGTGAATATTTATTTTTGGTCAAAGTAAAAAGTTCAATATTATATTGCACATATTATTGCAAGACTCAGTGTTTGAAAATATCAGATCTACAAGCGACGCGTTGTGAGCTTGTAGATAATAGGCGATGCATTATGCAGGTAGGTTGTTATATTGTAGAAACTAGTGTCATATCTTCATCTCCTTTTTAATGTATTTAACTGAGTGAACACTGGATTTACTGACGAGTCCAACTTGTATTTATTCCTTTTGTCCACACGAGGGCGACACAGACTGTTGAATACAAACCTGATCACCTGGAGTCAGATCTTTGCAAGCGCTGTAAACATGAAAACACTATTACAATTATAACCAGTGGTGTAAAGTAACTAAGTACATTTACTTAAGTACTGTACTTAAGTACAATTTTGAGGTATTTGTACTTTACTTGAGTATTTCCAATTTCCAATACTTTTACTTCTACTCCACTACATCTCAGAGGCAAATATTGTACTTTTACTCCACTACAATTATTTGAAAACTTTAGCTACTAGTTACTTTTCAGATATAAATTATGAACCACTTTAGCCCTGTTTTAAACCTAGGCTATTGGGAAAATAGCCGATCTACAAGCTCACAAGTGGGTGCACTGCCAAGCAGATCTGCTTTTCTCCCAGTGCCAGTGTTGAGGAAGGTGAGCTAGCAGACAGTAAGTATTAAAGGTCAGTATCCTGGTTAGTCATAGTCAGAAACATGATCAGTATCATATCAGGATCACCTCTTCTGAGGTGCCCAGATTTCCCTAGTGCCCATAATGTTTTCTTGCCCACTTTTCTGGCAACCGTCCTGCTCCCTTCTGTGTCCACACTCTTTGAAGTTCTTTCTTGAGCTGAGAGAAGGCAGCCCTGAGAGGATGGAAGAGAGTGTGTGTGTGTGTGTGTGTGTGTGTGTGTGTGTGTGTGTGTGTGTGTGTGTGTGTGTGTGTGTGTGTGTGTGTGTGTGTGTGTGTGTGTGTGTGTGTGTGTGTGTGTATAGGATATTAAAGTATGGCTACATGCAGCTACTACTATGACTGATGGTGGACAGTCAGATATCTAGAGTGTACTACAGAATCTTTGTGTTTGTGGTG
>NC_139939.1:35506782-35526782 GCF_963454915.1 Gymnoscopelus microlampas
TTGGAACTGAAAAAACAATTCAGTTGAAAAGCAGAAAATGTTTGATGAGCAACATGCTGTAAAACAAAGTATAAAAATAGGCGTATGACTTAGACGGCAACGCATGCATGTGAACAAACTACCCCCAAAAACATCTCACCCCATTCACTCTTCACCCCCCCTCCACACACATACAGCCCTCTCCTCCAACTTGCTTGCTAAAATGGGACAGGGTGGCCTAATTGCTATTATTACAGTCCTCTGAGCAGAAAACTGCTACGTTACAGAGGAACAACACACATTCCACCCATCCACAGCAAGGGAGAGACAGACAGGCAGGCAGACAAACACACAGGCAGGCAGGCAGGCAGACAGACAGAGAGCAAAGCAACTGTTTTAACTCAGATTTATACTTAGTTGCGCGCCGGTGTTGCACACCGAAAATAGCAGGTCTGGAAGCTCACAATGCTTCGCATCTTGTGAGTTTGTAGATCTGCTATTTTCGGTGTGTGACACAGCGTGCAACTAATTATGAATCAGGCATTACAGGGGAACAACATACTATTGACCCAGCCAGCCATTCTATCAGAGATTGTGACAATTCAATTCAATCTTTATTTCAGACCCAAGGGGGATCCATATCACAATAAAAACACCATACAAAACATAAAAATAAAATACTTCCACCATGTTCAGTTTCGAACATACAGACAAGTGCGCCAATGGTTCCACAGTCTGAAAGAATTTCTGTGTGTGTGTGTGTGTGTGTGTGTGTGTGTGTGTGTGTGTGTGTGTGTGTGTGTGTGTGTGTGTGTGTGTGTGTGTGCACGTATGAAAGCCAGTCAGCAAGAGTGGTATGGATCCTGATGGGAGAGAGGGAGAGAAGAGGGGGGGAAGATGGATGAGGGAGGGACGGACAGGGAGAGGAGTGGGGGGGGGTACATGAGGGAGAGAGGAGAGAAAGATGAGGGAGTAAGGGGAGGAGGAGAGGAGAGAGGTGGGGGGGGGGGGGGGGGGTATCAAAGGGATTGTGGGTTGGGAAACATTCCTTTCATGACACAAACTGATTAAAGATTCCCTGTTGGTGTGTGTGTGTGTGTGTGTGTGTGTGTGTGTGTGTGTGTGTGTGTGTGTGTGTGTGTGTGTGTGTGTGTGTGTGTGTGTGTGTGTGTGTGTGTGTGAAATTCGTTCATGTGGTTAAGTGAGACAAAGTGTGTAAGATAGATGTTACAGCATGTGTCTTAGTGAAAAACAGAAAGTGAATGCGTTATAGTGAAAAACTCCCTGTTGGTGTGTGTCTACACACGTGTTTATGTGATCAGATGCTTTTAAGTCCCTAATACAGAAAGACACAGAGATGGGGGGGGGGAGAGAGAGCGAGAGCGATGGGGCACAGGAGAGGGAAAGAGAGAAAGGTTGGGGCTGGGGTACCGAGGAGGGGGAAATAGATAGCCAACAGTGAGGACATCTTTCACACAGGAAGAACTGAAGAGAAACAGAGAGAGAGAATTAGACAGAGAGGGAGGGAGGGACACAAAGAGAGGGCTAGAGAGAAACAGACAAAGAGACAATAAGACAGCGAGGGAGGGAGAGAGAGAAATACAGAAAGAGCTGTGCTGTGTTGTGATTAAAAAAAAAAGGTCCACATTTTGTATCCTCTGAATACACACAGACACACACAGTGCAGTCTATGAGATATTCTACAGTGCAAAATATAACATGAGAGAAGAGGAAGCTCTGTGAGTTTCTCAAATCATCTCCTAACATTTACATTGTTGCAACAACTAAATACAGCATCAGCCCTGCCCCATGGCGTGTGCGTGTGTGTGTGTGTGTGTGTGTGTGTGTGTGTGTGTGTGTGTGTGTGTGTACACACGTGCGTGCGTGTGTGGATCAAAGCAGGGTTGTATTAACAACGCCATGTGCCAGACTGGGACAAATGAAGCCCAGCTGAGTTCAAGGACAGTGGAGAAAGGGAGAGGGAGAGATGAAGTGTGAAGGAGTGACAGAATAATAGGGGGGGGGCTGAGAGTGTGTGTAGCACTGTGAATGTGAAACAGAGTGTGTGTGTGCAATATCATATTTGTACACTGTCAAATTCTGAGTTTTAATGTAACTATGAGTGTAAAAATGTATCCGTAAGAGTTGAATTAATACTGCAGTGTAGTTGTGGAGATTTATAATGACCTTTAGCGGACTTGTCCTGTACTAATCCTGTACTTCCAAATGACTTGCTTTGTGCTCCGTTCCATTTATCATGAACGAACAAATTAAAAGGATTTTTGTTGACAGGCAATGTAAATTCGCTGACATCATCTCGGTCTATCAAAACGCACACATTACACTACATTACCACTAAAACATCAAAAACAAAAAAAATACAAGGCAAAAATACAGATCTACGTGCCAACAATGCATTGCAATGTGACACGTTGTTGAGCTTGTAGTTGGCTATTTATTTACACTATTCGTCATACGACAAAAGTATAGGGCTTAACCAATTCTATCCGGGAAAGCATCTCAGTCATTTTAGATGTCTTTGGCTATTCAAAACTTGTGAAAAGATGTGTGTGTGTGTGCGCGCGCGTGCGTGCGTGCGTGCGTGCGTGTAACAAATGTTCGCTTTCAAAATATATATATTCAAAGATTTGCACGAATGTTCATGATTCAGATCTACTCAGATGCGTTCCCGGATTGAATGGGTTAAGTGATTAACAAACAGTTCCTTTGCACTGTAGAATAGATGACTCAGTGATCAGAATCAGTCAAAATGGATGAGAGACAAGGAGGACTCCTACCTGGAACAGTGTGGCTGATGGATCATCCAGAATAGTTTTAGGTGGAACGATGACTGTAAAAGACAATGTTTTTCACTCATTACAAATGTATAATTGACCGTCTAACATCAACTGGCTGAGTCTATGTAATGCCTAATTAATACTCTGGCTGAGTCTATGTAATGCCTAATTAATACTCTGGCTGAGTCTATGTAATGCCTAATTAATACTCTGGCTGAGTCTATGTAATGCGTGCCTAATTAATACTCTGGCTGAGTCTATGTAATGCCTAATTAATACTCTGGCTGAGTCTATGTAATGCCTAATTAATACTCTGGCTGAGTCTATGTAATGCGTGCCTAATTAACACTCTGGCTGAGTCTATGTAATGCGTGCCTAATTAACACTCTGGCTGAGTCTAATAATGCGTGCCTAATTAATACTCTGCCGCACGACAGTGTCGGTAATGTACCACTGGACGATGGCTTCGTCCATCGATGATGACAGATATCCTTCGACGATGGTTGAGACCATCGTGATTGTTAACACAATGTTTAAAAAATAACACTTTTTAACCATGTAGACTAGCGGAGCAACCAGAGTTTGACAGAGCAGTGGAACTTTTTTTTTACTTTACTTTAATGCCCTGTATTTGTACTTAAACGGCTGTGCTGGCGCCTGAATTTAAAGGTACAGTATCTGTTGACATAGTGTTGTTTACAATGACTGAGCATTGAGAAACAACAAGGATAAGACTTACACAGGTAAAAACACAGCTGGGGGTCCTCCAGATGACTCTTCACAAAATGCCTCAGGGCAGCAACTGTTCACACACACACACACACACACACACACACACACACACACACACACACACACACACACACACACACACACACACACACACACACACACACACACACACACACACACACACACACACACACACACACACAGTTATATCAAACCACTGTATAAGCACATCAAACACATTCTGTGGTCCATAGATGATTTGTCAATTGGAATTTCCCTAATTGTTCCTAACCCCGGTAGTTTAGTCGTTATTATGTCTGAGGCAGGTAGAGTATAATCTATTGAATTACAGAGCTGGGTCCCTGTCTATCACTCTGCTGTGGCTGAACCACAGCTAGATTTATCATTGTAGCCATTCCTGTGGCTAGCCAGATGAAAATATCATCAGACTGCGCACATGCATAGATAAGTCGACACGCACCTGAAATCTCCACATACACACACATTTATATATTATGCACACACTCAGACAAACAGCATATATTATGCACACGTACTACACATTGACATTCATACACAGCATATATTATGCACACATACTACACATTGACATTCACACACACACAGACACACCTACCCGTCTCCAGAGGTCTGAAGAATCCCTGTAGAACATGCCTGTCTGGGAACTGAACCCTCACAACTACCTGGAAACACAGAAAGTTCGCAGAAAGTTGTTTATACACAGGGGTGCACATAACTGGTGCGCAGGTGCGCATGCGCACCCAAAATAAAAAATGCGCACCACATCAGGCGACGTGAGGCGCTTTTGCGCACCAACAGCTGGGACAGGAATTTCCAAGCTTTTATTTTTTAGCAAAACTAAAAAATAAAAGCCTGGAGATCGAGGCTAGGAATTTACTTCCTGAAGCCACACTCACACAATCACTCTAAAGCACCCGTCGGCCCCATGTACAGCCATTAGGCGGAGGGGTAGAGATATGACTCGCGTCGCCTCGCATCGCCTCGCATTGCCTCGCTGTGTGCACGCAGCCAGCAGCGGCTGTTAGAAGCACTCGTCACCGATGATGAACGCACCGTAATGGTGCAAAATATGCCGTGAACGTCCCAATCTGGCGGATAAAATCAGCGCAGCAGCACAGGGCACCAACCTTGGGGGCTTTATCTAACAGCGTGAGAAAAAAAAACGGCGAAAATCGGCGGAATTTAGAAGCAGAGCGTCCTTTTTTTTCTCTCCCCCCCCTCTTCTGTAGAGAAACTACTAGATAATGGCATCATCATTTAACAGTAGTGCAATAAAATAGAGGAAGTCTACTAAAATCTGTTTTCCGACTCTACTCACTTTAGGATATCTTTCCATCTTCTCCCTCATCTGGGCTTCTCTTAGACTTTTTGTCATCAGAGGAGTTTCCTCCAACACTCGCCTAGACACAGAAGAGAAAGAGAGCGAAATACCTATAACTTGATATGCATTTGTGTGTGTGTGTGTGTGTGTGTGTGTGTGTGTGTGTGTGTGTGTGTGTGTGTGTGTGTGTTACAATACTTGAGGGACAAATGTCAAAAATTGCACCAACAAAAAAAAGGCATTCATAAAATCTCATGCGTGTGAGAGAGAGGGTTGCATAACTGGTGCATACAGTATCTGTCTAACAGTGTGTGCGTATCACAGACAGAGACAGATAACTGTGGTCACTTTAATTCCACCCCTGGTGATTCCAGTGGTTTGCACGGTAGCAACATCGCCAAGAGGCAGCCAGTGAGGATGAAGAGAAAAACGAGCAGAGGATTAGAAAGAGAAGCGTGTTTGTGTCTGTGGTTGGAAGTTAAAGATATACACACACGGACATGGTAATTACCCCCTCCCTGTATGGAATGCATGGTGTGGTATTGATTATGGTCTGTTTGAAGACTTTTGTTTTTGTATTTAGTTTAACATTTCAGCTACATGGGACAGAACTGGACATTTGAGAGGAACAGGAAGCAGAAAATAGGGATGACAGGCCGTGAAGGCCAAGAGCCCCCCCAAAACTCGGATTTCACAAAACCTGTGGTATTTAAAAGTTACTATGAATTTACTTTCTGCATCGATTTGAATTCCAATGATCCAATTACATCGATTGTAAACAGCAAGAATCAAGAATCAACATAATTATAATGATATAAATCGTTTTGCAATGCAAAGAATCAATTGTATCGATACTAAGAAGTTGCACCTTGTACTTAACGATGGCATTTGAGAGGCACGTGAGGTAATTAAACCTCCCTTTCCTGTTTTAACTAGCTATAATTCATTTGGTCAAAGCAACAGTCTAGTTTCTTCTCTCTGTGTTTATTTGTACTAATAACTATGTTAGGTGTCAAGACAAAGGGAATAGAGGTACAAGTTAAGTTATCTTGTAGATCTACTCAGTGTGAAATCTTGATGAAGTCCGAAAGAGCCAGTACAGCTATTAACCAACACCAGTGTGACAATGCTTCATCAATATCTATTAGCACATTTTAACAAAAAAATTGCCTTGTATCGTATCGACAACCAGGTATCATGATACGTATCGCTGTTAAAACGTATAGTTACATTTGTGGCGCCCCCTATGGGCAGAAGTAAAAGTTATTTTGGAGGTGCGCACACAAACAGACACAAACACAAGGGCGAAAACATAATCTCTACTTTCTGGCCTGGCGGAGACATATGTATGGTCACATACATTAACTGAACTGGTGTATGTAACCTGAACTGGTGTATGTAATAAGACAACTGCAACAGAAAACACTACCTACGGCACGGCGCGATCTACAACAGTTTGTCGGCAACAGATGCTATTACATTACATTACAGTCATTTAGCAGACACTTTTATCCAAAGCGACTTACAATAAGTGCATTCAACATAGGTAGGGAACGAAACTACTAATCACCAGAAGTCTTAACACATTGATTGCCTAGATCGAGTTAACTCGATTTTAGAATCCATCGCTTGCCTAGATCGAGTTAACTCGATTTTAGCAACAAACCAAAAAAAATAAAAATAAAAAAACTTTTTTTTCACCCAAAGACCAAGGAGATATGATTTTCGAAGATCTAGACTCCTATCCACTTCCTTGTTAACTTAAACATTCTGTCTCTCGGCTCCTGAGTACTTTTTTTTTTTTCAATGAAAAATCTCGTGGCATAAAACTGCAAAAAATCTGAAAAGATTCTGGCAGTGAATGTGTGGTAAGTGCATTTCCTGCAAAAACAAGCAACCAAGAGTATACCTAGCGCTAAGGTAAAAGTGCAATATATCAGCTACCTACTTTCTTAAACAGATGAGACAAAATAGCAAAATCAAATGAGCATGAGCTAAAACAAATAAGTAAAGACTAAACAAGATCCAATAAAACAATACAACAATAAAACAAGAGTTCGTACAACTAGTTAACAACAAGTAGGCCAGGCAAAGAGGAAGGGTAGTGTTTCCTGAAGAGGTGGGTTTTCAGCCTGCGGCGAAAGATGGGCAGTGACTCTGCTGTCCTGACATCAGTGGGAAGTTCATGCTATCCAACGCCTTCCGCGTTCGAGTTGGCGTGGTGGAGAGCTAGCTTAACAGGATTAGCGTGTGGGGTCTAAACTATGCACACCATCACCAGGCAGTCGGGCGCAGACTCACCTCACACTCTTCAGCTGGGCAAAGCGCTTGCGCACATCATCCACCGTCACTTCAAAGAACTCGTCAGGCAGGTCCTGGTGGTTATTGTCATGGGGATGAGCCCTAGAGTCCAAGTGATAGACCAGGGGTTCCCTCTCCACTGGCTAGAGAGAGGGGGAGGGAGAGAAAGAGAGAGTGAGAGAGAGGGTAAGGTAGAATGTCAGAAAGATGAAATAAACAAATGCAGGAGGGTGCAAACCCTGCCCTCCCCAAAACTCTTGTACCATGTCTCTCAATTGTGACCTTGATCTTTGACCCTTTTGACCTCTTTGACGTAATCATTATCTCAGGGCAGCCTACTGATCATTTCTACCAAGTTTAATAAAAATCTGCCCATCTGTTCTCAATTATGAGCATGAGCTTTTCTTTTTTTTCATGACCTTTGAGACCTAAAATGTAATTATCCCTTTTGGGCAGCCAACTGATCATTCCCACCAAGTAGAAAATCTGTCCATCCGTTCTCATATTATCTTAATAACAAACAAACAGGACCGATTACAATACCCAGCCACACAATGCTACGGACAACATATTGAGTGTTCAACATCATTATCTACACAATGCGAACTATAATCGATGGACAATTTGCCCATGCTTGACTGCTTTACCTCCAGAAACTCTTCTGTCTGGCTTCTGTCCTCGTCTTCTGGGATGGCAGGATGCTGAACACAGAAACACAAAGACAGACAAACAAATAAATAAAACAGAAAAGTAATTTGAAAATAGCCAATCTACAAGCTCACAACGCCTCGTCGTGCGAACACGTTACGAGTGTGTAGTGGAATCTGCAATTTATATTAAGTAATTTTGCTGGGGACTCCCTGGAACCCCTTCAAAGAGCACTGGGGGTTCCTGGACCCCAGTTTGAGAACCACTGATGTATGCATCTTCAGGGCAGTAGACCTCTTACCTTGGTAGTAGAACAGCTGCTGGGTTTGGCTTTCTTGGCTTTGGGAGGCCCAACTGAACCCAGGGCTGGCGGAGACGAGAGTGAAGATGATGATGATGATGAGGATGGACATCCTGCTCCCCCTCCCCCTGGACCCCCCAGACGCTGACCCCCCCCAGAGAAGGGGACAAAAGGGGCAGATGGGGCAGAGGAAGACGAGGAGGAAGAGACGGGTTGGTCAGTGAAATTCAGTCCTGACGGCCCTGCTCGCTCTCCATCATCCAACTGTGTGGGAGGGGCCTTAGGCCGAACGTCATTCTGGGGGCCAGGACCCACTTCCTGTTTCACAGGAACAGGAAGTGTGCTGGTGGCAGTAGAGGCGGGGCTTGGATCTGGCCGGGTCTCAACTGGCCTGTCAGGGCTGGGACATTTGATTGGCACCTCTACCTCTAATGGCTGAGGGCGTGAGGGGGCAGGATTAAGGGAGGGGCTAGGTGGGGTTTCCTTAGCAACAGGCATGGTTGATGTAGGAGCAGTTTCCATTGTATCGCCCCCATCTTCCTCCTCTTCAGGGCCTTTGTGCTTTTTGACTAAAAACCTAAAAAAGCAGGGAAGGGAGCATCATATAAAAATACACTAATAGCATTGATGAACAACAGCACAGGTATGACAGTAATGCAGAAGGTACCAAACTACTTGTTGACCAAAATAAATAAAAAACGCAATTACTGTATCAGCATAGCTGGGATGTGTGCTATCAGATATCCTGGTTTGGTAACTAACCGTTTTTGCTGGTTAATGTGGTTATAGTTATAATTATATAAAACCGAACCCAAAACTGTAATAATGAATCTCAGTATTCAGTATTAGTATTGTTTGTTACATTTATCTGAACCAGAGGATGGGAGACAAGACATGCGTACGGTACCTGATGATGGCACTCCCTCCCGTTAGTCCCAGAGACTTCAAAGTGGCAGTTTTCAATGCCTCCTGCCCACTTACCTACACACACACACACACACACACACACACACACACACACACACACACACACACACAGAGTCACATACATACACACAGTCACACAATGTCGTAAGACTCAGGTGACTTTCCATCTCAACATTTGAGATTTAAAAGGAGAATCTTGTACCTCGTCTCTCATGTAAACACAGACAGGAGTGCTTCCTGATCCGCACAGCTCCGACACACTGTGGAATGACAGAGAGATGGAGGGAGACAGGAAGGGGAGAGGAGAGGAGAGGATGGATGAAGAGGAAATTGGTACGGTTGAAGGAAAAGATGGAGACACAGGAAAAGAGGTTCGTATCGAATAGAAGTATGACCAGATTGCTCTCAGAAGGGTGTTTTTTAAGCTTCCTTTATGTCACGTAACTTTTGGTTAGTCACATTGCACTTTTGTTCAGGTAACTCTGATTTGCGACATGCCCAGTCTGCCCAGTGATAATGTTGTGCTTTAGACCACTGGTTCCCAAACTTTATGGCTCGAGCCCCCAAAGAGAAATTTGATGTCTCCCCAGATCCCAAGCTAGTGAAAATAGCCGATTTACAAGCTTTTTTATTAAAAACATGTAGGAAACAAAAAATAAATAAAGGGATGTTTACTCATGGCCCATAAAAATGTGTCCGCAACCCACAAATGGGTCCCGAACCAGTGTTTGGGAACCACTGCTTTTTAAAATTAAATCTCACCAGAGCACTCAATCCCGCCTGCAAATACCATCTCCCTATTAGGTTTCCTACTGCCACTCACAAAAAACAAAACCACAAAAAGTGTACTCCACACTTTACAAAAAGATAAGAATTGCCATGCGTGTTACAGAGGAAGCCTGATGCATGTGTAAACCATGTGTGTTTCGGTATTAAACTAATTGAACCATAAATGTTTTATTATTGGGTCAGGCCGGGAAATCAAAGTCTTTGTTTTTCTCTCGCTCCGATTAACATTTTTTCCCAGAGTGAGTATTCCAGATGGGAGGTGCCGATATTCGTTTCGGTAAATAGAGACACACAGACAAGAAAGACAGCTGGAAACATACTGCCTACTACTGCCCCAGCCAAACTATATCACAAAGGAGAACAGCTGTGTGTGCGTGTGTGTGCGTGTGCGTGTGCGTGTGTGTGAAGACAGAGTTGCTGTGTGCCTGCATGGCTTTGATCCATGACCATATTCACTTTCAATACAACTAAATAGATAGATACATGAACATATAGAATAGATAAGTATACTTATAAAATAAGTTTACTTGATCAGGTTTGTCTTTACTAGCACAGATGTACTGTATACTGTATGTGTAGATCTTACTTTGCTGTGTATTTTATTAATCCCCCCAATTCTGCACACTCCCCATTGCACATTTGCTGTTGCTGCTGAGGGTTTTAAAGGGGGTTAGAGAGCATGTCTATTCCTGACTTATATTTATTTATCTTGTTTTTTCTTATTCATTTTATTGCGTTACAGTCCTAGTACTTGAATAGTACTATTCTTATTATGAGCACAGTCTTGCAGACCAGGTCACACCAACATTTTGCTGTATGAGTGAGTGAGAAATAAACCCCTCTTGGTTTGACATTCATGTACCAATATTTACATCTCCTCTCACTAGGTCCAAAAGGTACAAATAAACAAGATGGGGTCTAATAACATGGTTTCCCTGTGAATCTCTGACGTCATACTGATGATGTGACATCAGTCAGTCTTGTCCAAATATGGAGGCTGGGCGGTTGATCTGAGATTATGAATTGACAAAATGTGAAAAATATTCACAGAAAATCAGTATTCACAAAATGTGACAAATATTTGGTGATTGACTTCTCTGGCCTACTGGCACAACAATTTGGGATTAGGCGTCGACAGGCAAGTGGACGGACAGACTACACACAAATGCTCTTCAACACACAGCGTGTGTCAGATGCTCAAGTCAAGAAACAAACCCATTGGGCCTCATTCAGGCAACGTGCTTACGATCATATTTGAGTGTTTCCACGTGCATAGTCTGATTAATCATTCTTAGCTGAATTTGTTTGTTTGTTACCAAAAAAAAGAATGCCTTATTCTCAAAATCAATTACAGTAGTTCCAAACATCAAACTAAATGTTTCAGTGCCTAAAAGAAAACATTTTTTTTACTAAATGATCAATAATATACCGCTTGTTTCTGGAAAAAAAATGCATAACTAAGCTTATAGACATGATGCAAATTCAAAAATATTTGTATTAATTTAGTAAAAACACCAGATATAGCTACAAGCTGACATGGTGTTAAATGGTGCGCTGATCTATTCAAACTATTCACACAGACATGTGGATCCAGTATACAAACAGGAGAATGATAATACAAGATAGTGAATAGAATTGAACAGCTGCAGGTTGTGTGCCTGAGTGTGCTTGTACCTCCCTTGTTCCATACATACAGGTTGTGCGTTGAGGTTAAAATTATTAATAATTATGGTGAAATTACGGTGAACAAGTGTCTTCACATGACGCGTGTCATTGATGCTTTCTATCTGTCAGGGCCTTTATGCCTCGGGGCGTAAAATGTTTCCAGAATTGCAGATGCTTGCTATATGGGGAATCACATACACGTGAACATACACAGAACATGTAAGACACACACATGCGCACAAACAGATGCACACACAAGCAAACAAAGGAAAAAACACACACACACACACACACACACACACACACACACACACACACACACACACACACACACACACACACCTGGTCTGGGGAAAGTGTGTGAGCAGGTCCCAGAGATTCTGTCCACTGGAAAAGGAGCCCTGCAGTCGAGAGCCGTCCTCCATCTGGAGAGCAATACGCACCTGGACAACACACAAACATGAGGGATCTTGTTACACAGGCCAGTGATTAGTAAGCATTGTTCTATACAGCTTAGTTAACAAATACATACTAGAAGACACTAGACACAAGCATAGTTAACCTTATTAACCACGCAGACATGGATGCACAAATGCATGTGCATTCACACGCACAAACTGACATCCATACACATGCACACACACTCTTGATGGGAAAGTCATTTCCATATAGAGTATTTGTATTAATCACGTGTATTAGAGGAGACACATCATGCTCACCTACACCCTCTCTAACGAACCTACCAGTAGGGGTCAGCAGTGACATGGGATTTGGCAAGGGGGAATTGGGAATTGGCATAACTCAATTTAGAGAAAAGGGGGGAAAATTCATATTTTTTGCTATATGGATCTGTACAGATATTCATATATAGCAGTTACATCACTGCGTCCCATCCCAAGAAAATCGAAACTTTTAATTTTGTTGAGTTGAGTGAATCCAGATGTGCTAATCAAGTTCTTGAGTACTCAAGTCCATCCCTAATATACACATGCACACATACAAGTACACACAGTTGTATCAGAAAGGTGTATACCAAAAAACACATTCAAAGATGAAGTATGCCAAAACCGGAGTACAAACAGAATCCATTTACCAGCACTTACTGTACAATGTCCAGGAATAACAGCAGGTTCAAGTTAGTAGGAGAATTTTAAAGCATGTGGGAACAACTTCACACAAACTAGTCTATCTGAGACTTCACAGCACCCATGGTTTAGCCACTTAAGCCCCATTTTATTTCTTATTTTTTTACAAATAGCCAATCTACAAGCTCACATTTCGCATGGTAGCTCTGCTTTTTTCACTATTTTTGAAAAATGTAACATTTTCACCAAGTACGACATGCCCAAAACAGGGACACCAGGTTGGGTGTCTGCATAAGTGTGCGCAAACATATTGAACATACCTGGCTATCAGCAGTAGTCTGTTTCCTGGTACTTGCAACCATCTCCAGTTTGGCATTGTTGGGCAGACTGGCATACCTCCACTGTAGTGTTAGGTCCAGAACATTCCTCTGAAATCTGCCACGGTGACAGAGACGTGTGTATATGACAAAATGTGTTCCGGAGGGGTAGGGAATAATGGACAGGGACAATGGGTTCCGTCGTCACATGAATGACAGCCAACAGCCCACACAGAGGATTCTGACAAGGTTTCATATATTGTTTATAGGTTCTTCTAAAAGCCACGGTCACAGGAAATAAACAATATAGAGACAAAAGCAGATGTGGACCCGTGTTATTATTGCTGCTATAATATCAGAGGAACCATAACAAACACATTTACCCTTATGTACCCATACACAAGATAAAACAGTAAAGAAACCTTCAACCTTGGACACAGATGTGTGGACATTATACCAGTTTACCTGTAAACACTGTGTTTTCTAGCCCAGTCTTCGCATTGTAGTACCTGTGGAAAGCCTACGTTCTATACCCAATTAGTTAAACAATCTGATCCGGTCTAAAGTCTGTCTAGTGTATCTAGTAAATTGCACATACATGCACACACGATTTCCATATCCGCTCTAGACCCAGATTGGATCAGCAACCTGCAAAGCAAATTTATCCCAGTCTACCTTTTATACCTCTTGGCCGAATTCGTAATGTCCTGAAATTAATAACCTGCCTGTATTATGTATTAACTGATTCCGGTTGTTAACTTGTATGGTGGTATTTTTCATTGTAACTATTTTAACTGATTAAGTTGATCTTATAACTGATGTTATTTGTTGATATGTTTGTATCTTTCACAGTGTTATCTCAGCATCATTGGAAAAAAAAACATCAGCGCCAGGTCCTACACGTTAAGAGTTTAGACTAGCAGTAAACCTAATATGCTGATACTCCATGCATTTTTGTGGGTGGATTCATCTCAAAAGCATTCTAATTTGTAGCAGTCTGGAGTGTAACATGGCTGTGTTATGGAATAAATGCAATGTAGGGGTGCAACAGTTAATCAAACTTATCGATTCAATCTATTATAAAGAATAATCAATAATTTAATAAAATAATCGATTAATAATCTATCCCTATTTTGGGCATGACATTATAGGCGAAAGTTTTAAACACTTTTTTTTTAACAAGCTTCTCGATTATTCAAAAAAGTCATCAATAGAATGGATACAGGAAGAGTGGGCATCTAAACATTGTGGGCACGGCACATCAATGTTAAATTGGCATTTATTTTCCAAATAGTAAATAAATTAAGAATTTGGAAAATGGTCTGAAGTATGGTAACATATACGTTATGTAATTCCAAACTTTTATTTATAAAGTATACATGATTTGAACATGCTATGGGATCATTATTAGATTTACCCTTCAACCTTTTTGTGCGTATCTTGTAGCACTTAAGGGATTTGAAAGTGAAATATCCCTTTGAATGTCAAATGGTCAAGCATGTTCAAATCATATAGCCTACTTGATATTACTTCATCACTTTTTACCTTTACATTTTGGGCACCCAACATTTAGGTGTACAGTCTTCCGGTTACCGTTAACCGCTGAGAAAATAATCGATAGTTGCAGCCGTAGTGCAATGTATGGAATATCAGCCATTCTAATACAGGTCTTGTATCATGAATGTGTTTTACAGTGATCGATGAGCTAGAGTTACAGTTGTTGAAAACCAATGGCTACTACGACTTACTTCAAACCGTGATCGTCAGCATTAAATCCGTGTTTGTTGCAGACGTCCTCGAGCACCTAAAGAGAAGCACACGGGTGCAAACTGTTATTTACACACGAATCTTATATATTATTAAATAGATGGAGAGACGACAGACATTAGAAACTGACCAGTCATTAGCTAACGTCAGCTAAGCTAACTGTAGGCACTTGGTTCTATTCAGATTTGTAAAGAAACTGAATGCTCCAACGCGTCTGTCCTATGCTGGTCAGAAAAGCAGATACATTCGTCTTAAACATAAACTTACCTGTAATAAAAGTGTGTTCGGCGACACTTTAACGGTCTGCCTTCTTCCATTTGGAGCTAGAATTGTCACAGCTGTGCTGCTGGCTGCCATTGTGGTGTGACGTACCTCTGTGTTTATTTGAATCAACTTTATTGAGACAATATCCAACAACCGTTACAACGTGCGTCCAAGGGAGGGACTGCCTCTTTCATTGGTGTGTCGCCCAGGTTGTGCCTAAAAACCCTAACATTTAACTTCACCTGCCTAAATCTAACCCTAAAACCTGCCTAACCTTAACCCTAACATCACAGAAATTATGCCTAAACCTATCCTTAACCCTTATCCTAACCTCACAGAAATTATGCCTAAACCTATCCTTAACCCTTATGATAAGGGTTTAAGCATAATTTCTGTGAGGTTAGGATAAGGGCCTTATCCTAACCTCACAGAAATTATGCCTAAACCTAACTAACCTAAAAACCCTGTCAACCTGGAATATGTGAGCGCACTCACATATTGGTTTGTATTGGACCAGTGCACTCAGACAGTGCCAATTCTGAACGCATACCATTGCTGCTGTTGTTACAATTTTATTATGGTGTTGCAAAAGATAACATTAAATGAAAGTATTGCACTAACTTATTTATCTGGAGAGTTGCTTTGATGAAAATAAATACTGTAGCCTATATATTGTTTTTCTATATATATATAATATATATATATAATATATATATTCAAGTGATGGAAAAAGTACTCACATTTTTTATTTAAGTAAAAGTATCAGAAAGAAAGAATATAGAAATACTCAGTTACAAGTAAAGGTCAGGAATTAAACAATTACTTGAGTAAAAGTACAAAAGTATTGGTATCAAAATGTAGACTACTTAAAGTACCAAAAGTGGAAAGTGCTCATTATGCAGAATGTCCCATTTCACAAGTTTTCAAATCTTTTAAAATAGCAGGTAGCCTACAAGCTCACAATGCGTCACATTGCAATGCATTGTGAGCTTGTACACCAGCTATTTTCAAATGGCCGAAATGTATATAAGGCTGAAGTGGTTAATGTATGTTTTGTAATAATAATCAAAATCTACAAAGTAACTATATATATTACTGTGTGTATATATATACATAAATAAAAATGCATACACATATGGAAGTCAGTAGTATGAGAAAGGGGACAACAAGGGAGATATGGGGGGGAGAGATAGGGCCTACATGAGTGAGAGAAGACAGAGGTGAATACAATTTTCAGTTCCAGGGGGAAATTGCCAGCATCTGAATAAACAACAAACAACTTCCTTCCTTCCTTCCGTCAGCACTGCAGGATAGGAATCTGTCTCTGTGGACTGAAGTTCTCATTTCTATCATCATATATGCTGTGTTATAGGCTATATTCTTAACCTGAATAATCATAATCTTTTCACATTTATTTGTAAATATGAACTGGTTGTCCCACTGAAAGCTCTCTTACCTTCTGGACGTGTTTAAGTGTTAAAGGTGCAGTAAGTTATTTTTATTTATGTATTTTTTTTGTTCAAATGAGTGTTTCATATCTATATATTCTGATTGTAATCATTGCAATAGAATGCCTTTCGAGAATTAATTTTCAGGTCAGCAAGATTGAGAACTCTGCATGATACAGGATAAACTGTGAACTGTGATAAAAGTGAAATTGGAAGTGATGAAACAAAGAAATGATTGGATGAAATTGGAAACCCTCCTGAAATGTTTAATTAAAGAGCTGGAGACATGGGAGACCCCTGTTACATGACTAAAGCAATTAGAGGTTTAAGCTTTTAACAAAAAAACAACAGCACTTGGCCTACCTTTAATTTGGCATCTACATGTTGTGTAATAATCTGCAGAAAAGTGCATTAGCCAAATTCTATTCTACTGATCAATTTAGTGTTTTGTGTCCCAGGCCCAGCTAATTTGCCTTCTATTGTCTTGTATTCCTTTTCATACACCAAGTTTTTGGGCTATTTTTATTTTATTTTATTTTTTTACTTTTTTTATTGGAATTCTTAGTAAAATGATAAACAAATCAGAGTATAAACAACTATAAAATATAAAACGAGAAAAGACAATGACAAAAAATTTGGTATGAATTCAAAAAATGAAATATACAACATAAAAACAACAACAAACAGTTATACAGTATACAAACAAAAAAACAGAACGTTTTTGGGCTATTTTAAACCCTGATATCAAATGGTCATATATGATTGGGAAACACTTTTGTGTGAGACATTGTGAGACATTGTAATATCTTTAGCGCGCGCACACAGTCACATAAAGCTATAGCTATGTTTTTGACAGAAACGTTCATTATTTAGGCCCAATACATAGGCTACCTGCTCAATGTTCGTTCTCTTATTTCAACCAAAAAAAAAACGAAATTGGTCATAATAATCGTGACAAAAGATCAAAGGGACCAAGTGCATTCAGTTGAAATGAGTTTGGAAACGGGGCCGTGCCGTGCCAACCAGCTCCGTTCTATCATGTTTAGTGTGTAAGTGACGCCCTGCCCAGCCGAGAGCATCAGCCGGTGGTGATGATAACCATTGGCTTGGAGGCAGTGAAGTGAGGGAAGGGGGTCGGGGTGGCGGTGGGGTTAGAATAAAATCCCCATTCCTCGTCCCCTGTTCACAGAGACCCGGGGCGGAGGAGCTTTGTGCCAATCGGCCGCGATCTGTTTTCAGCCTGACTTTATGAAGTCTCACTATGTTTGGCCTTCAAAATTGTCTCGAATGGACGAATAAATAAGGGGTGGTGGAGATAACAGGGGTTTGGACCCAGGGGTCTCATTTTGCTCGAAAACGTTGTAGACTAGACTACGGAATTAGTGAAGACAAGTGCGCAACGCGGCGTGCGTAATTTTTGGTTACATTTGTGACCATAATAACTGCCCAACAAAAGCCCAAAGGCATCATGGAAAACCTAAAGCCGACTAATCGACTAATCACATATTTTATGGTCCATACTTTCCAAGAGATGACATCGCCTTGTCGAAGAACTTTTAAGATTTTCAGTGATTCTTAGGGATATCCTAAAAGTAGGCTACCGTTCAAACACCCCGAACGCACGCAAAACAAGAAAAAAAAAAAGAAAGAACAAAAATGAGCACCCACAGCTTGGACAGACGTTTGGGGACTTTCTGGTATTTGGTGAGATCCTTTCTACTGTTTCTCTTCATCCAAATCAGCGCTCAGCAACGCGCGGTGGAGGCGAGGCGAGCCCGGAGCGGCCGGACGCATCACGCCAGTCGCCGCATCCAGCTGACCCCTCACTACCGGGACCACCGCGTGGACGGAGCGGCCGAGAGCTTCCCGTTAGACTTCACCGCCGTGGAGGGCAACGTGGACAACTTTATGATCCAGATCAAGAACCTGGCGCAATCGCTTTACCCGTGCTCCGCGCAGAAACTGGACCAGGACATGAAGTTACACTTTTTGAAGAATGAATCTGTGACGTGCAATGACGGGTCGCCAGCGGGGTGAGTGTGTGTAATGTTTAGGATTAAGTTTCTCCAACCCGTTCACAATCCTTGAAATGTGGGATTTTCAATGATCTTCATTTAAATTGACCAATACCTGCCATGTCTTTAAGTGTGAATAATGGATATGCTACCTAATAATTGGCAAACCACAGTACTGCGCAGTAAACGCAGTGTTTTGAAGGTCAAAGGTCATGACTAGGGCAGTGGTTCTCAACCTGTGCGGTCGGGACCCCACAAGGTGGTCCCCACATGATTTGGGGGGGGGGGGGTCCCCAGATGACAGTGAGTGAAGTGACAATTTAAGGACTTAAGACTTTTTAATACCTCATCAAAAAAGAAAGAAAGAAAAGAACAAGACCATTACTGCATCAAAAGTATAATCAACAAACTATACTATAAACACTGGTCAAAAACTGTCAAATAATAACAACAAATAAAACAACATTTATCTGTGGAACCAAGTCAAACTAAATGTAATGCCTCAAATCCTACAATTCCAAGTGCGTGTCAGGGTGTGGGGTCACCATTTCAATATTATTCATTATTTTGGGGGGTCGCAGCCTGAAAAGGTTGAGAATCACTGCCCTAAAGAACGTCTTTGCAATTTAGGTTTTCAATGATCTTCATTTTAAGTTGACCAAGACCTGCCATGTCTTTGAGTATGAATGATGGATATGATAATTGGCAAATTGCAGCCTACTGCGCAGTAACCACAGTGTTTTGAAGGTCAAAGGTCAGAGAGAGAGACAGGCAGGCAGACACATGGTGGATAAGATACAGATAGGGACGGACAGACAGACAGATGAAAAAGCACCACACATTATACAGACAGCATGAGATCACTTCATTCTGTTCTCTTTGATTCCTAGAACTTTTGTGTGTGTGTGTGTGAGTGTGTGTGTGTGTGTGTGTGTGTGTGTGTGTGTGTGTGTGTGTGTGTGTGTGTGTGTGTGTGTGTGTGTGTGTGTGTGTGTGTGTGTGTGTGTGTGTGTGTGTGTGTGTGTGTGTGTGTGTGTGTGTGTGTGTGTGTGTGTGTGTGTGTGTGTGTGTGTGTGTGTGTGTGTGTGTGGGGGGGGTTCTAAATCTGAATAGGCTAACATTCACCATCTGTCCCTCTAATCCACATTTGCAGGGTCTTGCTCAGCACAGCACAGCAGTCTTGACCTAGAAGACAATCATTATAGTATATCCATCCATAGCTTACATGTGTGCATTAAAATTCATATTAAAGAACATTGGAAATCACGAAACAGACTATCAGTCATAGTCTGTTAATCAGACCTAGCTTTGATGTCTGTCTAAGTCTAACAAAGCAGACCGAATCATATTATGAGGTTATGTAATTAGTTGGCAATGGGGGGAAAATATGTATTTGGCTGTATTCATTCAGAGCTTTCATGCTCTGTGTTCTGGTTGAGGGTTGATTGCAGCAACAGGTGTCTCTTTTATGTAGCAATGTGTTTCTAATGGATTTGTCATGGGCAAGACAAGAAGTTAATACACATTCTTTCCCTTCAAATATTTATTTCTTTATTCATGCATTTATTTCATTTTATACACATGGCAGGTTAATTCATTGT
>NC_139939.1:35531782-35669282 GCF_963454915.1 Gymnoscopelus microlampas
GAGACCAGCTCACTGGACAGGAAATGAGTGTGATCCAGTTCCTGAAGCACATGGGCTTTGACGTTCAGAAGATAGCTCAACAACACGGCATGGACCCTGGGAAACTACTGGGCATGCTCAATAACAACGGCAATTGACCAATCACGTCCAGGGGGCCAGAAAAACGACTTGTATGGCTTTACTGTCAAGCGTTACTTAAAAATAAAACAAATACAGTGTTGATGAACAGGTGGAAGGCCTGCAGAATGCACAAAGGAGAATTTCGCCCAACGTTTTTCTTACCTTTAATATGATATGATATCCTAGGACGAGTGGTACAGTAGAAAAAAAACATAACTCCATCCTGAATCGACCGCAGCTAAAAAACCCGAGCCTATGGTCATAATATCATATTAAAGGTAAGAAAAACGTTGGGCGTGTCCTTTAACACTAACAGGACATTAATACTGAACTCCTCTTAGAGTTCATCACCATAGTAATATTCTAAATAAGTCAGTGATAATGTTTGGACATACTCCCTACAATATATTAATGAGAAAGCCATCATTAAAGTAGGAAGAGCAAGTAGGAAGAAAGAGCCAGGAAGAAAATTCATTAGGACTTGATCAGAATGGACAGGTGTTGAGTTTCACATCCAGAACATACTGCATACCAACAACACAGCATGAACCCCAGGAAGCAAATGGGCATGCCCAAAAACAATGACAACTGAGGGGAAGGGACATTCGGGTGGCTCAGCCTGTGTTTGGCACAGTCATCTCATGTCATGGTATCAAAACTTACCCCTGACCTGCATCATGGGTGCTTCCTTCCTTCTCTGAATCCCTTCTTTCCCGTCTCTCTGTTGTACTGCCCAGGACAGAGCCCTAACATACTGTAAGTATACATGTTCGGAGGCATGGCACTGTTGCAGTGTATTCTCAGTGAGACGATAGAAATGCTGAATGGACAACATTGGACTAGTCAACTGATGGTTAAAATGAGCAGCACTCCAAAACTGTGGAAAAATAAGGAGCAAGTGACCTATCAGGATTTCTTCAGAAATGGCAATGATGGAAAAAAAACATGTTTATACTATACAGTATACTATATACACTGTTTTAAAACAAGTAGATGGGATTGGTTTTAAACTTATGCTGTATCTAGCTGTATATCTCCTGGTTTTATGGTATAGACAATGATACTGTATATCTACGGCATATTGATGTATTATTGTAAGCTCTGTCTACACAAATACAAAATTACAGATACATTAGATTTATTATTTGACATATTACATGTGTATATGAATTTTTCAGGGTGCTAATAATATAAAACATTCTGTTTTTTGTATGGGAACCCCCTGGATTTGTAGTGACTAGGATCATTAATACATAATGTATTTCTGTTTCCAGAGTTGTATACAGTGATCCTGTGACTAATTAAACTGATCAGAGATGGGTATTGATTAAAATGGTTAAATGGTTGTTTTTCATTGCCACTTTGATTCATTGCTGAAGTGAACTGCATTGATAATTTGTACTGAAGAGATAGTTAACACATACATTTTCAACACATAAATACAATGTGTGTAACAGCAACATCACAAGGTGGCAATGTATTTGAAACTCAATGCTGTGGCATATTATTTGATTTGGTATGAATAAAATGTCTCCAGAAAGTCAATCATTGAAAGCATGTGAGGCCAGTATTCCGGGTGTGAGAGAAAGAGAATGAGATATGGTGCTCTCTTTTTCAACTCATGACATTTATGGTGCTGTTTCAACTTTCAACATAACATTCTGCTGTTTGTGTATTTGGATAATAAAGTTATTAAAGAGGCATTTTACTAATTTTATTTTGTCTTGTTCTTAGGCATAATTCATTCATTCAGCTATTCACTTAAGTTGTTGATCACTTCATACATTTGGTTGTAATTCTGTTCCCAACACATGTTATATATTTGAATGTTGCTAGAATCTACATGAAATACGTCTCAAATGATCACACAAAAGCTTTTGGGTGTGAAATGAATGCGTAATGTTTACTGAGATACTGTAGGTTAGGTGGGTACAAATCATTACATTTCATTGTGAACATCAAACCACTTCTAAAGGTTATTGTATTTCTTTTTTATTAACCATGTTTTACCATGTTTTTCTCAGATGACAGTGTAAATTGTAAATACTGTATGTTTTATTACTTTCCATTTGCTTTTATCCATTTTGCATGTTTATCATAAATATATGTCGTTGTGAAAAGAAAAAAAAGAACACTTATCCTCTGCATACTGTATGTTGCCCATGTTGTGTTTTTATTCCTGTTGAGTCTGGTATTTTCTCCTACATTTGTACAGACAGCCCTACTAAGATAACAGAACAGTATTTAATACAAAAACACAATGAAATGATAAAACATAAATTATAAAAGTACATGAAAACATATGATGTACAACAAATTCATAAAAAACTTTAAAACAATAAAGAAATACAAATTACATAGCGGTTTTTGTCCATTTTTTACTTAAGATGGCCTTATTCCAGTGTATTAACCTGGGTATTAACCTGCTAGGTATTAACCCACTACAACAAAATATTTGAAATACATTGCAGTCATCTAAGAACTTAATTAAAGCTCCCAGAAACAATATTTACGCACAGGGGTGTAATAACATTTAAGTATCCTTAATTCATTTTGTAATTTTATGCTTGTTACTGTTTGAATTTCCATTCCATTCCATATGTGACAGAATTTCACACAGTACACTTATGAGGATGTGTTTAACTGTGTGAGACACAGTGCTGCTGTATAAAGATGCCCAGTCAACTTTCCATGGACAAATGTTATAAGACCAATGCTTTTTGATAGCTTAAGACAATGGAAGGCCATTGCAAAGTAAAATATACTTAACATTTCACCCAAAACATTCAAAAGTATCTACAAAACGTATACCCTGTTAAAAACTCCCAAGTAACTGATAATAAAAAGAAGATGCTGTACAACATCATACAAAAAGATTAAAAAAACAGAATGCTACCTATATTTGTTCACAGTTGGTAGGAAAAGTGCCAAGATGAAACATGAATGACGATTACATTTGTTTAGTTTAAAAACATCTAAGTTAATAATATAACATCTTCCTACATATCAATCTATTTAGCTAATTAAATTCTGTGTAGCATTTTCAAATTCAGATCAAGAACTTAATGTAGAACAATGCAACTTTTCAGCTACTCATTGTACAAGTTCAACAGATGCAACTATTACAAATTAGATTCAAGTAGAGACTATATTTGCGCCAACATTTGTTAGAAATCACTAATGACACATGTAAGAAATTGTGATAAAGAATCAGATTAGTGGTTCTATCCTAATAGTACTATGTGGTACTGTATGTTGTAAGTGGTGGATGAGCACAGGTCTGTAGGTAGACATGGTCCGCTCACACACAAAAGAATGGGACTATTGCACTAGACAACGAGAGAATTAACAATGTTGAATGGATCTCGAGGCAGAATGTTTTTTGTCTCCCACCCTCAACACTGTCTCTCGACAAGGGCTGAAAATGTTTTGTCAGAACTGAATTAAGCGTCATCAAATGCCCTCTGCAGAGAGTGATCTCTTCCTCACTTTATAGTAAGGGCTAATTTATACTTGTTGTACGGCCGAGTCGCTCATCGAAAACCGTTTATGTTCTAAGTATAAATTAGGCTTATATCACTTTGGATGTGTCAGAGTCAGCTGAATGGCAAAAATATATGATGTCAATTCAGATTTGTACCTCTATAAGGCCCTGTAAGCTGCAGTATAATTCTCTGAATGAATTCCCATGTGACAGATAGTGAGAATTCCCACTTTCCAGTTTTACCATTGATGTCTTTCCAATTCTATCCATGGGATCTTAGTGCAAAGACAGGTGAGAAGGTTCTTCAGCGTAGTTGGCAGTTTAATAGGCAGAGTCCTAGGGAAATGCAGATATGACATGTTTGTGAAGTTATTTGATAGGCATAGATAGTGGAAAACAGGCAAAAATGAGACCACCTCAGTATACAAACTAAAACCATGGGAGGCACTATCATCCTGGAAGAGACCACGTCCCTTCAACATACATATGCATGACCTCAGAATGTTTTTCATGTGTATTTACATTATTTTCTGAAAGGTTGGGTGTTTCTAAACCACAGAAGGAAAAACGTACATCACAACAATGTTGAACTTGATAGAATATTGGATTGTATAGCTACCTGATGCTCAAGTACAAATATTATCAATCAACTTTATCTGTTGCTTCTGTGTGCGTGTGTGTGTGTGTGTGTGTGTGTGTGTGTGTGTGTGTGTGTGTGTGTGTGCAACGCACTTCTCATCGGGATCCCTAGCAAGAGCCTTCAAAGGCTCCAGTATATCCAGAACAGCGCTGCTAGGATCCTGATGTGAGTGCGCAAACACGAACACATCACACCCATCCTCCATTCACTTCACTGGCTTCCTCATTGCCAGCCTGAGAGTTCTGGTGGTCCTGGCTGTCAGATAGTACCTGGACCGCCACCAGAGCCTGAGGGCGCTGGTGGTCCTGGTCTTGTTAAGACCAATATTCGAATTTCATTTCTGAGGAATGCAAACAGCCCTACTACTTATGTTTTCTCACTCACAGAGCACAGAAGCAACAGAAATAGATGTTTTATAATATTTGGACTTAAGTCAAGCTGGCTACAGTATAACCCAAGGTTCTACCAATTTTCAACATGGCTTTAAAAGAACTACTACCACTACTACTATTCTCATCCCTCATTCACTGAGGCGAGTCCTTTATGTTGGCCGTTCTGTGTACTCACAGTGGCCCTCATTTATCAACGCAGCGTATAAACCGGCGTATATTTTTCCATATATTTGGCCGTACACCAACGTCGAAGTCACATTTATCAACGAATCCTACACAGCCGATCCGACCATACATTTGGTCCCAGCCTTGATAAATCTCACGTCTGAAAACGAGCGTCATTTAAATAACACGCCCTTAAATATTCTCGAAACACCCGATTTTACGACATGAAGAACCAGAATACGACCAAAGAAAGAGTTTCGCTGGCCCGCCTCGCTGCCTGTCAAGTCACACACACACAAGCACGCACGCACACACGCACGCACGCACGCACACATGCACGCACGCACACATGCACACGCCTCTCTCTCTCTCTCTCTCAATCTTTGTCAGTCACGTAGGCTTGTAGCCTACATGAATGACATATTATGATACCAATTACATCGCCATGAATGGAATACGTTTATATATTTATTTACCCCATACCGAGCAGTGCGCGTTCAAGTTACATTCGGGCGGTCTGCAGACTGCAGTGATCCCGCGCCGCCACCCACGTTATAAGAGATTGGAGCGTCAGGTTTATATCCTTAACCCAGCCAGGTTGTAGCCTATATAACTCTCTATGACATAACTCCATACCATAGGACAAGCTACTGTAAGTTTGTACACCTCACTGTCCATGAAAAAATGTTCGGGAGTCCCGACCGCGGGACTCGCGATGCAAAAGCGCTCGTATATTTTGAAAATAGCAGATCTACAAGCTCACAACGCGTCGCGATGCGACGCTGGCTTGTGAGCTTGTAGATTTGCTATTTTCAATGCAACCAGATCTACAATCTTATCTGAATGACTGTTACAGCAGTTTGTTTAAATTACTTTATAAAATGTTATATTTTCACAGGGATTATTTATTAGTGTAGATACTGTATACATTTATGAGTGGATTATGTGTCCAGATGCCTCTCAGACAGTCAAACAATGCTGCTCCGCAGGTCTAGAATGGAATAAACGGGTACAGCCAACGTCAACAACTGGTCTCGACCAGACGTGAGATTTCAGCGTACCGTAGGATGAAGCCCACGTCAGGATATATTGATAAATGCCGAAAGGTGCGGTGATCTCGCCGTACGCCCATTATTTGGGCTGCACCGCGTTGATAAATGAGGGCCAGTGAGCTCACACAGCAAGTGTGGTTGTGAAGTGTTGTTATAAGGACTGACCTGGCTGGTGAGTCTGCGAGGAGAAGAGATTCGTTTCTGCTCATGGATCGACTGGAGGCGGGTGATCAGAAACTTCTTATCCTCTCCCTCCTGCACATGTAGAGAGAGGGAGGGAGGGAGGGAACAAGATGAGTGGAAGGGAGGGAAAAGAGAGAGAGAGACGGAGGGAAAAAAGGCAAGGGGGACAGATGGAGGGAGGGAAGGAGAGGAGAGAGATAATTGGAAAGCGAGGAGATGAGAAACACAAGTGTAGAGCACATAACGCTTGATTTAACCACTTTCCCAAAGGCTAGAAAAATCGAGACCTATACCACTCGATTCAGCATCATCCAATTAATGGGGAGGAGCGATAAAAAATAAAAAATAAAGAGAAAACAAACCTAATCCTAACCCTAAAAAAATATATCCAAAAGAAAAGAGGGTTAAAAATGAGCATAACCCCCACTTAGGGGGAGTAGGTGAAGTTTCAGAGCGTTTTGGGCACTTTTCTTTTAACATGTTTTCTTTTAACATCAATGGGGGACAAAAGGGGGCGTGGTTTCATCGTTTTTTTGCGTATTACATCGCTGTGGTAACGCATAACGGCAATAAAAATAAAAAGTAAGTTAAGTGTGTTCTTACATTCTCGATCTGTTCCTGTAGTAAACTGATAATTTTCCTCTGTCCATCCACCACCTGACTGTGGAAGTAGATGACGATCCTGATAGATGCGCGCGCGCGCGCACACACACACACACACACACACACACACACAGAGTCAGAGTGAGTGAGTCACTAGTGTCCCCCCTTAGATCTAATAAGGATGAGGAAATATGGAATTAATGTAAGACAATGCAATGTCCCCAACAGTTTGCAAAACCCATGAGTGAATGAGTGAATGAGTGAATGTGTGAGTGTGAGTGTGAGTGTGAGTGTGAGTGTGAGTGTGAGTGTGAGTGTGTGTGTGTGTGTGTGTGTGTGTGTGTGTGTGTGTGTGTGCATGCTCACAGGAAGATGCCTGCAACCAGGAACAGGAACATGGGGTTCTCCACCAGGTAGGAGTGAGCCCGGGCCAGCCAAGACAGGCTGGGGTTGTGTTTCTCCAGCTCCGCCACCCACAGCTTCCCTGATTCAAACATGGTCGTCAGACCACGGAACGGGCCGCAGGAGGGGGAGGGATGGAGACTGGGAGAGTGGAGTGGAGTGTGAGTCGGAGTAGGGGCACGGAATGGTGAGAACTGACGGGAGATGCGTGCTTGTGTGTATTGAATGCATCTATAACTGGTCCAGTGTACTGTAGTTCAATTGCTGGAGCGATTTGATATGTTTTTTTACTATGATATGTCATACTTTGTCTATTTAATTTATTTGTTTTGATATTTTAACTTTATTTATTTATTATCATAAAAAATATAACCGTTTGTGGGTACCTTGCAGCAAAAATAACCCTGTCGTTTACACCTGGAAACTTGTGATGTGACAAACTTAAATTGAATTTGAAGCATGATCAGGAAAATACAATAAAACAAGGCATAAAATACAATGTAAAGTATAATAAATTACAATAACAAACAAAAAATAAAACAATACAATACAATGAAACAACAATAAAAACAATGACAAAGCAATGCTGTACGGGTATTCTGACTAATGTTTGCAAAGCATGCACATCATGGCATTTGCAATACGTGCTTTGAGAAAACACATCCTTTATGTGCGTTTTTAAACACGCATACAAGTAATAATACTGTCAACTTTCCACGCAAGGCGCAGAGTCGCACCACTCGTCACAATGCTTTGATAACCAAGAGTACCAAGTACAGCAGCAGCGCTAGCAGCTCAAAAAACTGTTTCTTAAGCGTCCGCGCCTGTAGCAACGCGTCTCAGTGCACTCACTCCCTAAGTTAGGTTGTGCAAGCTGCCGTTCAAACAGCACAAGAATGCACATGATCATGTGTGTGTCAAAATGTGCGTGTAGTACCTCCACATAGTGTATGTGACGCATACAGATGAACCCAAGAAGGAGGGAAAACACAGTAGCGTAATGAAGATGGTAGTCATCTGGCTTGCTCTGTAGGGCTTCCTGGGAGCCTGGCAGTTCAACATCAGACTGCCCTGAATGGACACGCGACACAATTAGAAGTTATTACGATATCAGATACAGCTTTACACAATAAGACATTTTGTTTTTTTTTACTGTAGTGTGATAGATCTGAGCAAGGTACCTCCTTAACATAGAAGAGTAGCAGAAGTTTCAGAATCTGTACTGCAGGCAGCAGAGGTGTGAACAGAACCCCCAACCTGAAGAAACAAACAGAAGCACTTTATTTAAAATGTTGTCCCTATTTGCAATACCTCACAACAGGCCATGTCATCCTTTTTGAAAATGAAAGTGAGACATGCACTTCTCAGTCCATTCCTCCATACTTGACAGCTATTGTAGCTGAAAAGCTACACGTTTGCATGTCTGATACATATATACATATATGCATACATATACACATACATACATAACGTAGAAAATATAAAATTAAAAAGATAACTTTGTTATTTGCTTAGGGGGATTATGTCGTCCAAAAGTCATTAAAACACTATTGAAATTACGTGAATAAAAATGATTAGCTTTAACAGGAGCTTTGTGGAACTCCATATCTAGGACGGCCCCCTTTTGGTGACCTCATGAATGTCATGCCTCAAGCAATGTCCGACAGCAACATTGATTACAACATTCTCAATTTGTCGCAAATCAGTTCTGTTGAGTGTGTCCGACCGACTTCACACTCAACACTGCACTCCTTTGGGTCCTCAGCAATATACACACCTAGTGTAAAGTCAATTAGCTGAATGGTTCTCGAGGTTTTCAGAGGACAGACATACACTCATACATACACAGTATGGATGCGTGGATGGGCTTTTTCGTCACCCAAATCCGCATGTACACGTTCACTATCCATCCGCCATCCAACCGCATTGATTATATCATCCTATTTATAGATCCGCATCCACACCATTAACCGCACCACAGAGGTTACACATGAGATTCTAATTCTATATGGATACATACTTGTACAAACAATGTCACTCACCACTGTCGCGATCACCGATGTAGTGACTGTATACATTATCCATGGTAACAGCAAGCCCTCCGTCTTACATCACTTTCTCACATCGCAACTTTTCATAAGACATGAAAACTGCGATCCGCGCATCTCTAATACACATACACAATCACATGACTTGAGCTACCTGTTTTATAAGTTTTTCTATTCTATTCTTACCATGCCAAGGTCTGTCCATAGATGAGTTCAAGCACATTCCTGGCAATATCAAACACAGGTCTCCTCGTCCTCTTCAGTACGTGCTGAGAAAATAATCTGTAGACAAGAAACCAAAGGTAACAGAAGATTAGGCCAAGAGAAGGGTACAGAAAAAGAGAGAAAGAGAGAGAGAGAGAGTATACACACAAACATTTCTATGACTGTGATTCTGAGAGACAGATCCTCACCTCCAGAGGAACTCTCCAAAGAATGTGTCCAGTAGAGTGAAGATGAAGTCCATGAGAAGGAAGCGGTACAACTCCTGGCCTACAAAGCTCTCCCAGCACTGACCACAACATGACCACACACACACACACACACACACACACACACACACACACACACACACACACACACACACACACACACACACACACACACACACACACACACACACACACACACACACACACACACACACACACACACACACACACACACACACACACACCAATTATATACAGAACACAGGCCGTAACAAAAGAGAAAATATTTTCAATTGGACTGGGCACAGTGATGAACCATGTGAGGTAGGATTGAATCCCACCGGAACCTTCTCTCTTGGGAAACTACAAAAACAGTACAAAAATGTAATTAAATGAAATGTTCATGCTACCTGCAGATCGAAGGTCAGAGGTTCCACCGCCACCCTGCCTAGCCAATGGTAGCACAGCACCCCGAGTACGCTCACTTTGAGCATTAAGTTCCTACAACACACACACACACACACACACACACACACACACACACACACACACACACACACATAAATTGCTTCATGAAAAGGACTGTTTCAGCTAAATCAATCATCAATGTTGTGAATTTGGTTACAGGGAGGCGCAGCACCAACCCCCTACCTGCAGATGGCGACGTAGGTGCGTACGCTAGGGGAGTCGTATTCCTCCATCCAAGCAGCAGCATTGAAGAGTCCTGGAAGCAGCAGGTTGATGAGAGACACAACCACAGGGAGAGCCAATAGGCTAGCTTCCTTCAGCAGGGGGTCAGAGTTTGCTGACCGTGCCCTCTCATGGAGGTCCTGTTGGTGGGGAATGGAAAGTGAGCTGTAGGAGGCTTAAGCCTAATTTATGCTCTGTCACACAACATTGTCACGCGCAGAAAATAGCAGACCCACAAGCTCTCAATACGTTGTGAGCTTGTAGGTCCGCTAGTATGAAATGGGGCTTTAGAGGTTGAAGAGACTGGCCCATAACAGTAAGGTTATATATTCAGTCCCCTGGGGCAACCAACAGCCACATATCCTGTTACGTAAACCACTTGAACCCTAGCATCCCTATTCAGATCTACAAGCAGATACAAGCTCACAATGCAATGCACCTATTTTTGGTAAAGAGATTAGTAGCGGGGGAAAAAAGAGTACCAAGTACAAAGTCAACCCGGGCAAGTATTAGTATAAGTGTAACGCCCGGGATTTGAACCCCAGTCTCCCACGTGGAAAGCCAACATTTTATCCACTAAGCCAAAGGGATATCCCTATCACTCGGGGGAAATATTAGACTTTCAGGCCATCAGGCTGAGGTAGTGAACCACTCTGTTACATAAGTATAGAGGGTATAAGTGGTTATGGTGCTTGCAACCTGCAGGATTTTGGCCATCTTACATGATCATTAAATGTCACACTTCAAATTGCAGTCATCCACCACCTTGTCAGACTATGTGAGCTGAATTGAGTCTAGCTGTCATACTGTGCAAGGAAACTAGAACCTACATCTGAAATCGAAATAGCCAGGGCAATATTTTACCTCGAGAAAACAAAACAAAAAAGGAAAGAAGGAAAATGTAGATACGGTTTTGTCAGTAGCAGACAACAAGGATTGGCTACTCTCTAATAGTGACTCGAGTGCCAGGTGGTACAGCTGGGCAAAATAAAAATGGACAAGCCACCACAAGAAAGCTGGCTAACAGGTGACTAACAGTGAAAGAGAAAAGAAGAGAGGAAAGAAGACAGACCGGTTTTAGAGAGAGTTGTGCAAAACAGTGAATCAAAACAAAATTGGATGCATGTTTTAAAGTGTTTATTAAATCTCGTCCATCCTACAAGCAGCTCACCGTAAGCATGTGCTCAGAGAAGAAGTAGATGCCGACAATACAGCTACTGGTGCTGCCGATACAGATAGACCAGGCAAGAGCATGGACCATCAGCCTCCACAGCCTCTGGCACAACGTCTTCTCACCATCCTTACGGTTCACATCTGCCAACAACTCCTACAGAGGAGGGAGACACAGAGAGAGAGAGAGAAAGAGAGTGAGTTAGTGAGTGAGTGAGTGAGTGGCTCTTTTTCACTGCACATACAGTATATGAAGGGGAATTTCACCCATAATGCATCATTCATATCATAAGTGTAGTTACTAGTTAGTCCTCCTCGTGTTACAGATTTTCACTTCACTCGCAAGCCATTTGCTGGTTCAACATGAAATTATCTGTGCACCTTCATGGCTTTTCCTCTAGCGCCACCTCTAGGCCAAACTTTCGACTTGCACACAAGTAGCTCAAATTCTAATGGACAGATAACCATTACTTTACTGTGCACATTCCTGCAAGATGACACAGGGACCCATGACATATCCTCTAGCACCACACAAAATATAAACTTTCTACACAAGATATGATAAGGTATAAGGATAATATAAGGTATAAGGATAATGATGAAACCGTAAGGTATGTCATAATCTAATACACAGCTTCTAGGATGAACCCTTACTGATTTTGCTGACCCGTGGCCCTTCCTCTATCACTTCTGCCAATTTCCAGGTGGGTGTAAGTAGCAGCACAGACTACACTCCTTTGCGTCTTATCATTATCCGCATTCTAAAACTATCAATATTGATGTTGGACACGCCCCCAAGTTGCAGCTTTATACCATTAGCGTACATTGCGCCATAGATCATACGTGTTTGTTTTATGGCTTGCTTGCAAAGCAAATTTCCCATGTGGATACAATGACATGTACTGGAAAGGCTTTTGCACACCAAGCCCAAATTGTCATGCAAAACAAGTGAATAACTTAAATTTGACGTTGTATAGAGGAAGGAATGTGTGAGAGAACCTAATGTGAGTGGAGTGAGAGAGGGGGGGGGGGGGGGGGGGGGGTAGGAGGGAGGGAGGGATAGAGAGATGGCAAGAAGGGAGGGTCAGAGGAGAGGAAGAATGTGTGAGATCATCACATTCCTGTCCACTAATTATGTTCCCTGGAGAGAGAGAAAGAGAGAGTGGGTTTATCTCAATGTATGTTTCTGTCAGTATGCATGTTTATTTGCATGCATGCAGGTGTGCAAGTGTGTGTGTGTGTGTGTGTGTGTGTGTGTGTGTGTGTGTGTGTGTGTGTGTGTGTGTGTGTGTGTGTGTGTGTGTGTGTGTGTGTGTGTGTGTGTGCGCGCGCGTGTACCTTGATCTGGGTGCTGATGTTATCCGACATGAGTTTAATGGAAAACTTCTTGCTAACTTTAAAATCCCAGGAAGAGAAGACCTTGACAGCTAGCATACCATGAGACTTGTATAGATGGAAACTCCGTCCAAACGACTGGGACATGCTGTTAGGAAGGAGAGCACAGAGGAGATACTTTTTTCATATGGCAGGCTTTTCTGTATAATAATGTGTCTTGCTCATTTTTATATTATTATACTGTATAATGTGTTCCCAAAAAACTCTTGTTAGTCTCATTTACACACAGACAGACAGACAGACAGACAGACAGACAGACAGACAGACAGACAGACAGACACAGTACCTGTACACTAGTATGATGCAGGTGATGAAATAGGCCACTCCTATAGTGAAGAAGTAAGCCAGAGACATGTTGTAGGAGAGTCGGGGGGACAGACAGTCTTCCTGCCCTGTCCCATTGGACACCGTCAGGTTCTGTCCCCCACCTGTGTCCCTGCAGCTCTTATTGAGTGTTAAGTTACTGTAGTAACCGTAGTACATCACTGAGTCTGAGAAGTAGCCCTGAGAAAAGCAACAGAGAAACAAAGGCTTAGGAGTTGAACCACAATGGAATGAAATCACATATCGTTGTAAAACCTTGTAAAACCAAAACAGTAACTTTTTAGGAAATGGAAAAAATAACAGGTGTTCAAATGCAGCCAGCGTAGTTATGATTTAGTCACAAGCTTTTGTTAATAGTTAATAATAACCACTTTCAACCTGGTGTCCCCATTTTGGGCAAATATACAAGCTCCATAACGCTTCACAACACTCATTATAAATGTTTGTAATTAACAACTTATAACAAAGACATTTTATAACTGACTAAGTTATGATAGTTATACCTGTTGTACAATATGCTGTTCCACTGAACTTATAATGCATTATGACCAGCACTTATAATACGTCGTAAACGTTGTTATAAGTAGTCAAACATGATTATAAACATTTATAATGAGTGTTATAATGCTTTATAAGAATATTATAATGCATTATAGACCCAACCTTAATAAACAGTCATACCAAAATTACAATATGGAGACACAATGTTTCGGCCCAAATGCAACAATATGCTATTTTCACATTATTTGTTCATCATTTCACAATTGAAATCTGTTCTATTGGCCAAGTACATTTGCACATTCTGTACACAGAATTCAACTTGGTTCAGATACTGTATGTACATTGAGTACACAGCTCTATATCACTTATCAAACATGAACCCAATTTACGACTACCAGCTGCTGGTCCACACATAAAATAGAAAAGAAAATTGTGTTGAATGTTTCTAACAACATAAAGCCTCAAAGCTTTTAATGAAAAGCCACTCAACATGATTAATGAAGTCAATTCTTAATCTGATACCCTTCCAGGTTCTTACCTCCCCAGTGAACAGCTCAAGCCCAGAGCTGTGGCTCGGGCCCAGGGAGGTCTGAAGGGTCGGGGGATACACAGCCTGGGGCAGCACCAGGAAGGCCCCAATCAACAGGAACAGGAAGACATTGAAGAAGAGGAGGGTTTTGAGGAAGATGAAATAGGAGAGGACGCCGGTGCCGAAGCGGCCACTCACCCTCTTCAGCGCTACATGCCAGAGCTGGAGGGAGTGCAGGAAAGACAGCCAGCTGTACCAGGACTGTCTTCCCGCCTGGAGAGAAGAGGAGACAGAAGCAAAGGGAAGGGTTGGGTGGAAGGTATTATATACTATTCCTGATAGTGTTGCTTGTTATGAGAAGAAAGGCTAGCAACTGACCTCAACAATAATTCCATCGAAGTTCAGTTTTAAGTCCAGAAACTAAAAACTGCAAAAACTAATTGAAAATGTGACCCATTAAATGTTACTAAATGGTACACTATCCACTTCCATAACAAACAATACTTTGGGCAGGATACAAGTAAAACATTAAGACATTTTCCTTTATTTCACTGCTCTTTAGCTTTATGGGGCAAAATAGCCAACATGTGTTTGTGGTTTGTGCTTGCGTGTGCGTGTGTGTGTGTGTGTGTGTGTGTGTGTGTGTGTGTGTGTGTGTGTGTGTGTGTGTGTGTGTGTGTGTGTGTGTGTGTGTGTGTGTGTGTGTGTGTGTGTGTGTGTGTCCATGCGTGCATGCAAAACTAATGACTCACACTCTGAGGGCTATAAAGTATTGGCCAACAGGCTCAAGCACCTACATACTTTACAGACAGTATATAAAACATCTGTTGTTTGTGTGTGCGCGGAAGACTCATGAATATATTTTCTGAAACCTTATTTGAACTCAAAACGTTTCACAACTTTCACAACTGTCTCAGTGCCCAAAGACTCCTCTTCTAATGCATGATACATGCAGCCTAGCTGATACAGTAGGTCCAAGGTTATTGTCACAGCTTGCCAATAAAAACAAGTAGATGCAAAATAGCCACTAAAGCAACAACAAACAAGATCTGTTGTCTCCTTCTTCAATAATGTCCGGTCTGGGTTTTCCACACGTCTTAACATTGTTGGTGATACTATATGTGATATGTGTATCCATTTTCCTGTTTCAACAGTTACATACACCTGTGCCCTGTTGATTACATCCTCCTGGCCTTGACTAGTGGCTCAAAGTCAGCATTACAGCGGACAGACAGGCGAACGTACTACAAATGCACCAGGCGCCAAAAGTGTCTCTGTTCATTTTGAAGCCAATGCCTAAGTAATCATTAATGGCCCAGCAAGTGGCGCTAATTCCCTCCTGCGGCTGCATAAAAACTTAAATTCCATCCATGTCAAGACTTTACACTTGGGTTACACTTTATTCAGTTCTTCCGTGACCTAGGATAAACTTTTCTACCATAGTTTCTCAAGATATCCTGCTAACAGACAGATGAGGTGGAGGACATGAAATACAGGAAGTAGAATGGAGAAAGAAAGAATTAGGCGAGAGATGGCGACTCACAGTGATGATGTTATACTTGAGCTGCTTGCAGCATGGGATCTTGCTGTTAGAGAAGGAACGCTTTGGCTTATTCAATGCCTGCCTCCTGGAGAGACAAAGAGAGTGGGAGAGAGAGGGATTGAGAGAGAGACGGGAGAAAAAGACAGGGGAGAGAGAGACAGAGAATTCATTGAAGACTTATCATGAAACAGCGTTCCATGGGACAAGGTAGTCATACAAAGAGAACAACATGAACATTCTGTCCTAACTTACCTGATTTCCATCTTCTCAGCCACGCTGAGTGGCATGGCCCTGAGCATCCTTACCCTGTCACTCACTGACAAGTTTTGCAAGTTGTTCACCAGCTGCTCTCTCTTATTCCCTGGAACACATGACATAGTCACATATGGTATGGTTATGCTGCACACAGTATTAATTTAACTCTTGAGAGTGTAAAATTGGACCCAAATGGAACTGCTAGGATCCACTTTGGTTGGAGGAATGGAGGTGAGAGGGACATACAAAGAGAGAGAGTGTGTTTGCATGTCTGTGTCTCCACTCACTCTCTCCTCCGTCGGTTTCCAATAAGTCCGTTTCCACCATGTACCCTCGTATGGAGGGCCGCGCAGAGTGTGAGAAGTCTTTGATGGAGGGACGGCTCTGCCTGCGTCTCCTCAGCTGCATGGTCCTGTTGTAGTACTGAGAGATAATGGCTCCACGGCTGCGACCTGGAAAATAAATTATATTAATCAGACCTATTTGATCCCGCGGGGGAAATTCAGTTTTCAGCATCAACCAGCTGATTGCTGCTCATGCGATGCGAGAGTGTGGTCCAGCCAACACCAACTCGGGACTCCTGAATCACTGCCCTCCACACTCTCCTATCTAGCATCAGGGTCTTGAGCTCTACAGTGTTGTTAGTACTGTAGGTGGTGCACATCGTGCCTTTCCTGGCTTTGACCTGGGTTCGCTTCCACAGTGTCAGTTTGCTTGCCACTAGTTCCGGGTGCCTGACGCAGTGCCCCGGCAGCCGCATCCTTCTCTCTCTCTGACTTTGTCTGTGACCCGTGGTAGGACCCCGTAGAGGACCACATTTCTGATGTGGTCCCACGTGTATGGTCGAACATGCTTCCGGTCTGAAGAGCAGATCCTGTTCTCAACTTTTATGGTGCAAAATTATGGACCATAAAAACTGTTTCAGAAAGAGAACTACATTTATATCCCTACATTGGACTGGTTCCGAAAGAGAAACAGACTAGTCCTTGAAAGAAAGATAAGCTTCACAGCTGGTGCCAGCTGGGTCTACTGCAGCCACTTTGATTATGCCTCTACCCTTCACTTCTATTTTTATTTCATCTTTATTGTCATTTATTCGATCATTTTTCTTCTTTTTTGTACTTGAATGTATTTTATTTTTACTACTGTTCTTCTGGTGATGTCAATGGTGGCATCTAAGTATTATCTACATCTATCTGTTTTAATACCCTGCACGTATGTTAAAAATAAGCAAAAACATCCATTCTAGTAAAAACAAAGCATTGCTGTGTACCAACTCCTAGAATACCTTTCCATAAGTCAACACATTGCAATAACTTCTAGTCTTCAGACTGGCTCTGTCAACAGAAATACAGGGAAGTGTGTATGTGTACAACATGTTGCATATTATCTACCAGTGTGATAGGAAGCAGTAGTTGGCACTGTTGAGACACAACACGCAACCCGCTCGATTTCCTGTCTCTCACTCTCTCTGCATGTCTCCCTTTCTCGCCCTCCCTCTCTGCATGTCGCTCTCACTATCTCTGCCCCCCTCCCTCCCTCCCTCTGCCTCCAGGGAGAATTAACGGCAAAGCAAAGCATCTCACACCAGTCTAGATGCCGATCATGGAAACATATCGCTCTGTCTGTCTGTCTACAGACAGGAGACTAGAGGTGATCGAGCCTTTGCTGCGGCTGCCCCGAGGCTCTGGAATATCCTTCCATTTAATATAAGAGCCTCTCAGTCCATAGACATTTTTAAATCACTATTGAAGACATATTTCTTTTCTCTGGCCTTTGAGCACAGCTAATCTGATAATCCTTGACCACTGACTCTACCTCACTATTTTGTGCTGTGCATTTTTAAATTGCTGCATGTATTTTTGTATTGTATGCATTGTGACATTGTTGTTTCTACTGCTGTGTTGTATAGCACTTTGGTTGGCTTCGGTCATTTGAAATGTGCTCTATAAAAAAGAAAATATTTGAGTTGTCTCAGTCTCACTCTCTTTACTCGCTCGTTCGCTCACTCTCTCAGAGACTTCCATTCATCACTCTCTCTCTTTCCGTCTGTACTTACCGATGGTGCGACTGGGCATGGAGGACAGGATAGATTGGGTGGCGGCAGACCATCGTTCAGCGATCAGCGGGTCAGCGTACCTGTCCTCCTCCTCACTGCCACCCCGTCGTCTCCCCCTCCCACCACCTCCCCACGGCTCCTGCCCTGGATTGGACAGCTGGGCCACGCTGTCTGGAGAAGGAAAACAAGACACATAATGGGCCGTATTCACACAGCAGGCATTTTGCTCTTACTTCAGACACACACAGTCACTACCTCGTTGCTCCTCATCCAGGTCATGTAGGTGCTGGAGCTCCAACTCAACCAGCTGGCTGAAAGATTCATGGACACCCTCCTCATCCACAGGACTCCTGACACACACACACACACACACACACACACACACACACACACACACACACACACACACACACACACACACACACACACACACACACACACACACACACACACACACACACACACACACACACACACACACACACACACACACACACGTCACTAGTGTTCACTGCATGCATGCTAAAAGGTTACTTAAGAGGATAGATGAAGAGAGAGGGGTAGTGAGGAGACTATTCTGGTTTTCAGGGTTCATTGACACACATCAGACCAAACCACAATGGCCCAAGTTCCACTGGTCATTGACCTCTCCTCAAAACTAAACATGGATCTGATGGGGACTTTTTGAACGTCCCCATCAGAACATTTATGCATATTTAATTTTGCACAATAAACTGCAACTTACTTGAAATTAATCAGTCAATATTTTTACCAAACAGTTAAAATACTGAGCTATGCATGAAACCTTTTCATTCTATAAACATTTATTACCTTAATTAACAGCAGTCTCTTGTGATTATCAGGGTATTTGTGTGTGATGTATTTGTGAATTACTGCGCAGTCCTAGTGTATGCACACACAAATATAATACGTACAGTCATTCGTACTCTGTCTCTACCTCCATTTGCTAAACTTGCACCCTTTTCAACTGTACACTATAGCAGTCCTGCACCACACCAAATGGCCTTGTACAGTCTTGCATGGCCCTGCAACCAGTAATATCTCCGGTTTCCATAGCAAAATAGTACCCCTTCAAATCTACAGCTATGCGTAATGCAAGTACATAGGTGGAGATTGCTTCTTGCCTAACAATGTATTATGTAATGTAGACAAGTGGCCAATCGTCCTGTGCACCAATGCAAATCAGCTGTGCAGGCAGTTCTCTAGCTATCGTATGAACCAAATGAGAGTGTAAAAATGGAACCAAAATGTGGATGTTGTTAATAAAACTGTCGTACTATTAACAACGAATGTAAACAAATCACAGCAAAGATCACAACAAACTATATACATGTCCTGAAGTCCTGGGGGAGAGCAAATACAGTCCTCACTTTAGACTACCAAAACATCATGACCACGGCCAATCAGTAGCAAGCCGTGTTAAGGCCGCTCTCCACCGCACCGATTTTGGTCCGACTCGGCGTTGGAAAGCATTGGAAAGCGCTGCAAAGCGTCTGCTGCCGACAACCTGTTGTCGGATAGCGCTGTTCCGTCGGGACCTCTATCGACGGGACGATGAGAAACCGAGCATGTTCAGTTGTTAGGCCGACCGGTACAACTGTCGATAGCCGTGGGGTAGTGAAGAAGGCCAGCCTGCCAGCTCTAACGCATTTGCACAACAATGTGCACATCGGTCGACAGTTTGTGCAGAACTAAATATAAACTTTTGCCAGTCTGTTGTAGTCTGAAGTAGTCTGTTTGGTGGAGAGTCACCTTTACACATCACCGGTTTGGCCTTGTTTGGCCTGCCTCAGACTGCTCAGGAAGTGGAGCCAAAATTGGCACCCTTTTCGACCCCTTTCGGCCCCACTGAGCCCACTTTGGCCCGGGTCCTTGAATCTGGAAACGATAGCACAAGCTGGCGGTGCTGTGCAGTGCGGGGACTGCATGGTATGTGGAAACGTAGCATAACGTGAGAAAAAACTAGTACCTTTGTGTAGACAACAGACCTGCTTTACAATAGCATTCAGTGGTACCATACTGTAGGTCTGGGAAAACCTTGTTTACACACTTTCCTGTCTTAACAAGAGATCAAAGAGCCAAGCTAACCCTGTCATCTCCTTATCGTCTCCCAGCTCTCTGGGTTTCTTATAGCCATGAGGATATACAGTACAACAACAACAACAACAACAACAACAACTGGACAGACACACAGGACGAGGAAGAAAGAGAACTTTCGGAGAACTCAGAGGCTGCAAATACATAAGAACTTGTAAATAGGAATAGAGGGAGTAAAAGTACTGCTGCACAGATAATTGTGTGTAACAGTTTATTGTATTGACAGACATAAAATACCAGCAATATTTAAACGTTTAATTTCAATTAGATCAACCACCACTGTAGTTGATAACAAACACAAGAGATTACAAAGAGTGCAGTGATTGTGAACTGTAACTGTTTACCAAATCATTCAATATCAGTGAACTGTGGTTTATCAATATTGGTGCATTGATAAAGGAGGAAGAAGAAAATGTATGGACGAAAGTGAAATAGGAAGTTTGTAATACTCACTCCAGTGCAGCTTCCATGAAGTGGGGGCTAAAGTTCACATTGTGAGCCATTCTCTCACTCTATCTTTTGGTCTAGGTTCGTCGAAATCTGTGCTTGACCAATCACAGGGGAGGGATCACACCCTCATGGACCTTGGACCCGCTCTCACCTCCCCTGTCATAGTGATGATGACTCCATCTGAGAGTGACAGAAATAGGAGAAGCAAAGACAGACAGAGGGAAGTGAAGGGAGAAGAGAAGAAAGCGGTGAAAGACCGAGAAGGAGCAAAGGAGAGAGGGGAGGGAGACAGACAGGACAGAAGGCGTGGAGGGATAGAACGGAGAAAGATAAATGGGAAGAAGATACAGGTAGTATTTGAGGGAGTGAGCAGAGGGAGGAAGGTGGAGAGAGAAAAAGCCAAGGGATAGAGTGGTTGACACAGGCAGGAAGGAGTTAAGGTAGCACAAGAATTGAGAGAGAGAGAGAGAGAGAGAGAGAGAGAGAGAGAGAGAGAGAGAGAGAGAGAGAGAGAGAGAGAGAGAGGAGGAATGTTCGCAGTTACTCACCAAGTTATTAGAGGTGTGTGACTCTCTGGTCATGTTGTAACTGGTCTGCTGACAGCACATTTCAACTATAATACACACCTATACACATGAACACATACACCTTTTGTTTAATTTCACCAGTGATATGTGAGCTGTAATGTGTCAGACTTCCGGCTTGACAAGTCATGGAGGGACACGCAAGTTTGACAGCTCCAGCAGTATTATCAAAGTTTCGGCTTTATAGACACTTTTCAACAGTCAATTTCTAGTAGTATTCAAGCTAACATATTCCTTTTTGATTCGTTTTGTGTTTTGTCCCGGATAATGCCTTCAAAACCAAACAAATCAACAAGAGCTGTATTTTGTCTGAGCCATATGAGTGTATCTCTCTAAGGGGCATTTAACATCACAGCATTGAGTTGAGTTCATGTTCACAGTAGTGACATTTTAGGCCACTCTATTTCTTAACTATTTGGCCATGCAATTCGGAAACAATGCAAGTCGATCCATTTATACTGGAAGTGCAGCACAAATGTTATGCGAAGCTCGGCCAATCAGTTAAGCCGATGGGTCATGTTAGCCAATTAGGCACTTATACAGGCTTCGCGGTACAAAAGTGACGTGACACTCCGTCAATCCCTGAGTAGCCGAAGGTTTCGGTTGGCCGATGAGTACAATCTCCCGAACACATTTCTGCGTCTTTCTCAGATCTGTGGGCCGACAGATACAGACATTCGTGTTTTTTTGGTTCTCGGAAACCATTGGTCCATCAGATTGACATTTGGCATTGCAAACCTCGGGGTCATGAATAATCATGTATGATTATTCATGACCCCGAGGTTTGCAATGCCAAATGACCTATCAGCCAGACACTGCCCGAGTTATGCTGGGGACACATTTTAGATTCCGTAAATTATAGTACAAAATATAGACGTCACTGGAGCTGTTTTAGCACTATATCTTCAGATAACATCTGTAGCTACACAACTTCAAGCTAAATAACTCTTAAAACAAAGCAATGGGCATCAGAAAGATTATAGGTTTGAGGATATGTGACATTAAGCCTGAATGGAATGAATGAACAATCATCATTAGCAGGTCTACTGCCAAAGGGGAGAATTCTCCCCTTTTTTGACCATCATTAGGTTCCACTTGCACACAAAATATATATATTTTTTAAAATGGGTAGAAGATTGTCATGAAAGTTAATGCGCTCAGCAAGTTTGCATCTCACTGATGTTGGTGGCCATCATTAGGTTCCACTTGCACACAAAATATATATATTTTTTAAAATGGGTAGAAGATTGTCATGAAAGTTAATGCGCTCAGCAAGTTTGCATCTCACTGATGTTGGTGGTGACCCCATTGCATTTCCTCTAGTGCCACGTGCCACCCTAGACAAAACCTCCACTTCCACACAAGTTATCTCAAAATCTAATGAGCAGATTGCAAAGAAACTTGCTGAGCACATTTATGCTCCTTGGAACGAACCTTAACTATTTTAGTGACACTGTGACATATCCTCATGGCAAAATAAACATTTCAAACAAGATATCTTAAGATCTAATAGGCAGATTCCAGAATGAACCCTACTGATTTCGGTGACCCAATGACTTTATCTCTAGTGCAAACCGTCAGCAAATTTCCAGTTGGGTGTAAGGAACACAGACTTCAGGGGCTGTTAGTGGGCATGGACACATACAGTACAGTAGTCTTGTTACACTCTCAGAGTTTAATCCACTTTTAATACAGTTAATACAGTTTCATATTCTCTTCATCATGGTGACAGCGAAAGAAGAGAACAACTGTCACCACCATGAAGAGAATCCAGACCATTCAACAGCACTTAAAAGCCTATCTAGCCTAGTCTGTTATATCAGCAAGAAGGAACTGTGGCAGCAAACAAGATCACAGCCTCAGCCTGTAGAGGAATACATCCTCCAAAGATGATGGATTGGTCACACTCTTTCTCAAGCCTGTATCTAACAACACAACAAGATATGCCCTCTTTTGGAATCCACAAGAGAAAAGGAAAAGAGGCAGACCAAGAAACACCTGGCGCCAGGACCTGGAAGCAGATGTGAAGAGGTCTGACCATACATGGGGACAGCTGGAGAAATTGGCCAAGGACGAAATGCCTGTAGGGCCCTTGTTCGCGGCCTTTGCCCAAAGTTTGGCTATAGTAACTGTAAGTGAGGTTTCATATAGACTACTAGTACACATTCTATGACAGTTTTGTTATGCATATGCATAGTACACAAAAGGCCTTGAATTGAGTACTACTTTGTAATAACAAAATGTGTACTACTAAGTAATATTTTGAGTCGCCTAGTTAGAGAAGCAGGCTTGTTACAAGGAGAGCCGTGGTTTAAATCCCCAGACCAGCTGTGAAACTCTGGGTGAGTTAAGTGAACAATAAATACTTTCCTGTCTAACTCAACAAGCAGAGTTCAACAAAGTAGACTAAATGGCAAACAGTAGAAGTCAGTGGCTGTACTAAAGTATGGAAGCACAATAGACAATATGCAATCATTTCGGCCGATATCCAATAACCAATTAATTAATGCATGGTTAAACTGATCAATATTTACCCATACTGATATTAAAATACAAGTTTCCAGAAGGGTTTACCTTACACCTGTTATACTGTACAGTAACTGTGATTCTGGGTTCAGATGTAGAATTCTAAAAAGGCATTCTTATTACCCGATTTATTAAGCCTATACTGATGGACATATTAACTTAAGTTCAAACAATTTAAATGTAGTAAAGATTTGTTCAACTTTTTTGCTTTTATTTGTTCTACAGGTAGACCCTGTTAGAAGCTTCCCCGGACAACACTGACAATGAACTAGAAACTGTTATAAAGAAGCCTACATCACATGTGACAAGAAGTTATGTCATTATGTCCAGTCAGGACCGTTCTATTGTCATGCTAGCTCTACTGAGGGCTGAGTGGTCAGAGTCAACTGTCACATGGCTGATAGGGGGAATATTCATGAGAACAGAGAAACAGAATGATTCATTGTGACAGCTCTGTGGACCACGTCATTCAGTTTTTTGGGGATTTGAACAACCGTGCTTGTGTTACGTGTGTGTGTGTGTGTGTGTGTGTGTGTGTGTGTGTGTGTGTGTGTGTGTGTGTGTGTGTGTGTGTGTGTGTGTGTGTGTGTGTGTGTGTGTGTGTGGTCACTGTGTTAGTGACTTATCCCCTGCCTGGACTCACTCTTTCTCACCCTCACTCTTTCGGTGTGCCTTTGTTAAGTTATGTGTACTGTTCTATTAGTATGTATTATTGTGTTTTTACTTTTTTTATGGTTATTTATTCTGTTGGGTGTTGCTGTATGTTTTATAATGGACCACAATGGAAACAAGCTTTGGGTTTTTGTGTTTAATCCCTCTCCATGCTTTTAATTGGTGATACTGTAAATTTAATTGTTGCCATTAAGTATTCTATTCTACTTTGTGCTCTGTGTGTGTTGTGTATGCTTGTGCACTGTCCGTGCACATGTCATGGGCCAACAATATGTCTTCGGTTAATATGTCAACCTTTGTGAAAATTCTCAAGGACAAAGAGAACCATTTCCTGTTATCGTCTTTTACGGACTCTAGGGTTCAAGTTTCTACACAAAAACATAATTGTCTATGTTCGGGGCAGGGACTCCGTGTGGGGAGGTGATCTTTGTCCCTGTGCTAGTGAATCTACAGTCTGCGACAGTGCCTGTCAGGAAGGTGTTGTACGGGAGGAGTAGTACAGAGGTGCTATTTCCTCCCTGTGGGGGCTCCTCAACAGGCAAGTGAGCTAGTAGGGTACAACAGCAGTGACAAAAACACATAAATGTGTGGGGAGGATTAATTGTCATAATGGAATGACTAAATATAACATAAAATAAAAAAGACACAATGTATATAAGAATAATATATAAATAAAACAATAATTGTCTTGATTTAATCATGATTATAAAAGTCAAGAAGTCAGCCTACTTGTTTGTAGAGTGTTCAGAGTTTAATTACATTGTCAGACACCAATTAAAATCTGTCTTTAGTCTGTCAATAGTACCTCTGGGGTGTGTGCTGAATGATTTGGAGTGGAGAAGGTACAGCAATGACTGTGTACAACAAGAGCACCTGCATATGCACTGAACTCAAATGAATCGTTGATTTGAATTGTACCATTTCACAAAGAGAGAGATCTCTGAAACAAACCCTTGTACATCCCAGGTACGTACAGTCAAATACAGTACAGTCAGTGACAGTCACGTGACAGTACACCACCCGACAGAACACAGTCATTTACTTTTCTGAACAGATATTTGTGCTGTGTGTGTGTTGTGTGTGTGTGGGTGGTGTGTGTGTGTGTGTGTGTGTGTGGTGTGTGTGTGTGTTTTTGTGTGTGTGTGTGTGCTGTGTGTGTGTGTGTGTGTGTGTGTGTGTGTGTGTGTGTGTGTGTGTGTGTGTGTGTGTGTGTGTGTGTGTTGTGTTGTGTGTGTGTGTTGTGTGTCCTGCTCTGGGATGTGGACGTTCTCTCTGTATTCCTCTTCTGTATTACAGTGCTTTTGTCTTTGTCTATTGTGACAGTCTCTGACAGTCAGTTAAACAACACATACTCAATGAAAGGATTCATAAAGTCCATTCACTCACAGTTATAGCTTCAACATGTACTCAAAAAACTCATGCTATCGTTAATCATCCAAATTCCAGTCCATCTCTGTAGCTTTCTCAGTCTCTCATTTTAGTTCATTCATACTTTATAGGCTACTTCGTTATACGGCTACTTAGTTATACGGCTACTTCGTTCGCAAACACAACAAAACAACAAAAACGCAACAAATGCAGTATATTTGCCTAACCATTAGTATGCGCTTGTTTCAAGGACAGACTTATGAAGTAACAAATGCCCAGTGAGAAATCAAAGGAAAGGTCGGAGTAGTTGGAGGACACGGGTTTTTCCCCAGTTATTGTCCTTTAACATCAAAGTGGGCCATATTTAATCTCCTTTCAATGCATGTATTCACTCAGCAACAATGAGAATTTTCGACGCAACGGCTCTGTTTGCCAGCTCTACAAACATACTTTTCTGGCTATTTCAGTTCTCCAGTCATCTTATTTTACATGACATTATACAGTAGTTATTATATTTACTGTAGCTGACAGGCTTATCCACAATGTCAGATCAGAATCTAACAGTAGAATAAAGCTCCAATCCCTAGATTACAATGTATGAGTAGCCTACAATTAAGCGCATTTGGTCACACAAGATTGATATTGATAGATTGATTGATTGATTCATTCATTCATTGAAAAAATAAGGGCATATACAATGCATGATCAAATACAAGTATACACAAAATCTCAAAGGGATAAAAACACAACAAAGCCTGAAGGCTTATTTACATTGTGGTCCCTTGCAATGTATACTTGCAATGCATACTGTACCTACTGCTCCATCATCTTTTTGTTTTTCAGGGGGGACAGGGAGAGGGAGGGCGAAGAAAAATGCAACAGTAAAGAAGTGGCAGGTATTTAGCCTACATGAGTTAAATTATCACTGAGGATGTTATTGTGAAATTTAGGCAGTATAGGAGCCAGGGTGATTGACTTTGAAGAAATCTTTTTTTTTACCATTTCACTATTCATTCAATGACTGCTATTTGGCTCTGTAAGGCAGTGCTTAGTATCCAAAGTGAACATTGTTCTTTGTATTCTGTCTCCATTCCATTGTATTCTGTTCTATCCATTTCCCTGCTTTCCCATTGGTTTATGTCAGTCTCTGCTTCAGCCAGTCAAAAGACAGACAATATAGACAGTAGACACAGTGCTGGAGTGAACAGATGTCTTCAGCATTGCTGGCTTTAGCTAGTCATTCTCTCAATCCTTCACTGTCACTGTTCCAACTGTGTGTGTGTGTGTGTGTGTGTGTGTGTGTGTGTGTGTGTGTGTGTGTGTGTGTGTGTGTGTGTGTGTGTGTGTGTGTGTGTGTGTGTGTGTGTGTGTGTGTGTGTGTGTGTGTGTGTGTGTGTGTGTGTGTGTGTGTGTGTGTGTGTGTGTGTGTGTGTGTGTACAATAACCATCACAAATGCAGTCCCACTGTTGTCCTAGGACACTGTGGGGGTGAGGGAAGCGGAGGGTTTGGTGTGGGAGGTGGGGGAGTCACTGGATGAACTCAATCTGACAGAGAGGTCACAGTTAAACTGTACTAGTGCCAAACAAAACACAGTGGGAAAGACAGAGTAGGATATGATGGAGCTCAGATTTACTGCATCTCAGGTTACAGAGAGTGACTTGTAGTGTAGATATAGGATGGTAAACTACAAAACATGAATATAGTGGCAATGAGAATGTTAAGTAGAAATGATATGACCGCAAAGAGATGATTATGAACAAACCATTAAGGAGTCACATTAAGCTGGAACACAGCAATGGCAGTCATAAATATAGAAGTTGTTTAGTGTGACCACGGCTAAAAGCACAACCCTGATTGCCTTCCCCAGGCTGACAGCCTGGGAGGCAAAGTCAATGTTTTTGTCCTGACAAAGGTTCAATTTAGTTGGCATAGTTCCATAAGAAGTCCAACAGGGGGAGGAGAAGTGCTCAGCTACATGTTGAGGACAAGGGGTTTGTCCCTGATGTTTTCAATTAGCCATTACTGTGCGTCATATGAAAGGGTGGGGGGGGGGGGGCAAAAAATGAGGAGAAAAGCAGAAGGCACTGCATGTGGTTTACAGCATGTCATTAAGTTGAAACACTGTAACCCACGTGATGTCATCAATGACCAGCTTGTAAACAAGCAGCAAAGTGAATCAAAAATAACATCTACTGATTGTCTATCATAAAATGCTTCAGATTTGCGGTTTTGATAACATACGACTACAGGCAATTTATTGAGCTCAGACCTATTTTGGTACAGAGGCATGTAATTGTGGTGTTGACTATTTTCGTACTGGAGAGTGAGGGAAGGAACTTTGAAGGAAGTTTGAGAAAGGCCAGGTCCAGATAAAGCACTTCACAAGGAGTGTACAGGAAAACAGAGGAAGGAGAGAGAATGGAGAGATAGTAGTGTGACTGACAGAGAAGATAGGGGCCAGGATATTATACACTGCTCAAAATAATTAAGGGAACACTTTGATCCCTTAATTCTTTTGAGCAGTTTTTGTTAGCAGTATGTGCACAGTTCATGAAAACTCAAAATAATTAAGGGATCAAAGTGTTCCCTACATTTCTTTGAGCAGTATAGTATAGAATGTTCAATTTGTTATTAAGAGTTGCACACAGTCGCGCACGCACACACAATAGTTAAAGCATTATCATAACCATCTAAAAATCCTTTCCCACTTCATTCACATAAACAGCAGCAAAGTTGCAGGCTCTCTGCTGGCTAGATCACAGAGACTGGAAACTCCAAAACAGAGCCAGGATTCCCATGAGCAGAACAATGTGTGGGAGGTTTTCCTCTGCTCTGCAAGAGGAGGAAACTTTATACTGTTAATCCACAAATGTGGACATTTGCCTTTTGGATACAATGTGCTAATAATAACGAACACGATCAATTAAGCACAAGACACAATTACAACAAATATCCCAGTATTGTGCAAATTGTGCATTGTGCAATACACCTCTAAGAAGCCGTCTGTACTGTAAGCTCTCTTTGGAAAATATACATTACAATTCAGCCACACACATGTCCTGCATTATATTAGTACATGTTCAACAGCAAATTATTTTACCAAATTGCATGGCATGGTTATCTCAGTTCATGATTGCAATTCCTAAGAGTTTATCTCTTTTAAATTCAGTATCAATTCAAATAACTGTATTGGCACAATGATAATTTGTATGTAGGCTATGTCAAAGCCGTTTTCTACAAAACAAGTACATTTAAGTGACAATCGTGGAAATATCTCTCTCCAACTGGTCAGTGACTTAGCTATTATTAAAACTCCTTTAGTTTAGGCTCACAAGATAGTCAACCATACCACAGTCTATAGCATGTTTAAGAGTAGCAGTTGTTGTGTCCCAAATCCCAATACACCAATAATCACGCACACGCAAACACACACACACACACACACACACACACACACACACACACACACACACACACACACACACACACACGCACGGGCTACAGTGTATTCAACCAAGACAGTGCAAGCCACATATGTGCAAGCCAGGCGTTGATAAAATGATATCATAAAATGTTAAAGTTGTGATAATAACCAATGGAAACATATTTCGGACACCTTGAAAACATCGACATAACCTTCTTCTCCAACTTTAAAAGTTTAAAACTATTCAGCCAACGTTACCAGTGCTCCCTGCGTTTACTACCTGTCATATGTTAACAGTAACAGTACGCCTTCATCGCTCAAGTCCACTACGTCGTGTTTGTAAACAAGCAATAAAAGTAAACAAACACCTAGTTTCAGAAATCATCGTTCACTCACCCAGTGTGCAAAGTCTGCAAACTTGTCCAGCCGGTTGTTTCCGATGTTAATCTGCTGCAGCGCAGCTCCGTCTGACTGTCTATCTCACACTCAGTGTTGCCATGTCAGCATAAAATAAGCCTTGTTTTTCTGTAAAGTTGCTTATAAATATATTGGCAGTTGCGGGTTGCGGTTTTTGGGGCTTGTTTCTAAAGTGTAGTTGCTTATTTGGGCTTGTTTCCTAAATGTTGTCTAAACCAGTGGTTCTCAAACCTTTTCATGTCAAGGAAACCCGACTGGAAATATTTTGTGTCAGCAACACGTGTACCAGATTTGTGCTGTTAAAATATTTAAAATATATTGCAATTTTTTTCAAGATTCTTTTGAAAAACGCAGATCTACAAGCTCACAAGATCTTGTAGATCGGCTATTTTCAAATATCCGATGTTTATAGTTATAGGTGTGCTGCAGTGTTGCTTCTTCTGGGCGTGTTTTCATAGACCAGCTGTTGCTTATTTCTCTCGCAACATCTGGCAACACTTATCACAATAGAAACCCGTCCCCTCGGCATGTGTAACCAGGCGCAACCATTTTCCTTGGGGGTGGATACAATAATACACTAATCCTAAAGTCTAAAGTCTGTTTACAAACTGTCTGAGAAGATAAATTTAGGAAAAATCAGCCTTTTACCTTCAATAATATTACGGCAACAACATACACAGGCTGATACTTCTGAATATGTATGCGTGCAATTAACTTTGAAGAAATGTTTCCGCAAAATGGTTCCGTCCTGTTTCACAGTTGAAATCTGTGCCCCCGGACGGTCGGACGAAGGATTTGTAACTGTAACTGTATTGCTGCTTCTGCCCACTATCGTTTAATCTCAGAGTCTCGGACCAATATATTAAATTAATATTATACGTCAAAGTAACCACATGAAACAGCAATAATGCTGAGTAATGTAGATATAGTATTATAGCCTTAACCTTCTACAATAGACGACAAGACACTGCCAGGTGTAGGCTAACTATATTGCGCAATATGCTGCTACGAAAATAACATTAAATGACTACTAACCTACTTACAAAGAACAAATACAAAGATAATTGGAATCATCATGTAAAATAGGCCTACCTTCGTATGGCTAGTTGGGTGAAATTTCCTCAAGAAAAGTTATATTATTATTGTTGTAGTAGTTGTAGTAGTAGTAGTGGTGGTTCCCCTCTCTCAGTCTAACGGAAAGCTACCCACTGAGTGGAGCCTACCTGCCTGGCCTGGCCACTGTGGCCACACCTTTGGAGAATAAACATGCATGAAATACTTATCCTATGACTGATGCTGGTCTTCATAAGCTGACATGGTTATTGTTTGTTTCCACAACACAAAGCACTCCCTGTGCATAATCTCTCTTTTCATATCCAGTATTGCTGCATAAGCTAATGCACACATTTTATTGATTGATTGATTGATTGATTGATTGATTGATTGATTGATTGATTGATCGAATACTTTATTAGTCAGAAATTTAAACAGCTCAGTACAGTAAGAAATTAAAGCTAAAACGATTAGTGGGGACTTGTTTCCGTTGTGGTCCTTTCTATTAAATTAATCAACATAGCAGCATACACACATTAACACGATGTCATCAACAATTACAAACACTATATGTACGAAAATTACATTTGCCTCCACTTTTGGTGTCCTGATGGACAGGTTTTTCAGGGCAATTTGCTGAGTTGTATTTGTAGGTTATTTCCCTAGGCCTAGGGGATCAATCAAGCCAACTGAGTGAAACTAAGAACCATAGATATCCTAGCATCATACTAGGACACTTTACCACTCTACAGGCTTTTAAGCTATATTCTACAGCTGTAATGTGTCAGGGGTCAGCACATATAAGACAAGCCATATTTATCATGAAATAATGAAATTATTTACAGTTATGAAACTTTTGACACTGCGTGCTGGGTATAAACATGACTAATTGAAACAGGCCTTATGCCCAAAAGCAAACAACAACCCATTACAGTTATGTTTTTGTATTGATATTTGAACTGTGGTGCCACTATGACTATGAATTGAATACCAAGGACCTCATTGGAAACAAGACCGCAAGGACTTTTTTAAATGGACCTTTTAGACAAAGTATTTGAAATGTAACTGTGCTGTTTTACATTTTTGCCTAATAAAATATAATCAATCAATCAATCAATCAATGGGTCGTGGTTTGCTTTTGGGCATGGAGCCTGTTTTTATGAATCCGTTATTATGGTACAGTATATGTATGCTGGCTCTATGCTCATGCTGCGTGGAACTATGTTATTGTTACATTATTGTTTCCTAACCCAGAGACACAACATACTGTTCCAAGAGATGGTGATGTGGTGTAAGACCTTCATCACTGTAGGTGACTCAACCCCTTTCAGCTTGTCAGTAAACAGAGGGGGGGAATTGTTACAAAGTGCTGTACAATGGGGAGGTGGACGTCAAGTATGTTGAAATCATACAGTGCTTACGGGAATTTACTTCAGTATGTAGACAATGCTGATGTTGGTTTCAGAAAACGGATGCCCTGTGATGTGTCTGTGGTGGAGTGGGAGTTAACAGCCTGGCTCAGCCACCAGTTTCTGAATAACTGATCACATTGCTTCAGATTTCACTGGAACTCAGCTATATGTTCCATGCAGTTTACATGAAAGGCATGGTGGCTGATGAGTACACAGGATTGCAGCAATCATGTTTAAAAGTGGTCACCTGTCCACCTGACCTTATTCCGTTACACTGAAAAGGTAACAAGGCATTAATATGGTTTAGCCTTGTTAACTAACTGTATCCCATCTGCAGTGTTTTCCCTGTCTTGTTGTCTACATCTGTGTCATCCTATAAGCTGAGCTAATGTATATAGCTTGAAGAACCGAATATAACAGGGCGCCACTTCTCCATTGAACTCAATGGACGTGGTCGCCATGTTCTTTTCTGTCGCTTTATTACATTGAATGGTGTACTCGTACTTGATAAATGATGCTGTACAAATCAATTGTAGGCCTATTACTATTGCTATGCTAGTACATCACTGGCATGGTTATCTAAATGTATGTCTGTCTCACTCACTGTCTTTATGTCTATGTTTAAAGGAAGACTTCACCACTTTTCAACATATCTTCATATAATAGGTCCTCTCTAATGCTCATGATAAAATGGTACAATTTTTTTCTAATCAGTCTGTGTCTCAGAGGAGGGCTGTAGACAGTTCAGAAACCCGTCTACCAGTGACATCATCGATGGGGAATCCAAGCTAATAGAAACTGCAGGCTTTGTATTCCTGGAAAGTTGCAATGCAATGATAGATCCCATTGTTCTCGCCTTAATAAAAATCTGAATACATTTTTTAAAATCTTTTTGGGTAAAAAAATCTTGCCTAACGATGATGTCACTGGTAGACGGGTTTCTGGACTGTCCACAGCCCTCCTATGAGACACAGACCAAGTAGAAAAAAATTGTATCATTTTATCATGAGCATTAGTGAGGACCTATTATATGAAGAACCTTTAGACTCTAAAGGTTAGTTGTTACTAGTTCTCTCAGGCTATTTAGAGAGCCTGCCAGTTGTTGTTTGTGTGTGTGTGTGTGTGTGTGTGTGTGTGTGTGTGTGTGTGTGTGTGTGTGTGTGTGTGTGTGTGTGTGTGTGTGTGTGTGTGTGTGTGTGTGTGTGTGTGTGTGTGTGTGTCTTTCCTAATGGCATAGAAAAATAATCATCCCATCCGTCCTCAAGGATTTGTACTCACCACATCTTCATCTTCCTAGCCTCATCTGCCTCATACTTTTTCTCAGTGTGTGTGTGTGTGTGTGTGTGTGTGTGTGTGTGTGTGTGTGTGTGTGTGTGTGTGTGTGTGTGTGTGTGTGTGTGTGTGTGTGTGTGTGTGTGTGTGTGTGTGTGTGTGTGTGTGTGTGTGTGTGTGTGTGTGTGTGTGTGTGTGTGTGTGTGTGTGTGTGTGTGTTTCAGTCGTGTCCGCCTATGCACTTGTGTTTCTACATTTGTGTGCCTGTGCTGTTTTGTCCCTTTGCACTTTACGTTTCAGCCACCAAAGTAACCACAAATGTCTACATCCTGTAACATGACTTCCTGTTTTTTATGACTGAACTAGCATCTCTTCCATCTGCCAGAATTGAAATCTCACCAGTCGGATCAGTACAACAACACTAACCCCAGATCAACATTCAGCGGCCTTAATGTGCGGTTATTAAGTGATCAGTGTGCTGTGTAATGCACAGAAGCGTACCGAACCGAGGGTTTGGGAGATGCTGAGACAATAACATGGACGCACATAACATGGACGCACATGAAACTCGAAACGTCTCAAGACTCCTCTCAGGTAGGCATAGAAAATATCTTGTGTTTTATGTGTGCAATGGAGAGGGGGAGAGGGGGGGGGAGAGAGAGAGAGAGAGAGAGAGAGAGAGAGTGTGTGTGTGTGTGTGTGTGTGTGTGTGTGTGTGTGTGTGTGTGTGTGTGTGTGTGTGTGTGTGTGTGTGTGTGTGTGTGTGTGTGTGTGTGTGTGTGTGTGTGAGAGAGAGAGAGAGAGACAGCAAGAATGAGAGAGAGAGAAAGAGAGAGAGAGAGAGAGAGAGAGAGAGAGAGAGAGAGAGAGATAGTAAGAGACAGAGCGAGAGTAAATTATACGGTATATTCACATTCATATACTGTATATATTCTTGCAGGTTACATTTACTACAGTAGCCTATACCATTCATTTTTGGGTTCTCAAATATCCTAAATAAAGTGAGGATACATAACCTTCTTCCTCTAACGAACATCTGTCTTTTTCGATACTCATGGTGGTTGAGCCACTTCCTGATCAGTTGCTGAGTATAAACACAAGTGTTACATCTGCCTTTTCTAGTCGAATATTTCCTTCGGCATATTCAACTTTACAAAGTCACATGATATACGGTATACGTATATATTCAGTATATATATTGCTATTACATTCTTTTTTATTGTATTATATTTATTAGACTCTGTGTCATTGTTTGACATTGTCTAAGGCTTAGAGACAATATAGTAATAACAACTTTTTATAGCAGCGCTTAGACTCTAAGCACTGCTATAAAAAGTTGTTATTACTAGTCTCACACATCTTCTCTGTCCAGCCATTTTCCACATGTGAACCTTCTTTGTTTCCACAGAGGAAAGTGTTTGCTCCAGCATTATGTCCAGCGTGTCTGATGACTATGTCTACCATCACACCGAGATCTTCGACCAGCTGCCAAGCTCCCAGGCTGCACGGCCCCAGCAGGCAAGACCAGGGGAGCGGGGAGCCTGCAAGGGCCCAGAGGAAAGGCCCAATGCTGGGTTCAGCCATGGTCCCTTCTCTGGTGGAGCTAAGGACAAGGCATACGTCGATCCTCCCAAGAACCTGGCTGAGCCTATGCAGGGGAGGAGAGAGGCCTGGTGAGAGATTCAAAACGAATTTAAGTAATTTATCTCATGCTTTTAGAATGCTGAAGTACGGCTATATCACAAGATAAGGGGGGAAAAAACTCTGTCTACGCTGTTTCTTCGCTCTTGTCTTGATAGAATAATGACTACTTACTACTTAGTAGCTGCTACTTTTGGAACTATTGGCTGTTTGGGACCTGAATTGAAACATTTTCTACTGTTGAAGAACAGTTGCTCTTTGTAAAAGTGTCAGCTGAATGTACCCAATCTAACCTATATGATAACATAACGTAGTGCAATTTAAATGCAGCATCCCCCCAAAATGATAATTTCTTTCCACTTGGGTACATCTGCCAATGAGGGGGTGGAGGAAGCTGGAGTTTGAGCGAGAGAGAAGAACTATTGGCTATTGGGAATCTTGGAGGCGGAGCCAGAGTATCAACAGGAAGAGAGTGTGGGCAAATATGGGAGAGGCTTTGCTGAGCCTGTTGCCATGGAGAAAAGTTCTCCACACCATTGAAAGTGAGAGGGACTTCACCAGATCATCATTTGTGCTCTATATCATTTGACCCAGGGGTTGTGGCAGCCTGGAGCTTATCCACAGTAAAATCCTAAGTGCTACTTTTACTCTGAGAGTATAGGCCTACAAAATGTTACAGCAAGACGAGACATGAAATCCTCAATCCTCTCCTCTTGTTGTTTTCCAGGTAGATTTGGTGTAGGTGTCAATGCCTACTTTGTGTTCCTGAGGTATCTGCTTTATTTGAACCTTCTCCACTGTGTCATCATATCAGCATTCATTGTAGGACCAACAGCGTTTTATGGCAGGGGCTACAGCTCTGGTGAGTCACGCTACCAGTAGTAACATAAATTATTTGGTTATAAAAATAAGAATACAGTTATAATTGCTTTCATTTTCATACCACAAGCAGGTTTAGTTTAATCATTACAGTGATAAAATATGCCAGCAGTAATAACAATATTAATCGAGAATCATGAATCAAGACGGTTTATTTGTCATTTACTCATACAGGTACGTGCAGCGAAATGTTAGTGTGACATGTTCTGCAAGACTGTGCTAACAAGCAGCAATACAACATACATGAGATAATAATAGAGCTAATACTACATTGTAATGACAGAACAAGAACAATAATATAAGATCAAGTAAGTAAAAAGGTTAGAAAGTGCAGGCTGGGCACACATTCTGACCTTAAAAAAACCCAGCAGCAATGGGGATGTGCAAAAAATCAATAAAAGGGGGGCATAATTTAGTATCAGATTTGTAGAAGGTGTATTACATCTAATACATCAGTACACTTATACAGACTTATAGAAGGTACATCCATCTACAGTAGCCTATACATCAAGTACGTGTATGTATCTCTGTACATTAGTGCAAGTAACAGTGAGCAAAATTAGCAAAAAGTACAGTACAGTATGTTTATTTACAGATGAATACAGTTTTGTTTTGTTTAATGTTTTAATATTGAAAATCCTTTTTATTTGTTTTTTAACTGTATACGGTATACAGTATATACATATTTTTTATATAGCCTAATGTAAAGCAGATGTGGACACCTTGAAGTAAACTTTTATTTTCTTGATTTTCTTCACCTCTAGAATCACTGAACTTCAATGTCAACGACTCAGTTCTTGACTTCTTCCTGGGAACAGTGAGTGTGTGTTGTTTGATTCTGTGAGAGTGTGTGTGTGTGTGTGTGTGTGTGTGTGTGTGTGTGTGTGTGTGTGTGTGTGTGTGTGTGTGTGTGTGTGTGTGTGTGTGTGTGTGTGTGCGTGTGCGCGCGCGTGTGTGTGTGTGTGTGTGTGTGTGTGTGTGTGTGTGTGTGTGCTTTATTGTCACATCACAGGTTTACAGGTGTAAAACAGTGGGTGAAATTTGTTTTTGTGCAATTCAGGAAAGTCGTTTTCCTGTGTTTGCTATACAGACATCACTGTCCCGTTTCCTCTCTGTTCTTCAGGGCATTCTGCAACGTTCTCCGGTCTTCTACAGTTTCTACACGCGAGGTTCCCTGAAGCTGTCATGCTTGAACACACCTCTACTGTACCTCAGTGGAATCCTCACCCTGCTCTTCATCAGTTTCATCCTGGTGGTCCGCAGGTCAGCCCCAAACAACATACTAACATTGTTGGTGAAAGTATTGAAAAGTACTTAAAAAATGTGCTTAGGTCAGCGGTTCCCAACCTTTTTTGGATCAGGGCCAACTTCAAAATGTCAAAGGTGTTCACAGCTCACCCATCTGACCACTTGGCTGCCGCGGTCACCTTTTCAGAGCATGTTTATTTTAATAACCAATCGATCGATTGTGTTCCGGCTTGGATCAATTGAACTAATGCAGGTACTTTCAGTTCCTATTAGTCAGTATCAAGTTGTTTTGTACATTAATTTCTTATTATCATTAAAAGCAATATCCTGACAACCCACCAGTGGTTGGGAGGTTGGGAATCGCTGGCTTAAGTTACGATTCTCATTACAATTATTAGAAGAAACTGAAAATGTTATGCAAGTATAATTATATGCGAGCTGTTCTAAGATGCTGTTGCTGTACACTTGTGTGACAGACTGGTAGTTGGTTACAAACACAGTTGGTTGGTGGGGAACCGTTACCATGACATTGTGAGCTTCAAGGCGTTTTGTGGATGGGACTTCACCATACAGGACCCTGATGGGGCAAGGATCAAACACGGCATCATCAGATATGACCTCAAGGTAAGGTGAGGCACGCACGCACGCACGCACGCACGCACGCACACGCACACACACACACGCACACACACAGAGCCACGTTGATGCTAATGTCTCCACAGCTGTTCCTAGACGAGCAGAATTTCGGCCTGCGTGAGGCAGGGAGGACGCCGGGACAGTGGGTGCGTCTCTACCTGCTGAGGATCGTCTTAAACCTGCTGGTGCTCACTTTGCTGGCTGGAGCCTTTTGCTTGATCTACTTTGCCACGGTCACATTACAGCTAGAGGAGCAGCAGGTGAGATTGATACATATTATACAACAGGTAGTTCCGACCAAGCAATCTGATTGGTTGAAATAGCTTTCTAGCCGTGCTTCAAACCAGCATCATAGCACGGGCCTAATCACATTAATAAATCACTCCGCAGTGCAGTCCAGTCCGCACCTGATTAGACCATTATATGGCACAGCTGTGCTGTGAAGTCACTCTGTCCCACGGTAGGAAAACAAACAGACAGTAGCCTGACCCACCGCCGCCACCGGAGAACAAACAGCTATGCAAAATGGACTATGTTGTTAATTTGGTGGATTTACGGTTGATCAATGGTTAGAAGGTTATAAATATCCTCCTGTGTAAAGTAAAATGACTCCCATTTCGTTAACAGTCGCGACGCGTTGTCAGCTTGTAGATCAGTTATTTTGGCCGCGTGACACGGTCGTACGACGGAGCATATAGCCTACTGGAATTCATTCCACTGCGCAAGCATTGATAGCTCAGCTGTGTTGATGAGACGGTGCCTCAAACTCAAAGCACTGCTACAGGGACTATTTAATGTCTCTCAGTCAAAAACTCTTCTCTTTACAGGGAAACGGACAATAGCGAAACATTTTTATTATTAATTGCCCCACAATATGAATACATTTGGATGTGTTTTGTTGGTAACTGTTGTATAATCGCAATATTACACTCGAGGGTGTGCTTTACCTTACATTATTGGCACTTCAGTGATGCTGGCGGAACTCGGCTTCGCCTCGTTCCTGACCGCATCACTGGCGTGCCAATAATGACGGTAAAGCACACCCTCTCGTGTAATATTGCTTAAATCGGTGTCGACACCGGCATACTACAGAGTATTACTGTACTTATACACCGGACACCAATGACATGTGGTGGTTTTGGGGGGCTTGTCGGTTCAACTTGAGGTACTGTTTTTATTATGATGTACCTATCTCTCTCTCCATGTCACCGGTGGTTCTCTTCTCTGACTTTTTTTATTTCATTTCAATTCAGTATGCTTTGATATCATAATCATGTATGCCAGAGGGTCTGAATACAAATGTTGGGAAAACAGACAAATTGATAGAAACAGTGATCATTTGACTTCTGTTTGTGTGTGCGTGTGTGTGTGCGCGTGTGCGTGTGCGTGTGCGTGTGCGTGTGTGTGTGTGTGTGTGTGTCTCTCAGAGTCATTATTGGTTGGTCAGCCTGGTCCTTGAGTACCTCCCTGCCATGGTTTTCACGCTGGTCAATGCCACCTTACCTTGCATCTTCAGAAGGATTTCATTTTTTGAAGACTACTCCCTCACCATGCAAGTTAACGCCACCTTGGTCAGGTAAGGAGGGATACGGGAACATGGTACTGTAATGGTCAATGGGCTGTGCTCCAGCCACTGAGGAGAACCGGGCAGAAGAGATTTTGGATCACACAGCACAGAGCTTTGTAGAATTATAGGATGATACAACACCAATTGGTATTATTGAAGGGGAATTATTTGTACCCCACTGCAAATTAGGTTTATTGGCAAAATGTACAAACTGTCATCTCTTTGCAATAAATCAAACAATTTAAATAGCTCAGCACAACCAATATGACAAGTGGTTTCTCCAAATTCAACACAAACGGCCAATTTTAATGATAGCTGCAAATGATTCAGACCCTTCACGACAAGCGTCTTTAGTACTTAGTAGAGCACTCTTCTGCTGTGACCTGCCGCAAACATGATGCATAACCTGACAACAGCTTCTAGCAGTGTTCCAGAGGAATCTTGGCCTCCAGTTCGCTGATATTCTTGGGTTTGCGTTTTGCAACTGTCTTCTTCAAATTCCTCAGAGATTTTCTATGGAGTTCAAGTCATGAGACTGACAGCCATTGTAGAATCTTCCAGGACCTACTCAGACCTGTTTTCTTGTTCTTTCACTCAATTTCTATTCGTGTTTTCTCCCTGAAAACTGCAAATGAAGGGAGCTTATACCACCTGTAACCTGTGTGTTTAAGCTTAAGTTGAGCTGTGGCAGGGATCAAAACTGTGACTACTGGATAACAGGAGGGTCGCTCTGGTATCTAGGCCATGCTGCTATCGCAAACATTCGCGAGTCACCATATCTTTGTTCCCAGGAGTATCTTCTTGAAGTTGGCTTCTCTGGGCATCTATACGTTCTTCCTGTTCTCCGCCAGTCAAAAACAGAAGGTCAGTTAAACTGGATTGAACAACAATCTCACTCAAAACGGTATAGTGTTGATGATCAGGGAGTATGTGTTAAATTAAAAAATGAAATGTGTTCTTACTTTTGGGGGATTTTCAATGTGTTTTAATGTGCGTGTGTGCGCGCAAATGTGTGCATGCTTGTGCCGGTGTACCTGTTTATGATTTTGGTTTGTCACAAAGGTTTGTATATAAAAGTTTTTTGTGTAGGAATTTACTTTGTTTTTGAATATTATACTATTATACAGTATACTGTACACAGTATGTTGTTGTTTTGTGAAGCATTTAGAGATTTGTGTGTATAAATGGAGTTTTGTGTGCGCCTATAGTGCCGGGAGAACCAGTTTGGTAAAGAGCTATACAAACTCATGGTGTTTGACTTCTTGACCTGTTTCTGCGAGACCTTCCTTGTGAATCTGCCAAGGATGTAAGTTTGAATCAAACAAATAACACAGCCACTAGGGGGCCAAAAAAAAGAAAAAGTGTTTTAATTTATTTATTTTTTAATTTTAACTTTCATATTATAATTATGTCATGTATCTCCTATCCAACAACTAGCGTTATTATTTTAGTGTGCAATAAAAAATTACATAATGATTTTATAATGGGGGTGTTTGGGGGGGGGGGCACCAAACAAAATCTTGCTTAGGGCCACGAAAATCCTAGGGCCGGCCCTGCACACATTTCAAACTCCAGGCAGTTGTATGTTTGTTTGTTTGTTTGTGTATGTTTGTCTGTTTGTGTGACCACAAAGATTATCAAATGAATATCAAATGTAATAATAATCTTTATGGGACCTCAACGTACACGATTGCTACATACATGTCCCTAGAAGGCAAGGCTAACTGTACTAATTATTACTTATGTGGCTTGCAATCAAATCAAAATTCATGACAAGGGTTGTCAACCAAAATAATGCACCCATACATCACATCTAATTCTGTAGAATACTCTGTAGAATACAGAGAGAGAGAGAGAGAGAGAGAGAGAGAGAGAGAACTCTTAAGACTTCAGTCCTGTATTGTCCAACCTCACGCTCCAGTTGCTGTTCGTTGTCCGAAGCAATTTCTTCATTACTCTTTCACATAGGCTGTTGCAGAAGAAGTACCCTGAATCCTGTCTGGGACGGCTGTCCAGCAAAAATCACTTCCCGATCACCCACAATGTCCTGGACCAGGTGTCAAATCAGACAGTTTTATGGGTTGGTGTGTACTACTGCCCCCTCTTGCCATTCTTTGGTACTGTCAAACTGGTGGCCACATTCTACATGAAGAAGGTTGGTTGATTGATTTTGTTAATCTCTCTCTCTCTCCCCCCTCTCCAGTGCCGGCTGCAGACAGTAATAAGCAGGGGGGCATTAATTATTCTAGGGGGGGCACCTGCCTGTCCCTCACGCACGCGCGCGCAGCGCGCGTGCGTGAGGGACCCGTGCGCGCCGGCGCTTCGCGCCGGCGCGCGCTTTTTTTCGGTTATTGGATGGATATTTTACTTTTTTGGGGTGTTTTGTAACTCTATTTCGGTTAATTCGGTTCATTTACCTTGCCCCTATATGCACCAACAACAAATACAATTACAGCATTAGGCCTATAATGTCTTTAATGTAATGTCGGCATTGCATCTCCACAGGCACAGACTCCACAGCGGGAGAAAAAAAAGGCAGGCTATACTGCGCTGCGCTGCTTGAAAAAAATTAAAAAAATAAAAACATCTGGCCAATCTGAACTGGGGGGGCACAAAGTCTAATCTGGGGGGGCATTGCCCCCCAATGCCCCCCCATAGGGCCGACACTGCCCCTCTCTCTATCTATATATATATATCTATCTATATCTATATCTATATATAATCTATAAACAATATTACTCACCTTTGTTTGTATATTTGTAACTCATTCTCTATCTCTCTCTTTCGATCTCTCTCTACTTTTCTTTCTTGTTGTTCCCGCACCTGTTTCTATATAACTGTATCTCATCTGCTCCCCCACCCGCCACAGTTCTGTGTTCTGCGGTGCTGTGTTCCAAAGCAGAAAGTGTTCCGAGCCTCCAGTTCCTCCGTCCTGTTCCACTTCATGTTACTGTTGGGCCTCACCATGGCTGCTGCCTCACTGGGATTTGCCCTCCACCAGTAAGAAACTGATGGAACATTCACACTGTGTGTGCTCATGAAACTGTACTCAATGCCCTTGATGTGAATTCCTGCTCAAGTTGAAATACAACACACACTCGACCACTCCCGGTGGAAGACTTATGGTTTTTATAACATTATATATTTGACATATTTGATATTTGATATTGTGCCTTGACAATTATTCAGTTACATTCCTTTATTATCATTGCAGGTGCAATAAAAAGTCAAATTTCTCCCTGTTCCTAAACCTTTCATTATACTCTCTTCCCCCTGAGGTTCTCTCTGTCATCTACTTGTGGACCATTTGGGGGCGGGTCCAGTGTGTATAATGTGACAGGGGATTGTGTGGACACTTTACCTCGCCCTGCCCAGAATGTCCTGCGGTACCTGTACTCGGAGGCTTTCGCCATGACACTCATCCTGGCAGAAATGTGAGTTCTGTCTGTGACTGTCAGTTCCTCTCTCCATGGTGTCTCTCTAACTCAACGTTTCTGTCTATGGCTCTCTTCTCTCTCTAGCCACAGGCCTGGCTGGAAAGTCGTTTCTATTGCCCCGCTTTAAACAAGTGCTTTGCTCTTGTTGCATTGTTTACATTTGCATTGTGTTTGTGTTTTTTCTAGTTTATGTTGAGTTCTGAATCTATCACTACTGCCTATCACTAGCTTTTAGATTTAAACAAAAACCCACACTTAAACATACTCGTAGTCGTATCCAATTCTGTATGAATAATTAATTTGGTATGATAAGCTTAGAAGTAACATTTACTACAGTGATATTGCTCATCATAGGAGAAGAGACAACCTGTTTATATATAGAAGTTGTCTAACATTGACACAAATTTTACCGGGAGAACAAGTTCTTGAAAACCTGTCGTGTCACAACATACCACAGGGCATCCTGTAATCCTCCAACACTGTAAAATCCTGAGAGATGTAACCAATGGGTTACAACTCCCTCAGTTACAAATACAGATAAATTACCATTTTACTGTGAACTTGAATTATTATATAATTATATAATTGAATTCCTCATTTTCCTTTCTCAGAGTAATTCTGACTTCCTATGTCTCGAGGGGACGAGCCAATCAGAAGACCATAGAGCGACTGAAGGACATGTTAGTGATGGTAAAGACATTATCCGTTTGTGTGTGAGGTGCATGCAGTGCATCTGTGTGTATGATGTGCATATTAACCACATGAACCCTAGTAGTATCCGTACTCTGGGGCAAACGTTTGCTGAAAAAAGCTGATCCACGAGCTCACAACGCGTCACATTGCGAAGCGCTGTGACCTCGTAGATTGGTTATTTCCGGCAAAGACATTTGGTGTAGAGGGGGAAAGGAGGGGGCCTAGTATAGACCTCTGGCGGACTCCGTTCAACAAAGTTGAACATAGGGTTGAAGTGTTTGAACTGCTCATCGTATTCCTAAACATGCACGTCATTCTCTACACAGGCCAGTTCAGACAAGCGTTTCCTGGTGAAAGAACACACCACACTGAAGAGGCAACCGAGGAAGACCCCAAAAACCATCTATGCAGACACTGAGCAGGACAGCCATTTGAACCAGGAGAAAGAACCCTCTCCACACAGCTAAAGACATTCAAGATGGTTGCTAAATGTGCATTTCACCAAAAGAACAGAGATTACTTCTGCTCTACCGACAACACCCATCCATACAGCAAGGCAAAACAACAGACTTTTAAGTCCATCTATTAAAAGCATGTTGAGGTTCAAGATAACATGAAACACATACAAATTTACAATATGCCACATAATAACATCATGGGCTGAATGGGAACTTTAAGCAGAGATGAATAAATAAACGCTTGCACACTCAGGGCTCCAATGCGACAGATGCTTTATGGCCTTGGTTCTCAAAGTGGGGTCCGGGGACCCCCAGGGGTCCTTGGTGGGGTACCAGGGGGTCCCCAGCAAAATGTGTGTTATACTTTGGCTATTCAAAAATAGCAGATATACAAGCTCATAGCGCGGCACTAGCTTGTAAATCTGCTAATTCTTTTTTAATCGTGGAACATTTTGAGAATCTTTGAATATCTTTTATTTTAAAGCGAACATTTAATAACACAAATCTTTGCTTCTGGGGGTCCCTGGCACAAAGCATTTTCAGATGGGGGTCCGCAGCCAAATACATATCATTTTGGGGGTCCTTGACACGAAAAAGTTTGAGAACCATTGCTTTATGGCACCAAAAAAGCTGTGACGTTTCGAGCACAAAGCTCTTCCTTAAACTTATTTTGGGGCAATAAAGCATCTGTCGCATTGGAGCCCTCAGTGTGCGAGCGTTTATTTATTCTTCTCTGCCTACTGTTCGTCGCTCAGCACCTGCCCAAGCTTGGGTTGGGGATGTGCATGTTGTTTCTCTTTTTTTCTGAATGGGAACTTTACCAGTGTCCAAATTGTGTTATAGGACACACCCATTATTCCTCCTATATCAGCCATTTCAGAGTTTCAGTATTACAGTCTGGACATGTGTGATGGACGTCCCTGGTCTATCAGCCCCGTCAATGTCTGCTCACACCCATTCTTAAGAAAAACCTAAGTAGCTTTATAGGAAATACCAAAGTGAACTGAACTTACATAATTTCCTGTGTCAGACACATAAGCCATGGCTAGATGGCTAGAGGATTCTGAGTAGAGTTTGCACCCAGAAGCCACAGCTCTCTATCTGTGAAGAAAATAAATCTCTCATACACAGTATATCAAAATCATATATGAAAATCATCATCATGATCATCATCATCTCGCCCAGTGGTGGAAAGTAACTAAGTACATTTACTCAAGTACTGTACATAAGTACAATTGTTAGGTACTTTTACTTTACTGTACTACTTTTACTTTTACTACTACTCCAGTACATCTCAGAGACAAATATTGTCCTTTTTACTCCGCTGCAATTATTTGAAAACTTTACTTACTAGTGACTTTGTAGATTTGAATTATTATTACAAAACATACATTAACCACTTCAGCCCTATTTAAACTTTGGCTATTTGAAAATAGCAGATCACAACGCGTTGCAATGTGATGCGTTGTGAGCTTGTACATCTGCTATTTTCAAAAGATTTTAATACATTTTATATGATACCCTGTGAAACAGCACATTCTGCATAATGAGTACTTTTACTTTTGGTACTTTAAGTATATTTTGATGCCAATACTTTTGTACTTTTACTTTTGATTACCGAACTTTTACTTGTAACACAGTGTTTCTACATTGCAGTATTGATACTTTTACTTAAGTAAAGAAATGTAGAGCTTTTTCCACCACTGATCTTGCCTAACAACACTCCTTATCATGTATGGGAGAGATAAATCAGAGGCTACTCAGCTTTCCGTTGAAGGATATGTAATGCTCAAACACAGAGACTTTATGTCCCATGCATTGTCCCATGCATTATTCTGCATGGGTTTTCATGATCCAATGTTTGTATAATTATTTAATTTCACAAAGGTTGTAAGCAATAAACCTTGTGTACCTAGTGGAGTTAAAATGTCACTGAACTTCATAGACCGTTACGCAAGTTACGGCAAACGTACAGCACACACTTAGTATGTTATCTATCTGTAGCATACAGAATGTGCAACACCCCTATCTTTTTCACACAAATGCACACAAATGTGTGTGTGTGTGTGTGTGTGTGTGTGTGTGTGTGTGTGTGTGTGTGCACAGGCACACACACGCGCCCACACATGAACGCACGCACGCATACGCACGCACGCACGCACACACACACACACACACACACACACACACACACACACACACACACACACACACACACACACACACACACACACACTCAACCTAGTTAACAAAAACATGCCCTCAATTGATAGACCACTGGAATGACGAATCTTGAGGCACTTTATTTCTTGCCAGTTTTGGGTGAGTTAAAAGATTGCTGAAGAAGACATTTTAACCAGACATTTGATAGACTAATGTTATGAAAAAATGCTTTATTTTACAAAAAATGCTTTTTCTTCTACAGTTTTGGCAAGTTTTGTCTTCCAGACAAGTAAGTTTATCAAACGAGTAATCTGGCTCTTTCTTTTTTTGTTACTACACTAATAGTCGAGTACTATATTTTACTACTATATATTGTGATGGCATTGTATAGGTTGATACATTGTGACCACATAAGTCTGTCAATACTGGAAGCTTTTGTAAAAGTAAACATACCACATGTTTTCCAGTATCTAGCCTGCAGACAGTTCAAAACAAACGGTACATTTTAACAAAACTCTTAATGAATCCTATCCATCCTGTTATCACAGAATCTTTGTAACTTCTACAAAAAACAACTTTGACTTTATTTTCTTGGGTTGGAGCAAAAAAGGAACTTTAAGTTACAATACTAATCTGCACATGAGCACATGTATAGCTCTCTGTAGGAGGTAAAGTAGCTGCTTGGGAATCTGAAGGTTGCATGGTTTCCTCTGCTATCATCAAATAAACTGCCTTTTTGTGTCACTCTTCTTGAGTTCCCTGTAGATGTCCAAGCATTAGGTTTATGGTTAAGCTTGTGCATCAAGGTCATTCTTCCTGTGTCTACTCTGTTAGTAGATGGATCACTTTCTCCACACACAGTGCTGACTGGTCCAGAGATGGCCTACCTGGGTTCCAAAGTTGCATTCGAGTGTAAGTCACTTGACTCCTCTACACCAATCACCTACCAGCTGTTGAAGGACAGACATCACCTTGTCCCTACAAGCACCGCTCTCCAAGGTGACCAAATGGCAACGTTCTTCTTGAAGGTTGCCATGGGGACGGAGGGGTCATACCACTGCAAGACGACGACAAAGCAGGGCACAGCAGTGAGCAACAGCATCAGGCTGATGGTAGTAAGTGAGTAATACGGAGGGGATAGAAAACAAGGAGATGGTATGCCGAACTTGGCATGAGTTGCATTCCAACATTTTACATGGTAACACAAATATCTTAATTAAAGTGCCACACAAAAGGTGGAGAGTCCTAGGGTTCCCAAGGAGGCAAAAATCCAATGCAAAAACATTAGAGGAGAGAGACCACTGTAGAATGCAAAAGAATAGTTTAAAGGCCTTTTTTGTTTTTTGTTTTGGTAAATGAAACAAACAATTCTTCCTCAGGCAGCCTGAGCAAAAGTTCTTGTGCTCGAAACGTGTTGCGTAGTCTTTAATATTTTAAGCCAAACAAATTGATGTTTGAAGGCATTAAAACTATTATTTTGCAATGTACAGTATTCTCCCTCCTTGTTATTATTTATTCAGTCTAAGAAACTCCCCACCCATCAGTGATCACATCTTTTTCAGTTCCTGCCTCAGGAACCAGAATCACCTCTGACCCCTCGCCACCCATCCTGTTTGAGGGGTCACGGCTCCTCCTCAGCTGTGATGTCACCAGGGGATCCCACCTGTCATACACCTGGTTCTACAACATGCAGGAGCTGACATCATCAACCCCACTTTGGCTCCAGCCAGCAGGAAACAAGCTTCTGGTGGAGAGGGTGACCCCAAAGCATGCCGGGAATTATTCTTGCATGGCAAAAACACTGACTATGGTGGGGGGTGACAGAAGGTTCTCCAGTAGTGATGTGGTCCAAGTGATAGTCAAAGGTAAAGGATGACAATAGTTAGGACATAGTAACAACAACAATCAGATTCATTGTTGATGTGAAATCCACACAGTATCCTCAGTGTCAATGTATACATTTGTAACTCTGAGAGTGTACAAATGTAACCAAATGGATCCATACAAGTCCATTTGGTTATTTTCTGTACACTCTACTGTACACTGTGTACCTTCCTCATCATGACGTATGATCTTTAAAGTACAAACTTTACTGTTTGCCTTTGTATAGGGCACCTTTGTCTTGATGACATTTGTCTAGGATCATCAGCACAGGGACAGCAGGAAGATACCTTGTTCTGCTGGCAGGGTGGGGTCATGTGAAATAGAAAGTGAGAATTGTGGCTGAGCAGACTTTGAACACTTGAGCAGACAAGTAGAGCACATGTGAAAATGGTAAAAGGTAATAATAAATAATTAATCAAACTTATATAATAATAGATAATAATATAATAAGCACAGTGAACAAACACTAGTTGGGGCAGGAAAAGTAGAAAATAGAAAACTGCAACAGTAGTGTAAATAACAAAGCAAAGGTGGAGAATAAGCTAGTAGGAAGTATAGGATAGTACTGAGAATGGAACTAATGATCTCTACTTCTCCATTTCTCTGTCCCTCGCTCCATCTTTCTCATTCTCCCCCTCTACTCCCTCCCTCTACATCCCCCCCCCCCTCCTCCCCCAGTGTTCTTCTCGACACCCAGGATCGCTTTCTCTTTCTCCAAGGAGGGTTTCGATTACCATGGTAACGTTACCTGCTGGTCTTCGAAGGGGAGCCCTCCCGTGACCTTTCAGTTTTTGCTGGACAACAGAGAAGAGGGGTTGAAGGTTGAAGCGACCGGGCCCCTGGTCGCCTCGTTCCCTGTTGCCATGGTACCCGGACGAGACTTCGGCACGGCCCAGTGCAGGGTGGAGAGTGAGGTGCAGCAGTCAATGAGCGAAACTCTCACTTTGGAAGTCGGTACGAATGTGTGCGTACTAACAAATATAGTGTAGAAACATGCATGTATTGTCCAAATGACAAATAATAGGCGTTGGACCAAAAAACACAATAATTATAATTTGGTTCCCACTCCTTGAGGTGTTTTCGTTTGTCACTGCATAGTTTCACATATATGTGAAATTTGTGCTCTGCATTTTAACCCTCCTATGACTACTAGGAGCAGTGAGCAGCCATTGGTCGTAGCGCTCAGGGAGCAGTTAGGGGTTAAATGTCTGTTCAGGGACACTTCTACACATTGTAATTGAACCTGGGATCTTTGGCTTCCCAGCCATTCAACCATTCAGCGATGGCCACCCTCTCTCACTATGAAAATAGAAAAGTATGCACATAGCAATGATAAAAACAATATAGTGAAGTCGGCACTTGGCACACTAGAAGAAAAACGTGTAAAGTCTGCACACTAGAAGAAAAACACTGAAAAGAAGGGGGAAAGCGCACTAGGGTGTCTGTGTCATCTCTCTCTCTCTCTCTCTGACTTTCTCTGTCTCTTCCTTCCATCCTCCAGCCCCAGTGAGTGGCCATGTTAAGGTGGAGGTGGAGCATCTCTACAGAGCTGATTACGAAATGTCTGCCATCATGCTGCACTGTCACCTGAGCAGAGGAACCTTCCCTTCCTTCTCGTGGCTCCTTAACAATTCTCTCCTTCGCGTCGAGACCCACGACACAAACCCTCGTCTCCACCCATCCTCCGCACCTCACTACACCTTCCATGACCATGGCCGAACACTCATCCTCCTCCAGCTGGGCCAAGAGGACTCTGGGTATTATAGCTGCAGGGCGAGGGACAGCTACGACAACTCCTCCCCTTGGGTGGAGAGCGAGCCAGTGCTCATCAACATGACTGGTGAGATAGACAGTGCTTTGGTTTCTGATGAGAACCTTTGGCTAGGGTTTTCATTCAACTGTCATTTTTTTTATTGTCTGAAATATACACACTCACACACACACACACACACACACACACACACACACACACACACACACACACACACACACACACACACACACACACACACACACACACACACACACACACACACACACACACACACACACACACACACACACACACACACACACACACACACACACACACACACACACACACACACACACACACGCACACATGCACACACTCTCAAATTATTATCATATACCCAGCCTTTCTACGCCCTGGGTGAGGGCCAAGATGGTGATAAGCTTGCGTTGATTGGTCAGTTGCATATCTTCCCCAGGGAATATATAGCAGCTGATCAATCAGTATGCAGCAAATGTTCCACCATGCGCTGAACTTGCACTGTGACAAGGACAAAACTCGGGTGACGGTTTGGTAGAATTAGCAGCTGAGAAGACACGGTTTACAGAATGGCTGCATACCAGCAAAGGTGAGGCACGCCAGACGTGTTCTGAGCCAACTCTCTCCCCACACTATCGTAGATAGCGACTATTTGCTTGATCAAATGTTATTTTCTTGTTGTCTTTGTGAATAAATAAGGCTAAGGGTATGTGATAAACAAATCATCACCCGGCATTCATCACTGACCTCATATTATCCCGCCTCAGGCAGGTGGCATCAGCCCTCGCCTACCAGCTCAAGCTGATATGCCTACCCTCAACTGAATAAGCTTGGGGCAATGATGAATGCCCAGATGATATTATTTATTCATTTATTGATAAGAGTTGCATTGAAATTAATATGTTGAATACCTAGACATAAAATGGAGCAATGTTATAACACATATCCATACAAAATGGGAATGTTCAAGACTGAATGGAAAATAACCTTGTTTACCTGTTGCATTTCAATTTGCTATTTGTTGAATAGATTCTTCTGTGATAAAAAAAAAAAACATCTCCCATTTCAAGCAAATCCAGCAATTTATTTGGTTAGTTAATTAGTCTCAAGTTCACAAGTAAATGAAAGTAAAGAATGGCCAGATTAACAGATCTTTTGGTTGACTAGGTCTATTCCAACATGGTTAACACACTGGCAGAGCGAAGCTACTGTAAATGTCTTACTGTAAATGTCTTGCCTTTTCTAATGCAGAGAATTACAACTCAGGAAGGCACTTCTGCCTACAAAATGTTTTGAGAGATTGATGACAGATAATTAATTTGGGTGTACATTTTCTTTTCTTTTAAAGTGGGCACACAGGCTTCACCAAGCTGTATATTGTCTCATACAGTGGGCGCCATGACACCCATCGAGGTCTTTGCCATAGCGTTCTGCTGCTTCTTGCTGTTGGCTCTGGCAGTGGCCGTTGCCTGTGTGATGAGGATGCTTGACCTCAAGAAAGGTATGTTTGTGTGTGTGACTGACTGACTAGATGTGCGTCTCAGTTTTGACAATGTGTGATAATAAGATTTTGTTATTTATTTAAAAAGTGCACACTGGTTTAAATCGCCTCCCCCACCTCTTCTTATTTCTTCCATGATTGTACTTGCTGTCCCATCTACCCTCTTTCACAGCTAATGGTGCCATGAATGCAGCCACAAAGTAAGCTCTGTCTTCTCTTCTCTCAAAAAATATTTTTTTGTTTCTTAACCACTTAAGCCCCATATACAATATTCAATTATTAAACTGTGATATTATTATCAAAGATAAATATCAAACATATCAGACAGTCTACATTTCCCCAAAAGGAAAGGCATTTAATTCATTCTGAAAAGAAGCAGGGATAAAACATATCCCCACCGGCAGTGGTGGAAAAAGTACTCAAATTCTTTACTTAAGTAAAAGTACCAATACTGCAATATAGAAATACTCTTGTTACAAGTAAAAGTCCAGAATTCAAAATTTACTTGAGTAAAAGTACAAAAGTATTGGCATCAAAATGTACTTAAAGTACCAAAAGTAAAAGTACTAAATATTTGAAAATAGCAGATCTTCAAGCTCACAACGCGTCGCGATGCAACGCGTTGTGAGCTTGTAGATCGGCTAGGTATAAAATAGGGTTTTTTTTTTTTTTTAACATCTGTTTATTGCAGTTTTTTTTTTTTTCACATAATAACAGGATTTGCACAGATAAAGAAAATACAAAAAAAACCAACATGAAACAAAACAGAGACATACAAAACACAACAACAACATACACAACTTAACTAAACTGAATGACATACAAACAACATGAGGCTGATGACAGTACACATCCAAAGGGCAAAACGAACAGCATCAAGATCTAGTAAAATATAAAGGCATACAACAGGTACCACTCCGGGGGCAACACGACACTATATTCACTCAGGTCATCTCATCTAGCAACCCAATGATAGGTGCCCAGATTTTCTGAAATAGGGGCTCCCTATCAGAAAGAGTGAACCTTATCCTCTCCAGGTGCAACACTCCTCCCAGCTCCCTTAGCCACATATTGATTGTCGGGGGTTTCTCTGATTTCCAGGCCTGTAGAATTAACTTCCTGGCTAACAAGGTAGATAGTGAGATAGCCTGGTTTACATATTTACTGAGGGCCATTCCTGGTTCCACTAAAATAGGGTTAAAGTGGTTAATGTATGTTTCATTATATCATAATTTATATCTGAAAAGTAACTAGTAACTAAAGTTTTCAAATAAATGTAGTGGAGTAAAAGTACAATAGTTGCCTCTGAGATGTAGTGGAGTAGTAGTAAAAGTATTGGAAATTGGAAATACTCAAGTAAAGTACCGATACCTCAAAATTGTACTTAAGTACAGTACTTGAGTAAATGTACTTAGTTACTTTCCACCACTGCCCACCGGTAATAAAAATGAAAATGAATGAGTGGTTGATATCAAAAGCAGAGGCCTGGGGATCCCCCCCCCCCGCCCCCCCAGCAAATCGAACCCTGCAAACATACTGTATATCAGCTATTACTGTATATAAAATGTGACAGTGGTTTGACGGCCCACGTCTCTCTTCTTTCCCAGCTCAGAGGCATCTCCTCTGTCTGACGTCGCTTCCAGGTCTGTGGGTAAACATGCAGACCCCTCCAGCGTGGACAATACTGTGCACAACCAGGTACAGTACAACACTGCTTATTGACACGCAGTACATGTACTCAAGTACAATTCTGAGGTATTCTTTACTTTACTGCAGTACTTCCAATTTTTAATAATTGTACTTCTACTCCACTACATCTCAAAGGCAAATATTGTACTTTTACTCCGCTATAATTATTTGAAAACTTAAGTTACTAGTTACTTTGTAGATTTTGATTATTATCACAAAACCACTTCAGACCTATATATATACTTTGGCAATTTGAAAATAGACGATCTACAAGCTCACAATGTGTCACAAAGTGACTATTTTCAAAGGATTTGTATACATTTTATACATTTGAAAACATGTGAAATGGGACATTCTGCATAATGACTACTTCTACTTTTGGTATTTTAAGTATATTTGATGCCAATACTTTTGTACTTTTACTCAAGTACATTTTTGATATCAAACATGTTCTTGTAAGAGTATTTCTACAATAGGGTATTGATACTTTTACTTAAGTAAAACATTTGAGTACTTTTTCCATCACTGCTGACACGACATCAGTGTCACTCTACTCATTAGAACAGCAGCAGATCAGACTGATTACAGATCAGAAACACGTTCATGTGGTGAGATGGCACAGGGGAGGTACAGTCTGGTGATTTGATCTAAGGCCAGCAGGGGTAAACTGGGGGGTCTAGAGACAGGGTTCATGACCCCAACACCAACAGGCACACTTTTCCCTCCATTTTTGCTACAGTCAGTCTCAATCTGAAACATGTTGAACTAATATTTGATTCTCTGTACAAGAACAAAGAATGACTGCTGTTTCTATTTTCCTGTTTCAGACCATAGAGATCACAGTATGATGTGATGTCATCATCATGAGCCTTGGAACGCACACATCTCCTCCTCCTGCTCTTATCTCATCTCAACATCTATATATCTAGTTTTTGAGGACCCCCTCGAAAACGAGAGGCTGCATCTCAAGGGGCTTATCCTCTAGTGAAATTTCTAAATAAGTCTAGCCAGCAGCCATTTATTTGAAAAATAATAATGATAATAATAATGGCCAGGTACCCCCATAAGAGAATATTTGTGTTGTTAAAAATAATAATAATAATAATAATAATAATAATAATAATAATAATAATAATAATAATAATAATAATAATAATAATAATAATAATAACAATAATTATAATTGTTTTAATTTGTTCAAAAATAGCAGATGTACGAGCTCACAACGTGTCGCATCAAGATAGGTGGTGAGCTTGTTGCATTAACCACTTTTGCTGGGTAGCCTCTGGAACCCCTTCAAGGGCCCCTTGGGGTTCCTGGACCCCACTTTGAGAACCAGTGCTTTAGAACAGTCGAGTCGAGTCGAGTCGAGTCGAGTCGAGTCGAGTCGAGTCGAGTCGAATCGAATCGAGTCGAGTCGAGTCGAGTAGCCTCTACGTGCAGTAGAGTAGAGTAGAGTAGAGTAGAGTAGAGTAGAGTAGAGTAGAGTAGAGTAGAGTAGAGTAGAGTAGAGGTGCATTGAGAACTGTCTTCCTCCCTCTCTGCTCTTCAGTTTCCAGTCTCTCTATTATACTGTGGATGCAAAAGGAAAAAAACTGCTTAAAAATAAGAGAATAGAACAGTGACTCAGACTTTTAATTAACATACCTGTACATTTAGATATACATATGTTTATCTGTACTTAGGTACAGACTTATTTCTGATGTCCTTGCTTTTAAAATGATTGAGTCATGTTTTCTTTTACCAATTAGGCAGAAATGCCTTGGTAGGGTTTTGGTATTGACAATTAGAACTAAAATACTGTATTTAGCCAACCTGACTTATTTTTATGTAATGATTTTGATCAGGCTTTTAGGATTGCATTGTTGTATTTGGGCTTTGTTGTACAATGCATATATATATATATATATATTTTTTGTTTTTGTATGTGTTTCATACTTTTGACATTGTCCTTTACATTTTAAAGTTTATTTTTCATTTAGTAAATTCTGCTTTTGTGTTTCTATTATATGTGTAAATTTAAAAAGAAGTATCCATAAAGAAATAAACAATCTTGCTCCTTGGTTCAGTGTTCCATAATAAAAATATATTTAAAAAATCTAAAAACGTGTCAAATTGACTGCATGAATTTGAATTATTAAGCTGAAGAACGTGGGAGGGTCTATGATGGGGTGGTCTACAGTAGGTCAACACTATCAGTCATTTGCACGTTTTGAAGTGCGTGTGTCTGTGCGTCAGCATCAACTGTTTTACCCTCATAGTTTGTCCTTCCATTCAAAACTGCCATGCCTCCAGACTACTATCGTTCATTATGGAATTGGGTCACTTTTATCGGTTCGAAATTTGATGCCAAATTTCTGTGTCTCATTAAGGAGGATTATATTTTTTCAATACTCCTCTAGGCAGGATTATTTGGATAAGTTTAGAGAATGTCCTGTCGTATAATTTTGGTCATCCTGGGTAAGATAGCCAAGTCATTGGTTGTATTATGTTTGGTATTAGCTAAAGTAAACTACAAGCCAGCAGTTTTATGTTATATTTTAAAACTTTTTCATTTTCCCCTCTTGTTAGGCCTGTGCTGCTGCAAGGAGATCAGTAAGTTATTTGTGCACTGCTGTGTGTGTTTGTGTGTTTACTTGTACATACTGTAGTATACATGTGCATGTTGAAGTCCTCTGCAGTGTGTGTGCGTGTGTGTGTGTGTGTGTGTGTGTGTGTGTGTGTGTGTGTGTGTGTGTGTGTGTGTGTGTGTGTGTGTGTGTGTGTGTGTGTGTGTGTGTGTGTGTGTGTGTGTGTGTGTGTGTGTGTGTGTGTGTGTGTGTGTGTGTGTGTGTGTGTGTGTGTGAGAGAGAGAGAAAGAGAGACAGACTTTTGAGAAAATAGAATATATTTTTGTGAGTCTGCATTGTTTTTTCTAGGTGCCTCATCTCTGAGTGTTCCAGAGATATTTGGTCCTGAGGTAGCCCTGAGTGGTGAGGTTGGAGAGTTCAATTGTGATGTACAGAAGTACGAGGATGAACCCATTTTGCTGCAGCTGTACCAGTAGGTGTAGTTTCAACTGGTTTCAACTGAAATCTTAGTGGAGAAAAGCAAAACAAAATATATGGTCGCAATTGTACTAATACTGTCAGTGTTGGGATTTGGATTTTCTTGTGTGCCATGTATGTTAAAATTGTATGAACTCTATGCTCTCTATATTCTGTTTCAAGAAGGAATTCCATATAAAAGCACTTATCTGCTTTTTTATTATTTTGTTCCTATGGGCCTATTTAATACCTGCAAATCAAATCAAATGCCCATATTCTCCAGAGAGGAAGACCAATCCAAGCCTTTTGGTGATTACACGTCCATAGATGGAGACATGGCAAACTTTCCCCTGATTGTCACCACAGCCCATGACGGCTACTGGTTCTGTAAGGCTACTGTCCAAAACGATTCTCTGGTTCAGCCTACGTTCAGCACCACACACTACTTTAAGGTGATCGGTGAGTAGCCTACAGTTTCTTGTGATTGTAGACTTAGTTTAAGAAATGGGTTTTCCATAATAATATAATATGGAATAATGTCTTTGAAAACAAAGTGTTAACTATTCAATAACAGGGCATATCATCATCAATCAATCAATCATCAATAATTCCCCAAACCTCTGTCTGTCCCCATAATCGTGTCTGTCCCCAAAATCTTTTCTGCCCGGTTCTCCTCAGTGGCTGAAGCAATTGATCTGTATTTGCACACGGCCATTGACCATTAGCATGTGCATGGAACAGCAACGCCCGTTTTTCACTTTCCCAAAATGTAAGCTGTTTTATGTAAAAGAATTCGGGCTATGGGAGCTATTGTCGGCATGCTTACAGCCGTCGTCATGGTTACAGCCTCCCCATAATTTAGGTAAAGCCAAGCAACCAGACAAACTTGGACCCATACAAAATTTAATACAATACAAAATACTCCACAGAGCCAGTGAAGGAGTCGGAGCTTATGGTCGAGTCAGGTCCAGCAGAGTTTTTTGAGGGGAAGACTCTGGTTTTGAACTGTAGCATCACCGCAGGAAATTACATCTCCTACAGCTGGTTGGTCAATGGACAGCCGGTCCCAAAGTCTCAACGCCACGCACCACTCCAGGACTTGCTCTACATATACAGGTCAGTGCACTGGTACATTAGTGCATCTGTTATGATTTATGATTCATAATTATCTCTGCAGGAGTTGCATTTTCTATGTTAAACCAATAAAACCATGTGTTTGTATGTATATATTATTATATATATTTTTTTATACCTATCATACCCCACGGGTGAACTTTAGGGCAGTTAGGGGTTAAGTGTCTTGCTCAGGGACAGCGACACATTGCTGAGAGCTGAAATCGTGCCTGAGACCTCCGGAGTCCTATAGGCCAGGCAGGCAGGCTCACTAACCATTCAGCTATGGCCGCCCCCATATACATGTATACTCAGCATGCATGGAGGGCCACGGCAGGAGGCCATGAGGCTACAAGAACCTTCTTGTAAAAATGTCACACATTCAATCCCCACTGTAGTCACTTGTCCCGTCTGATTTCCCTTGAGCAAGACACTGAACACTAACCTGCTATAATTCATTTGCTGTAACGTCTTTGCTTGTGCATTGTTTTGACAAAGTAAAAATGAACTTATTTAACTTATCTAAAACGTTTTTTTTTATTATGGTAATGTTCTTGTAATGCTGTACCTCTCAGGAGCATTCCTAGAGACAGTGGAACCTACACGTGTGTGGCCTCCAATCAGCTCAATGAGACACAGGTCTACAGCTCAAACAGCAATGAGGTCATCATTACTGTCAAAGGTCAGATCCAAGCTCGACTCTTTTTATTTCATTAGGTTTTAAGTCCAAAACTGTGACCTGAAGTTCAGCATTCAAAATGTGTTCATTATATCATTTCGTCAACAAATTGTAACACGATTGGATTTTGTGTGATGTCATTGGTTGAAATATATTCCTACTTTGTAAACGGCTTAGTATTTGAATAAACCAGGCCAAAACTTGAGTCATTTCATCAGCTCACCATCATCTGTATCTTCTGCCTGCTTACCTCAGAGTTAGTATCAGAACCTGAAATCTCCTTCACTGTGGTCAAGCACGAATTACACAACATCTCAGCCTTGGTCACCTGTCAGTCAACCCAGGGGACTCCACCCATCACCTTTTCGCTCTACAGCACGATAGAACTCACTACTCACGAAGTAATGGATCGGAACACTACGTTCACAGTTCCGGTGATTTTGGACAGGCACATGGGCTTGCAATGCCAGGCAAAGAATGGACCAAACCTGACCACAAGTCAATGGATAGACCTGGAAGTCGGTATGTAGACCTTTGTCTCTGTATCAATATTATATTATTATTTTATTGTTTATGTTTTTATTTTATTTTAAAGTGTATTGTAATTGTATTGTCTCATTTATGTTTACATTTGCTGTAATTTTATTATATTTATATTATTTTGGATATGGTCTATTTTGTTATAAACCTGTTTTATTATTCATTGCAATTCAAATATGATTTCCTCCTAACAGTGTCAGTTAGTGGTCCTGTGATGATGCATTATGACTATGATGTTGGAGAAAACTTTATTATAACCGGACTGAGGTTCTACTGCAAGGCAGCCAAGGGAACCCACCTACGGTACCAATGGTTCCTCAATGGATCCCTCCTGGAGGGACAAGGAACCTTCTACAGGGTGGACCACCAACCATCAGAGCAATCCATTCTCTTCCTGGCATTGAGAAGGAGCAGTGCAGGAACGTACCACTGTGAAGTGTCACACAGTTTTGATAATACCACCACAATAAGGAGTGAGAAGCTATATGTTGATAAAGAAGGTACTAAAAATACATTTTCAGCTTTTTACAACCACTACGGTTGGAGATGAGTATTGTTTAACCCAGGATGTGAATTGTAGCATTTTATAAAAAGTAATAGTAAAACTACTAAATATAAGTTAAGTTACAATTAACATAGAATTTCCCTGAAACAAAATATTAAAATACAGTAAGCTAACATTTTCAGAATAGTTATTATTTATGAAATACAAATAAACAATGCAAATTAGCGCCATCAATATTCACATTATCATGTGGAATTAAAGGCAAATGCAAGCATTACAGAAGTACATCTGGAATACAGGTTTGTAACACTGGATAATATAATAACATTGGATAATGTACTATGTTAATAGTTTTAAACAACTGCAAACAGATAAAAAATATTCTTACATCTCAAAGTTAAGTTTGTCAATGCTTTTCATTGTATTTTCACTGTATTGTATTTTATCATTTGAACTGAAAATGGGCAGCAACAGTGTTGCATGGCGTAGCACTTCCTGTTAATTCTGTTTGCTTTTCAGTAAAATCATTTTATAATTGCCAGTTACTGATGCTAGTCAAGGTCTTAGATAAAAAAAGAGCACATTGTAGAGTGAGAGATGTAATCCATGTATCCATGCACAAGTTTGTTTGTGCAAAAATGTGTTTTTTTCAAGGTTCATATACTAAGATATATTATGTCATTTTTCTTTGGTTTTATCTTCTCTCTCGTCCTCTTTATCCTCTTCCTCCTTCTCCTCTCTGTTCCTCCTCTTCCTCCTACCTCCATATAGTGCTCAACCATCTACCTGTCTCTGTGGTAGTCGTGGTCTTTAGCTGTTTCATCCTTCTAGTGTCCTTGGTCTCAGTTGTGTGTTGTATTAGCGTTGTCTACAGTAAGTTAATTTCTTTATTATGTGTCAAATTCTGGATCCATTCACTCTCTTTCTGTTACTGTTGTGTCTCAAAACCTTGATTCCACTTACAATGCTGTTTTCTTTTTCAGGGCGAAATCTCTATGGAGAGAAAGTGCTGTAAGTTATTATTTAAATCCCATGGCTAAAATTCTGTTGTGTTTCTTGGCCACAACACAGTAAAATCCTGAGTGTTCATTTATCCATTTGTACACTCTCAGAGTTAAATCAACACGCAGGATTTTACAGTATTCAGTATGTACTGTATGTGACATTGTTATCTATTGTGTCCTTCTCTGTCAGGTGGGGTGAGGAGATGGAGAACATGGTAGTTGCTTATGAGGATGAACTGGTGAGTCATATTGTCATAAAAAATATTCCTATTTTTACGCACATACACATGGTGTATTGAAATGTCCATTTCTTTATTAGGATTCGGATGAGTACAGAGAGGATACAGATCTGGTTGAAGCCACAAGAATAGATGACAATTATCAGGTAAGGTCAATCAATCAATCAATCAATCAATCAATCAATCAATCAATCAATCAATCAAGCAAGCAAGCAATATGACTGCCTGCATCTGGGGTCTGTCTGTCTGTCTGTCTGTCTGTCTGTCTGTCTGTCTGTCCAACTAGGCCTACTTATTCAATTATTCAAACTCAAAGTAGTAAGCAGTCAAACTCAATTCGTTTCACTAGCTTTCTTGTGTTGTTTTCTCTGCAGGGGTCTATATCATCCATAGATGACATGCAACCATTCCAGAGCTTGAGGAAGCATTGATTGGAGGATCTTCAATCCAGATGAATAGATAGCTCTAATGGGACATTTTAGTTAAGACTATGAATGTATCCTGCGCATAAGCTCCAATATACCCAAGAAGAGCTTTTGACAATATTGCAAAATTGAGACACTAGTCACAATTTGACTTCAAGTTCCCCAAGTGGTGTGGTATAAGGAGGAGGACACGAAATCACTAATCTCGCGTTAATTACAGCAGTGAAATAATGGAAATGAAGTACGGCTAATGTGCATGATTGAAGTGAATACGGCTAGGAAAATAGATTTCAAATAATTTAACTGAACTGTATTTTATATTCAGTAGAATATAGGCTTACTGTAATTTGGGCTTTTTATGAATAATCTCTAACGAATTGCCCTTTTGGTGAAATTCCCTTTAAGAGAGGCATTATGTCAATGTGCGTCTAAACAAGCTGTTAAATAAATATGATTTATGTTGTTCCAGATGCCCTGTGCTTCCACCTGGTGGTCCCTCGCATTTGTATTATTTCCGTTTCTATTTAAAAAACAATATTAATCGCGCATCGCTTGATAAATACGAACGAATAGAGTGCACAGTAGAAAGAACACAGCTACTCTGCGAGATTGGCCGTAAACTTTCTAGTTTCAACTTTGTCATCTAGTGAGACGAGGTAGGCTACTCAGAACAAGACCGGAAATACAAGGTTTTGTCTGCAAAATACACAGCCTGCTTTGACAAAAAGAAATAAACCTACCTGTTGTTTCTTTGGGTTGATTGACCAACATTTGTATTCCAAAGTCAATGGTACAGATGGGGATAATTTTATGCAAAAATCAAGGGCGCTGTATAATGTATTTGTTTAATAATTTGTGTAATAAAAACATTATATGTGTTTATTTTTACTGTGATTCAGATTTTATCTTTAAATGAAACACTGTCGGTGTTCGTGGACATTGGTTTTATTTTGACATCTATTGCCGGAAGCTTTCTCTTTTTTTTATTGTGGTTTTTAACGTTCGAGTTTTACAGAGGCGATGTGCACCTCACCTCAGTGTTGCCATGTCCGCTTATATAAGTGACTTTTTTGGGCTTGTTTTTTCTGTAAAGTTGCGGTTTGCGTATTTTTTTGGCCTTGTTTCTAAAGTGTACTCGCTTATTTAGACTTACTTCCAAATGTTTTAATTATTATTTAAACCAGTAGTTCTCAAATATTTTCATGAAAATGTTTTGTGCCAGGGAGCATTTGTGTAAAAAAGCAGACATATAGTAGTAGATAGATATATAATAGCAGATAATGTGAGCTTGTAGATTGGCTATTTTCAAAGAGCCGAATCAGCCAATGCATACAGGTTTAAAGTGTATGTGGCTTATAGTTGCTTCTTTTGGGCTTGTTTTTAGACCTGGTTGATTATTTCTCTCATAAAATCTGGCAACACGGCTGTTTTACATAGGCGTTTTTTTCACGGGTGCACCTCCTGCCACCTCCTCGCCTTCGCACTCAGTCGCGGAGGCTCGCTGGGAAAAGCAAGTCATCAAACCAGTGGCAGTGACTGTCAGTGAATATCACGGTGTTGTAGCTTGTAACGCAGAGGAGCGGCCGGGTGAATATAGTGAATAAATACTCTTATTCCCGGAGAGACATGGAGGAGACGGGCGGTGCAAGTGCTTACGGTGCGTCGCTCGCAGGAGGAGGCTTTGACCCGCACAAGTTTATCCGACAACCGCAGACCATCGTTCGGCTGCTGAGCTGGGTAAGAGTTTGACGAGTCATGAAGGAGCGCAGAGCGTAGTCAATGAATTACACAATATATCCACACTGGTCAAAGTTTGAAGGGACAAATACGCGACGCACTGGATCCGCGTTTGTTTTATTCATATTAACAAAGGTCGATATAAAAGATAAAGTCACAGCATGGGCTACACACACATTTAGAAATATTTTTGGGAACGGACGCGCAACTGCAGTTGGTCTTGAATTAGCCCTGAGACATGGATGAACTTCAACCTGGTGTTTGCACTTCCTCCATTTACAGCCCGTACATCTACTCAAACGGTCAGATTTCTAATATAAAGTGCTTACCCCATGTTCACAGATGTTACAATTCTGTTCGGCCCCATAGAAGTACCCGCATCTTCCGTTTTGTTCAATAAAAAGCTATTTAATCCGATCGGTGGCCATTTTCTCATAGTTATTTGGGTATCAGAGTGCAATACACCTCCCAACCGATGGGGTTGCGTAGTTGAAATGATAATGGCAAAAATACGGAGAAAATGGCCACCGATCGGATTAAAATGCTTTTTATTCAACAATATGGAAGATACGGGTACTTCTTAGGGCCCGTACATAATTGTAACATCCGTGGCCATTGGGTAAGCACTTTATATTTGAAATCTGAACGTTTATGTAGATGTACGGGCCAAAAAAGGAGAATAGTGCAAATACCAGGTTGAAGTTCATCCATGATGACTGTAATATAATATATGACAGTAATATATGACAGTCATGTTTCAGGGCTAGAGTCGGTCTTAAATCAACAGGTGGTGCGCGCACAGACTTGTTGAAACGCGGACTCCCGGAATCCGTCATGTTTTTATTGAGTTACCACCGGCTGTTATTTTACCAACTATTCCTGTTCTGTCACGTTTTTATTTAGTTTGCAGGGTGTTATTAACCATTGTCCTGTTGTACAGGCTAATGTTTTTATTCACTAAGAGGCTGCTAACCAATTAGTGCTATTCTGTAATGTTTTATTCAGTACACGCTGCTATTTACCAACTAGTGCTGTTGTTGTAATGTTTTTATTGAGTAACGGGCTGCTGTTTCACTTCACCCCCCACGGTGTCGTGTTGCGTGCAGCTGGTGTGTGACACCAGGACCAGGCTGCACAGTGACAGCACAGCACGGCACAACAACACACCGCCATACAAAACTACAGACTCTAGTCTGAAACCGGAAAGAAATAACCTCAGACGCAAATTAGCTTACATACAGTCTGACTTAACTTCCAGTGTTAGCATTTGACCTTTAAAACGCAAAACTTTGTAGGCTAGGCTACTGTCGTTTATCTACGTGGGAAAGGCTTGGAGTTGTGTGTCCATTAACAAATAATACTGCTTAAGAGTTGAGGCAAGAATTACAACCAAGTAGTCTTAGTCTACAAAATACAAATGGAGAACCATTATTGCAATATATAGTTGTGTGTGTAGATAGACATACACGTTTGTATTCATACTATAAGAATTACAACCTATTAGTGTACAAATTGATGTGTGTGTGTGTGTGTGTGTGTGTGTGTGTGTGTGTGTGTGTGTGTGTGTGTGTGTGTGTGTGTGTGTGTGTGTGTATGTATGTATGTATGTGTGTATAAATATATACAGTGTAATATGTATGTGTATATATACACACATGTGTATATATGTATGTGCACACACACACACACACACACACACACACACACACACACACACACACACACACACACACACACACACACGTGTGTGTGTGCTGTAGGTTGAGACATGTTACAGTGAAAGTCTTGGGTGTTTAGTTGTTGTCAGTTGTTGCTAGGTAGGTCATGTAGTAGGACATATTTGTATCTGTGGTTAGAATGGAGTGCTCTGGGATTTCCAAACTGAGCTTCAACCACATAAGAAATATTTAACTCTGAAAGTACAGGTGAATTTTTACACTTTCACAGTTCATTTAACACAAATGTTGCTGGGTTGAAGAAAATATTAAACCAACACTGTGAATAATAACAATATTTATAATATAAGTAACACTTATAAGCAGAGATTCCAATGTGCTTTACATCAGAAGACCATATCAAAATACACTATTGCCAAGTATAAATACATGCAGGGGAGGGATTTTCTTAGACCTGTGATGCAGGGGTAGCCCAACCTTAGCTCTGGTCCATAGCGTTAGAATGAGTTCTCCTAGTTAACGCTATGGTACTTTCGAGCCTTTCCCCTCGCACCACGGTAGCACAGCCTCTCGTCTGCAGTGAAAAATACAAAATACACTTTTGCTACTCACCAAAACAAAGACTGTTTTATGGAGTTGAAAGCCTACTCTACTAAGTGGAAACACTCTGAGCCCCCCACCTCACGTCTAAAATACACTTTTTGGCCAGAAAAGAAAATATTTCACCGGAAGGAAAAAATGTTTTTGGTTACTCCACAGTGCCCTCTACAGATCTGGTCAATGGAATTTTCCTCTTGACCAGATTGATTGATTGAATATTTTATTAGGCAAAAAAAATGTAAAACAACACATTTACATTTAAAATACTTTGTCTAACAGGTCCGTTCATAAAAGTCCTTGCGGACTTGTTTCCAATGAGGGCCTTGGTATTCATTTCATAGACATATATAGTGGCATCACAGTTCGAATATCATTACACAAAGAAAATAAAAAAACAGCAAGAATATATATATATCTATATATCCATATATATATCTATACACATATATATATATATATATATATATATATATATATATATATATATATATATATATACATACATATATACATACATATAATACTATGTACAACAAAAGAAAATAAAAAAATAAAAAAGGGGGGGGGGAGATATGTACAAGAACAGGGGGGGGGGGTCGGCTATCTAATGGGAAAATGGTACTACCTCCTCTTTTGGCCTCCTGAAAGGTGATTTTTTAAGGCTCTTTTAAATGAGCCCAGCGAACTGCATTTTTTGAGGGATGGGGTTAGCCCATTCCAATCCTGGGTGGCAGTGCTGTAGAAGGAGAATTTGCCCATGTTTGTTTTATGGGTGGGTGGTACCAAATTGTTGTTAACGCTCCCTCTGGTATTGTGACTGTGGGTGTCACTAACCTTTTGGAGGTATTTACTCAGATATGCGGGAATAGGGGGCATATCGGGCAAATTTTCGTTTACAATTTTGAAGGCCAGTCCCATTTTTAGTTGTTTAACCCTGTCTTCCACCCTGAGCCAGCCTAGGCTGGCAAAATGGGCGGGAGAAAGGTGGGTCATGGGCCCCAATCCGAGGAGTAGCCGAATCAGTTTGTTTTGGGAGGTTTGAAGCTTAGTCTTCAGTGACACTGAGGTGTTGGAGTACCAGGAGGTGCTAGCATAGTCAAAATGTGGTTGAATCAGGGCCCCTGAGAGGGTCCTGAGGGCCTGTGGGTTGACAAAAGAGGAAACTCTGCCCATAAATTTGGTTCTCTGGTTTACTATTTTGACCACCTTTGTCCCCATGCTTTCACCCGACAGGTATTTGTCGAGAATACAACCCAAATAGGTAATCTCTTCTTTGCTAGCGATAATTGTGTCATCGACTTTGACCTTGAAATCATTTACCTCCATCTGTCTGAGGGAATGTTTGGTCCCAAAGAGAATGGATTCAGTTTTCCCAAGGTGTAGTGACAGTTTGTTATCGGTAAGCCAAGTACGGATTTTTGAGAGTTCAGAGCTGAGCGCCTCCTCAACTTGCAACTTGTCCTCTCCCGAGATCAGGAGTGCCGAGTCATCAGCGAACAGGAACAATTTGCAGTTACAGGCAGCATTCATGTCGTTAATGTATAAAAGGAACAGTAACGGCCCAAGAATGCTGCCCTGAGGAACCCCACAGCTCACCGGGAGGGAAGAGGACATGGTTCCGTTGATGTCAACCACTTGCTCTCTGCCCTCCAAGTAGGATCTCATCCAGTTTAATGATGCTTCCCTCCGGTGAAGTATTTTCTTTTCTAGCCAAAAAGTGTATTTTAGACGTGAGGTGGGGGGCTCAGAGTGTTCCCACTTTGTAGAGTAGGCTTTCAACTCAATAAAACCGTCTTTGTTTTGGTGAGTAGCAAAAGTGTTATTTTGTATTTTTACTATAGCCGAGAGGCTGCGCTACCGCGGTGCGAGGCGAAAGAATCGAAAGTACCATAGCGTTAAGGAGAACTCCTTCTAACGCTATGGACCAGAGCTAGCCCAACCTTAAACAATCAACACTTCATGTAGGACTACTGACAAAGTGCATGATAGACATTTCAGAACGTGCCTTCATACAGTAGACCAGTGGTTCCTCCGCGACCTTGCGGTTCCATTTGTATACTGTCAGAGTTACAGACTTGTATGGGTCAATTTAGAACCCCCTCAAGGAACCCTGAGAGTCCCTGGACCCCACTTTGCAGTAGAGTAGACTATACAGCAGAGAGAAGACTTGCAGCTTAATGGATGACAGTAAGCGGCGAAGCGCTTGTTAGATAAAATGTGGTAGACATCAGAACGATTAGAACTAGTTGAACTTCTGGATCGTAGCACAGATCACACTTAACACATTGAACGAGTTGATTGCTGCATTAGTTTTGAATCTGTTTAAAAATGAAGTTTGCATCAATATGCTTGGCTTATTCTGCTCTGACAAGATTCTATGAACTACTAAATTGACTTGTGCTTTTCTGCTAGTTTTTGTCAACACCACATCTGTAAAAAAAAATCACACCCTGTGTGAAGGAAGCGGTGCCTTTGGGGCGGGGCTTCACTCATTTCAGTTCGTCCCTATTGGTGGTCTGAGTCCACTTACCAAATTTGTACTTGGTAGCATGCTGCAAACTGGAATAATGGCTGTTTAAAGCCCAGCCAATGGGCAGACAGAGGGGGCGGGGCTTAAGTAATTACAGTTTGTCCCTATTGGTGGTTTTAGTCCATGTCCAAAATTTGTACTCCGTAGCATGCTGCGAACTTGAGTTATGGTCAACTGGTGGCAATCAAAAGAGGGCCTTGTTCATAGCTTTGAATGGGAGGCACTGTGTGAAGCTTGACTAATATCAAGGTATCAATATTGTTGATACTTATTGTTTCAGTCTTTTGTGTGGTGGGTGTTATTATTCCATATGAAATATTTTATTTTGACTCGTACACAAATGATGTGTGTTTTCTATAAGCCTTTTTGATTTCAAATTGGAATCCCAGCACAATAGCAGAAGGCAATTGTTCAGCTATACATTTTAGTTTCTGGAATCAAATAGGCTATTCAAATATACAGTAGCCTTCCCTTAATGCATTTATGCGAACTAATTTGTGTTTAAAGGAAAACTTTGCAGATGACATGCATTATGTACGCTGGATAACGTGAAACTGCATGTTTTTGATGACCTCGTTTTGTGATAACATTTTGAGGAGAAATCCACAGAAGACATGTGGTATGTTTTCCCGCACTTTCATCAGAACAATGGGATTTAGGATGAAAATTTGCTTAGTTTCCTTAAAGAATCACTCAGTAAGTACTGTAGCCAACCGTTGGCCTAATATTATTAGATGAGATTAGATTGTATTTAATTGTCATTTCAGCACCCTATACATTATATCAAGGACCATAAAAAGACGATGTGCTGTGTGGCCCCTGGCACTGCTGGCAGACACACTTTGCCCATTCAAATTACAGAAGTTGGTGTATTTCAATCTAGGAGAGAGTTTCATCCACGGAACTGTTTACGACACAGTGTCAACCACTTTGCACAATACAGTATACCTTACCCAGAAAAAAATGAATAACAGCTGTCACTGCATTGGAAAGCGTAATTTGGTAATTGGTTGTCAGAGTAACTGTCCTGTAATGAAAATCCCTACCTGCTGACTCACTGCAAGTGGCTCCTGATAAGAGCAGCAGCAAAATAACTGAAGCGTAACAATAAATGGGCCATGATCCCTCGTGCATCTATTTATCTAGAGCCATTAGTGTGGCAGCAGCAGTCAAATCCACACGACTTGCATAGGACAATTATTGTTCCTGGCAGCCAGGAATTTCACTTATCGGTTTGCACTTTTCCACACTCACTCTCTCTGTATTTCAATGAATTGTTTTCTTTCCCTGCCCCCTCTCTACTTTCCATCTGTCAACAGAAAAACTAGAAATCCCCCCCTATTCTGACCCCACAATGGTCTCTCTCTCTCGCTCCCTCTCTCTATCAAGGCGATATTCATGATTGTCTATGACATGGTTTCTCTCCCTTTCTCAGCTCTCAGAGAATTCTCCCTCTCCTCTCTCTTCATATAGGTGGAATTAAAAGGCCTACGTATCTGTCCCTCTGCCCTCTCTCGCCCCACATCCCTCCTCTCTCCCAGGCAATTCCACTCTCTTCTTTCTACTGCTTTATTTCTCTCCCGCCGCTAATCCCTCTTTCCCCTCCACTCCCTGCATACCCTCCCTCTCTTTCTCCTCTCTCACTAACCAGTAGTGTCATAATGAATGTAGTTGGGAGAGCTGGTGGCGTCTTTCTCTTGTCACATGGCAGGCAGCTGCACTGAGAACTAGGTCACATGGTTAAGTAGGGAAGCAGCGCAGACAGACACACCACAGGCTCACACCAACAGTAGCTCTTCTCACCTCAATACCAGACTGAAAAAAAAAGAGTATTACCCAGTTGGCTACGTATTTGAAATGACTTGTTTTGACAACTTACCCTTTAAATTAGGGCTGGGCAATATATTGATATTACATCAACATCGTGATATGAGACATATGAGATATAAGTTATTGCTGGAATTTGGGATATCGCAATATGGCATAAGTGTTGTCTTTTCCTGGTTTTAATCACATATATATATTGAAATTCTTTATTAGGAGTAACCCCTTGAGATTCAGGATCTCGTTTTCGAGGGGGTCCTGGAGACAGCAGTACAGTATACAGTAACATATAATAAAACAAATAACAAAAAACTGTAAACAAAACATCAACCGGACAAGAAACAACACGTAGGACAACACAATCAGGGTATTCTACTCTAAGCAAGCACAAAAAGATGGATCATTTGTTCAGAGTCAGATATCATTGTCATTTTCAACGTCAGCGATTGTTTACAGAAGTAAAGTGTAGTGATGTAATGGTCACGGACATGTACAAGAGATTGTGTTATAAGAAGCCAGTGCACTTTTGAACATATTGAAAGATGTTATGGTTCGAATATTTACCGGTAGATTGTTCCAATCAGAGGGGGCTTTAAACATGAAGGCTCTCTTACCTAATGATGTGGAGACTGAAGGTACAGAAAAGTAAGGCTGCGTGGAGTGCCTCAACTGGTAGTTGTTAGGGGATGGTCTTAGAAGCTGTTTGAGATATTGAGGATAGTTGAAATGTATACATTTAAAAATAAACTGTACATAAGCCTTATTTTATACTTAAAAAAAAAAAATGCCGATCTACAAGCTCACATGCATTGCAACATTTTGTTAGCTTGTAGATATGCAATTTTCAATATTTATGAAATGTTTTGGAAATAATAATCAATAAAATCGCCACAATACTGTCATTAGAATATCGATATCAAGGAATTTGGTCCAAAATATTGGGATATTTAATTTTTGTCCATAATTGCCCAACCTTATTCTAAAGACTGTATCTAGCAGTCTATCTAATAAGAACGTATTTTTGTTATTAGGCTAGTCGTTTGTTTATGTGCTAAAAGTGTGATTTCAAGATGTGTTTTGCCATGCAATGAGTGAATGGAATCACTACTCACAGAAGCAATACATAAAGATGATTAACAATGTCAGGCCTTGCATCTTGCCCTCTCTTCTTTCTCCTTTTAGATCTTTTCCATCGTTGTGTTTGCCTCCATAACCACAGAGGGCTATGTGAACCCACCCTCCAGTGCCCATGCCAAGTGTATCTTTAACCAGAATGACTCTGCGTGCCACTATGCTGTGGGCATTGGAGTCATTGCTTTTATGGCCTGTGTGGGGTTCCTGCTGCTGGATGCTTACCTCCCACTGATGAGTAGCGCACAGGAGAGGAAGTATGCTGTCATGGCTGACTTGGGCTTCTCAGGTGAGCTCAAATGGGTATTTCAACATACAGAATGATAGTGATAGGTCTTTCACGTATGTCTGCTGTAGAATAGAGTATTAAAACTGTCTGTGTTAATCCAAGTGGCAAGACATAAATGGGGTTAAAAGGCTAAAGTGTAACTTGGATAGCATGTTATGAAGACAAATTATCACTGCCTTTGGTCCCATAAACGACTCAGGTTGTTCTTCATACTGGTAGATTTATTGCACTCTTACTGGAAAACAATCCAACAACGTAAAACTGTACAAAACAAAGCATAAACAATACACGCACATAAATAATGGAACATTAAAGTATAAACAACATGAATGTAACAAACACATGACTGAAACACAAACACACCTCGCTGACTGCACATAAACCAAAGGGAATGAGTGAGAATCCATGGTCAACAACAGCAACGCACAACTGGAACAAAAATACATCTTATCAACATAAAGAAGACATGATAGGAACGTAAATGTACACATTTATAAAGCAAAGACAAGTACCTTATTCCGTCCCGCACACGCTCAAACAATACGCTCCTTAGTGAGCGGAAGTGTATCAGTGTAACACGCTTGTGGATCTGCATGAAACTACACCTTATAAAGCGTTCCGGCTTGATCAAGACAATTAGACGTTCCGGTGCTACAAATACATGGTAAACCCAAGTTCAGGGCAAATAAATGATATTACAATAGATAAATGAAAAATATAACAAATTACAACCCATTATGGCAGTTACACAAATGCCAGGTCATTGTTGACCTGGCATCCTATAGTTTGTATAGTTTCAATGTACAGGCTGAGGATAGGTTCTTGGTTTACGTATGTATTAGTTATTATTAGATTATTGGTTTACTTATGTATTACTTTATTATTTACTATTTCTATGCATTTCATGTATTATTGATGTATTATCTTGTGTCCTCGCTCTGGATTAAGAGCATCTGCTAAATGCCTAAACTGGGTCTGTCATGGAATTCTGGATCAATCAGTAATTGATGAGGCAATTGGAGTCGAGACAATATTCTAGGTGGTGATGATTATGCTTTAATGTACATGATATCATGGTGAGAAGTACAATAACACTCAGGTTGGTGGTCCTACAAGGACAAGCTAAACGATAACAAGATGGGCTGTACCAAAACAATAGCTATCAGGCCTAGTGGAGACATCTAGGCTCTTACAAGCTACCAAATATAACGTATTATATAAGTACAATAAGTCATGGTAAAATATAACGGTTAGATATAAGCAACCATAATAACAATAAAGTATAATGAATAATTCTCCTGCAGGTCTGTCTTGTATTTATAGAAGAGTTTCTTACCTTCAGAGTGAAATGAGCTCACAGTGAGCTCACTGTATTGTCAGTCCAGACATAGTCCTACGCTATTTTTTTTCGCTTTTTTACTTTGTAGGTGTCCAGATGGTAAAATAGTTCTTCAAAATTGAATGTGGTTAAAAGTATGCGTCATTATGATGTATACATGTCCTGTTCCTAACATTTCTGCTATTTCTGTGCAGAGATCACTTTACCCATCCACTTAGGGAGGCTTAATCAGATACTTACAGTATGCCCCATCAAAATAATATTCCTTTTATAGTGGAATTCCCGTTTTAACACTTCATTTATATCAATATCTGACAATAATTATAACTATTCCTACGCAAGTCAAGTCAATTTGACCTAGTCTTTTTTTTACACTGAAAGGGACCTACATACAGAGAGGCTCCCAGCGCAGTTGAACGCGGACAGATCATGTGACATTTGACTGCTATACAATAACATGTATAATTCATATTCCACATTATTCAGACAGCAGTTGGCGTGAGGGATGGAGCGTGGGGGGCAACATCGTCATCATAGTCGTGTTGAATTTTAGCATTCAGTGAGACAGCTGACAGTCAGTCATTCTTTAGTGGAACAGAGCAGCATTTTAACTGCTTTGCAATAATTGCATGTGGTACTATTCATCAGATGGCTATGTTAGCACTATCACTTCAAGCGTTGGCCAGGGTATCGTACGGAAGGGTGGGACAGACAGATGTCCTGTATTATGTCCTTTGATACTACGTGCATGTGTCTGTACGTGTCTTTATTGTGGCACAGTGGCAGTATGGCTTTGAACCTGTTTTTCTATCAGTTGGCTGTAATTTGATCTATGAATGAAACCTGTGTGTGTTCTAGGGGTGTGGACCTTCCTATGGTTTGTCTGTTTCTGTCTGTTGGCCACCATGTGGGGGCGAACTCATGAGGTCAGTGGAATCCCAGAGGATGCTGCACGGGCCACTGTGGCGTTCTCATTCTTCTCTATCGCCACCTGGGTGAGGAGGACAGCTACTGCACCCTATACTGACCCATTCAACAGCTCCCCTTTTCCTTCGATGTGTTCTTGTTGAATAAATCTGAGGATTATTTTTTACTTTAATTGTTTTAGGCATTTCATCTTTTTTACTACAAGTTACAGAAAGTGCGGCTGAACTGACCTTTTGACCTTGCAAGTAGGTCTTGTGCTACAAGGGCACCGGCTGACGATTAATGCCATTTCAAACATTATCTGTAATGAATGGGAAGTTTTCAGTGCAACAAGACATAAAGCAGCCAGTTAGTGTACTTCCTAGATAAACATAGATACATATGTACCTGTTTCATTTCACCACTGAATTGTTCAGTAAATCTAAATTTAAAAAGCGGAAAACCTTCGAAATCTTTGAGTTTTTGCTGATTTGCCTCTTCTTACTCTGTCTGTATGCAGGGAATCCTGACCTACTTCGCTTTGGGTCGGTATCGCCGAGGTGTGGATGAGGTTGCTGTGCCAACCTACGCCGAGCCCCCACAACCAGATCACCTCCATACCCCGTACCCCGCAACCTATGCCCCCACCTCCTACACCCCTCCGACCCCCTACACTCCCACCACTTACTCAGCCTACCCCTCCAGCGGTGGGCCCGATGTCTACCAGCAACCTCCCTTCTCCTCAAACCCTCAACCCCTGGGAGATGGAGGCTACCAGCCCCCCAACTATTGAGTCCAGAGGGATGGGAGTGGGTGGGTCACTGATTAGGTGTTCCAAGTCACCTGTTGATAGTCACTGCAGCTGCTTGGCACACAATCATTAAGGTGGACATGGAGGTCATTGTGTACGCTCATCCAGGTCAGGACCACACAATTAGTGGAGTTTAGTTGTATATCATGATTCTAAGTTTCCACAATAGATAATTCATAACATTGGGCATATTTGCAATATATTTAATTTAATTTAATTTGGAATGACCACTGAGGATGACAATTGCATTTTATATAAAATACAAAAATGTCCTACAAAATAATTTCCCTCATTAGTCTTAAAGACTAATCATCAAAAGTCTAATCATGATAAATCATGACTAAGACTTATTGTGGTATTTGACTAAATTAATACAGTTTATTAATTAAGCCATAATGGTGAAAATGTTCATTAGTAACTGCAATTATTTATTGTATTATTATTTATCACTATTATTGTAATATACAGTATAGATAACTCATAATCAAGTGATTATCAATGATAATCAATAGCCAAAGTGGTGCAGCCTTGATTCAGTTGTGAGATCTGAGTATGAGCAGTGAGACTTGGAAAACCGGTACATTGAATTGTTTATAAATTGTTAAACAGTTAAGGATTAACAGTTTAACGCAGTGTTGCCAAGGGGGTCACGTATATAATTTCTGATCTGTGGTCAGATCTTCAATACAAAGATTTGTAAATCTGAAATTAGTGTGTGTGTCAAATTTAAATTTTTACCTCAAACATACTAATTGGGAAGAGATAAACGGAATGTCTGTGCGGTCCTGCAATGTGAGATCACGGAAAGTATCAGCCAATAAGTGCTCTTGTGGAAGTGGCCAGCACTTAATTTGTGTTCCTTTCTTCCTTCTTCTCTGTTCTGGACATTGAACTCTGGTGCCTTTGATGCAGAAGAAGAATGTGTATCTGTACATAGATGTTCACTATGCAAAGCTACCATTTTTTAATGGTTCTATGTGCCTGTGTTTTTTATTTAGTTTTTGTGTTATTTGTTTTATGTTGATTTTTGTGTTTAAGAGAACTTATGAACACAATGCTTAGAATGAATATGATTTTATTTAATGCAGCAATACCTTGAGACACTTGACTGTGAGACTACTGGGAACAGCCAACTATGAAACCAGCCTAATTCCCTCCTACACATAGACACTCTCTCAGTTTGAGGAAGTGTTTGTGGCCTTACATGTTATCTGTAGAAATGACGACTGCTGTTTTCATTTCTATTCTTTGCTTAATTTCTCAGATGACCTGATAACCATAAGGTCTCCCTAAGAGGGAAGACAATACACAGAAAGTATGCCCATGTTCACCCTCATAGCAGGTTTTATTATTGGGTATGTTTTTCTCAATAACATGAAAACATAGCAAAGTCCACCTACTCTCCTTTGATAAAGCTTTTAGCCCAGCTATTGTGATCTCCAGTGGGGAGGGAGCTGAAGATAAGTGTAGGAATGTTTGAACCTACAAAGTCCTGACAGAATACTGGAGGTATTTATTGCCATTTAGATAAGTGTAGTTAGTAATTCAATGACTTCATCCTGTGGGCCACCAGGTGTGCCCCTCATACTAAACGGTAACTTCATGGATAACGGATAGATTGTCCTGTACATGTAAGGTCACAAGTTCAGTCCCCTGCAATTGACTTGAACTTGAATATGAGCAAGACTGAGGTGAGTAGACAAGTACTAACCACCATGTCTGCTCACTCGTGAGCCACTCTGAATGAGAATATCAGATAAATATATGGCTGATGTAAATCCGATGCCCTCAGTCCCAGGGCCACACAATTTCTGCCGACTGTTCATCTTGTTAATTTGGTCCAGATATAGATTTGTTTAGTCCAGTACTTCTCCAACCCTTTTTGTTCAATTCCAAATCTGGCCCAAATAATAATTTCAAAACTGATCATTCTAGGATCACAGGTGTATGCAGTAGTCTGACCATTATACATTGGACAAGGATGTCAGCTAAATGCCTTTGATGGAAATGTAATTTAGACAGAATGTATGTGTATGCCAATGGCAGATGGCTTAAACACATTAGCCATTTAGTATTATCAGGATTAAAACCTGTCCTCTGTGTAGGTTGTATTCACTGTACAAGGGCAAAGTGCACTAATTGTGTAAGGAATGAAGTTAACAAAGATTTCTTGTTTTGCCCATAATATTGGTGCAGATACCATGTCATTTTGACGCATTTAAAGGTATGGTGTTTGGTGACATGGGATCGATACCCTAGTCATGATGTTTGTCACGGTTCAATGGTCAAAGTAATAAACGCTTTTTGACTTTGTAGGACAAAATACATGTGCATATTATGCCATTATTATTTCATTCAGCCAAATGATGTCTTCTAACATGCCCTCAATATCATCAATTTGTTTCAACAAAGTAAAACTTTTAAGTGTTTCATTAAGGATTTGGGTGGTGCTATTGTTTGAGGTTGTCCCATTACTGTTAGGCCACAGGCTTAATTCCCTTTAAGTATGCATTGTCAACTACCCACTTGTCCATCAGTAAAGCACAGCCCTTACCCAAGTTGCTCTGGTGAAGCGGATTGGCTAAATACCTAAAATGTAATTATTATTTTTTCACTGTCTACTTATACAAGCCTACTAAGTGAACCCTGTAGTTATTTTCGCTTACTACTGTAAATGGAGCATGTGGTGAAAATGAGATTTGCTGATTGTGATTGATGTTAAACGAATGAGTAGTAAATCAGTGAATTTGAGTCTTGTGGATTTTTGTTTAATGTTCATTTTGCCTGTTTTGTATTTATGAATTTTTAATTTGAATTGCATTTATTTAATTCAGGCTCTCGTTGCAGATTTGAGATATGAATCAGATTTGTACAGTGAATGTTCTTTAAATCGGGTGATATCTGCATAGATTTGTTTGACTCAAAATGAGTACTGAGTAGAATTGCACTTATTGTGTTCCGTAACTGATGTCTACATGCACAAAAATCTGTTTCATCAAGTGCATACAGTACCATTACAGTGCTTTTGATGTTATATGCCATTTTGTGAGTTGCCATTCCATGTCATTGACTGTGAATAGCACAATAACACCCATTTTAACAACCCTGTCCTTGAGTCATGGAATAAAATCATACACAGAATAGTCTTATTGAGAAGTGAGTTCATAAGTTTGGAGCAGCTGTTGCTCAGGAGGTAGAATGGCCGTCTTGGAATCGGAAGGCCTCCGGTTCGTTCCCTGCCTCCTCAAGGCTTCGTGTTGAGGTCTGTGAGCAAGTCCCTGAGCCCCACATTGCTCTGTTTGCACTCACTTGGACCAGCACACAATTTCTAATATGATGGGTCAAATGCAGAGTATTTTCCTCATAGGGATCACTACAAATACCCTTTATGCACACACTAGAGACGAGTAAGTCATAGAAAAGGAGAGGCCAGGGGCAAAATTCAAACATAGCACTCTTGATTGTGATGTCCCAACTTGGAACACAATAACATATCTACTGCCAAACTCCCTTTTGCTTAAACATAAAGAATAAATATAAAAGTTGCAAATGTTTATGCTTCATCACATTGAAATGTCGCTCGCCAAAATAAGTAAACAGTCATGCAAGAACAAACCAGGCTTTAGCATTGCAATTAGCTGTAGAACCGGTCTGTAATTAAACAGGCCATCTTCGTCCAATGTGGCTGCCGGCTGCATTGAATTACAGTACATGACGCAAACACTGAGGTTGCGTACAAAGATGAATGAAGCATACATTATAAACAGGATATTCTTATATTGCTACTTTGGATGAATGTTTGTACACACCACGGCACCAGGGTTAGCTGCTGCATATCCTGGATATTCTAGAAACATTTCAGCAGAATACATTGCACACACTGCATGTGGCTTGATATTCATTAGTTATTTGGTTGTACGACTCCTTTAAAACCAAGGTTTTGCCGATGCTTAACTCATACCATTCCTCTTTATTTACATTTCATAACTTTCCTCCCACAAAGTAGACAAAACATTTAAAGAATCACACATTTTAAGAACAAAACAAATAGGCGATAAAACAAATATTAAATCTGATGGATATCACTTCCTGTATTTGTCTCCATGGTTGCAATTGAGTAGTGGTACAGTACTTACAGTACAAGTTTCACCGTATAGATTGTCATTACATTTTCAAAAGCATAGGTAAATAACAAAGCCCCAGGTTTCACAAAACCAGGATTACATGTACTGTATAACCTATAGCTTAGAGGTCTAGTGGCTGCCAATTCCAACTGCAGTCACATAACCTGTCAAGTCAAATGCCTAAATGGTGACAAACAACATACATCTCAATAACCACACAAAGGAAAAGAAAGCAGCAATATAAAATTTACACTAAATGTAAACTGTCGCATTTAAGGTATAGAATTAGAATGTTTCTATACCACAATGGCTTCTACCGACAGTCATTTTCTAGAGTTAAAATTCTCCATAACTCAGCTTGTGTTTAGCTTCATACTTGAAAATCAACATTGCCGATATTCTACAATTATTAACTAAAACTGCTGGTGTATGTTACATTTCCATTATAAAACTAAAAAAAAAGTGTAACATTCCATTGATAAAACTACACAAGAGTAACAACAATGCATTACACAAATATCTACTGTATATACACACAAATAGATATTGCTCTTGCAACTGTCTTCAATTATCCCAATCCTATCTTTGACTGTATTGGTCACGTTCAGAGCTGTAGGGTGGAGAAGAGCCTCCTGGGAACACCAGAGTCTAGCTGTTTTGTGGTTGTGAGCGCTTGTGGTGGAGTCTCCTCCTTCATGGGGGAACAGTTCTCTTTGCTGCACATCATCAGCCCTCCGTAACACTTCCGACATACTGCCTGATACATATCTGCTCCACCGATCACCTCTACCTATGAACAACAGTAACAAAACGGTTGACTTTGTGTCTTACATGCACATACATCTATTTGGATTGGAGAATTGGTCAGACTCTGGGTAGCTTGCTCCAGTGTCAAGTCACCAACTCACATTTGGAACAAACTATTTGTAGTTTTTAACATTATTTTGTTTAATCTCACTATAGAAGTTACTTATACGGTTCTGTTGAGGAGATTAAGCGCTCAAACATAATCTTATTGTTAAAAAACGTTGACTCTTTCTTGATAACATACTGCCAACAGATCAGTTGATGACAATTACACAAATTGTTGCCTCAGTCAATGTCTAAGTTAGGATACACTTGAAATGGTAGAAAATCTACCATTACATGGGCCATGGCATATTGGCTCATTTCATTTTTTTTATTGCCCATCTAAACAGCGAGTCTCCTCTACCACTGGTATCTCCTCGGCGTTAGCCACAGCACAGGATGTTTGTTTCATTTCCTGCTCTTGCAATGGATGGATATGCAATAAAGTACGCAACAAAAACCAAATGTACAGATTAGTTGAATAAATAATCAACAAATCAATCAATTAAGAGAGTAAATGTTAATTTCAGTCCCGTTTTGGATAGTTTAGAAGAAAAGCTAAAATATAGGAGTTGCAAGGACACCATTATCTCTGAGGAAGGCCTTGCGCCTGCTTTCACTTGACAAAAGTGGCAAGCTGAAGATTAGCAATGGCTACTTACTTATTGAAACTAGTTACAGTACTTTGAATACTTGATTACAAGTGTAATCACATCTCAGTGTTTGAGTCACCTTTACAATGTGTAGTCAAGTGGGGGTCTGTTCAAGACTTTTTTTTCATACAGTCAATGGTCTAAGAAGCGGTATGATTTTGTAACATCGTTTTGATCCATACATCTCAGAAAACTCCTTAGCACAGGCTGTACAGACCTTGTGGGTCCCTAAACCCCTACTTTAAGTTCAACCGTACAGAAACAATCTACACTAGTCACCACTTTTGTTATACACAAAATATTTTCCAGTAGAATTAGAATTAAACATGTTATTTGCCTTGACTGCAAAACAGGATATGTTTTTTCACATAAGATGAAGACTCATAATACTCATTATATCCAGTCCATAGAGTTTGTCCAACATATTAAATGAAACCTGCACCAAGTTTACCTGATTTTAACAACACACACGCACACACTAAATTACCATTACCATTTTACTACAGAAGAGTACCTGTTTATCATCATACTCTCCCTGCCTCCTCCATTATCTCATCCACCCCACTCCTTCTCAACCTTCACTCCACTCACCTCCTTCTCAGCTCCCAGTCTCTTTGTGTAGGAAGCCTCTTTGAAACACTGCATACAGACAGCATTAAGCTTCACCACGCTCTCAGCCAGAGGAACCAGACTCAGGATATTGCCAAACGGCTGAGGAGGGACAAAAAGAAAAAGGTTAGACTTAGGCTACATGCAAGCTAGGTGCCATTATTACATTTCGTTTCAGATTTTTTTTTTTCAAAGGTGCGTGCCTGACAGCATGATAAGAATCCTGGCATACTGGTATGCCAACCTGAGTATGGAGGTCAAATGGGGCAATTGAAACAAGCCCTCAGGGCTTTTTGTGTCATCTTAGCATTATTGTAGTCTCGTATTGTAGTGCTGCCTCCCACAATTTTCAAATGTTTCCGGTCATACAGTCTGGGACTCAGAAGCTCTGATCATGAATAAAATATAAAGCGGATGTGAAGCCTCCTCCCCACGTCCGTTTCGTCTTTACAGACGTGCAAATGTATCCTAATATATATCAAAATCATCTAAGCATACATAACTTGATGCTAAGCAGAAATGGAAATTAAAAAATAAAATGTAAAGATATTTTAGAATATACTTTCGTGAACGGAAGTGCCAGCTTCCTCTCTCGGATTTCGGGAGGTGTAGTTCCAGACTCTATATAGCAGAGGAGATTGTGGAATAGTTGTCTGGCTACACGAGACTAGCATTATTGTATAACTGTACCTCTGTACTTTTTGCAAATAAAGTATTCAATCAATCAATCCCCCTCCTTTGGCACTGGTAATGATTAGGGCTACTTAACCACCCCTCTTCTAACATGTATTGTACATGAATGATTTGAACAACTAAGAGGCTTCAAACTGGTTGTATTAGTTAACACCATTTTCAATATATATTCTGATTATGGTGTCCAACAGGATGTGCTATATAATGCTAAGAACTAGAAGAGTGTTATCATGACATGTAGAACAAAAGGGGAAGGCCCTAAACTTTCCAGACTTTATCTTTCAGGGCGACTGCTATGCGTTTGTAATAAAACAAAATATGTAGTGCACTTACGTGAAAAGGCACCACTGTATATTATATGCTCTGACATCTTGGCAACAACATTCTACATGTGTTCAGACCATGTTGAGATGAGACTCTTTAGAGCAAAGCATTGAATCTGCACTCTTCTTTATAATGTCCCTTTGTGGGCCAAATTTAAAAAAGGCAAGCATCCATAAGCTTCAGGTTGCCAATAATGTGGATATTACTTAAGAAACATACAGCAGGTGGTGTAGTGCAAGCGACTTGTTCTGTAATGCAGGAGTGAGTAGGAGTCAACAATGTTCAGGCTCTAATGAGTAACCTGATGTACAAATGTATCTGAATGATTCCCAGAATGCCATATTCATGCTGCTAACAAATCTGAGTTAGTGTTGTGCGATACCAGCCGCCCCTGTTGAGACATTGGTACAGCTGCCTTTTATGAATGTTTCTCTTTTGTTTGAGTTCACTCACTGTTGTGTGTGTTTTTCCTTTATTGGACTACTACGAGTCAAAATAAAAAGTTGTTCATTGACTAAGTAGGTCTATTAACAGCAGTACCGTACATGGACCTACCTACAGGACACAACATTAAACCTGTCACCTCTGACAGGCCATGGTCTGTAAAGACTTTCATTTCCTGTATAGTGGAGTGAGCAGAGATCACTACACAAGAGCGCAACTCTCCATTACTGGAACTGCACACAATAGGTCCTAAAATAATAGACAATGAACTGGCTGTTTTACATCTAACTATGGGTTTTGTTTAGTGGCATTACGCACTGTCCCCACAGTCACCTATCCTTCTCCGAACAGTGTTTACTTCCCCTACGCCGTCTTGTTTTTAGCTACACCCACAGTGGCACTTTGTCTGCTCAAACAGTGGCTGTTTGTGAATCTGAATAGTGAATAGATAAGTAGCCTATCACATTTTTGCCTCTCATTGCCAAAACACACACCTACCTTTCTCTGGAAGGTTGCATCCAAGGCAGCAACAATGATGGTCTTCCCCATGTTAGCCATCTCTTCACAGAACTCCACTGTGTCAGGGAACTGTACTTACAGAAATGGAACAGCGTCATATATACATATTATAACATTAGATGGATACAGTTCAGTGCTTTAGAATAAATGTTTATTTTATGGTTTAGTAGGGCTGTACATTTATTTCTATGGATTAACCAATGACTAAAGTTATACTCACAAACTGGCCTTCATCAATTCCAATGACGCAGGCTTTCAACGCCAGAGAGCGCAAATCTCCCAGGCAGTTAGCAGGTACTGCTTCCATTGTGTTTCTGAACCAAAAGAGATAATTTTAATACAATTTGCATTCACACACACACACACACACACACACACACACACACACACACACACACACACACACACACACACCTGTCATGTGTGGCCATGCCTTTCTCAGAATAGCGTGTGTCTTTGGCATACTTGACCACCAGGCAGTTGTACTGAGCAACCTGGAAACGACGCACTCTCCTCATCAGTTCAGTGCTGTAAAATGAAAATAAAGAAACATCACCATCAAGCTAAATGATACGAGTTTGTGATATGAACTCCAGCCAGATTGTGATGATAAGACTGAACTTGTGCACTCTGGGAGGAAGCAAGCCTCGTTTTCTGGGCCAGTTTTAGCAAGCTAAATTTATAGTAAAAACACACTTTTTCTGGTAAAATTGTTCACGCGTTTGAGGAATTTGGGTTAATATCTAACTCTGTAACTGAACGTTGCTCTGGTCCATGGACCAGAGCTAAGCTTTAAGAGTAGGTTGCAGGCTGCTTCACTGTACAATCATATTTGGCGGGATAGGAGTAGGACTATAGGCTACTGTAAACTAAAGACCCGCACTTTGTCTGATATAAACATTACAAACAGTTAAGAACAAGACAGCTATGCAGCTTACACTGATAATGATATGTTACACACAATGCACAGAGATAAAGAAGCGAATACAAATAACACACCTTTTGCCAGAAAACATCGGTCCAAAGATAACCTGCAAAATAGGCAATCCATATAGGAAACGGTCAATATATGGTCAAGAAAATCGCAGGTTTGTGTTTTGTTTTGTCAATGTTATTATTCACCACATAACATGGCTATTAACAAGCATGTTTGCCGTGAGACAATGAATCATTGTCCATATAAACTGTAAGTTACGAACCTGAATTTGTCCTCTGGCTTTCCGTGGGGAATTCGGTAGAATTCTTGGGACGCCCGAAAAACAGTCCATATTAGATAGAAATGTTTACTAAAACTCGAACTAAAAAACAAAACAACCGAATAATAACAAGTTAACAACACAACTAACTTATGGCAACAATGAACACAACTGAAAATCCGCGCCGAGGCTCACAACTGGACCTTTATACAGGAAATAGCCTTGTCCAATGGTCACAGAGCCACGTGACAATCGGAACCAATGAGGTGGTACTCTGATCAACAACCAATCAGAACGTACTCGAGCTAGGCGCGAGACAGACAGACGTCCACAGCAGCTGTTTGTTTAGTTAAATGCTAGCTCAAACTAAGGTAAAATACTCAGAGCATAGAGGCTGATTTAGGTAACATTAACATTAACCAGCATACAAGGCCCCTGTATGATAATCACATTGAAATGTAGTGGCTACTGGCTAGGATTTAAACTTTGACCAATGCAAGTAAATTATACTATGATAAACGTATCAACACAATGTGACCCCCCTCGAACTTTTTTACTGTACATAACTCTTATTTTTCTTATTTTTCATTTCTAAACTGTTTATATATATGATGTTCTGCATAGTAGTGTATATCTGTCTGTCATTTAATGTCACTATGAATTGAGTACAAGAGGACCCCAATTGAAACAAGCCAGTGGCTTTCTTGGGCTTTTTTTAAATCCTATTTAGTTGACCTTGTTATCTGAACTGTACTTTCATGTGCATTTTGTCTGCAAACTTCTAAATAAAGTATTCAATCAATCAATCAATCGATTTGACATAAACATTGTTTTATGTCCCCCCTTCACTTTCACTAGACTACTCATGCAGTACAGCAGCAACTTTGATCTTTTGCAGTAGATTAATTTAAGTCAAAAATTGTAAGGCAGATCATGGTTTTGTTCGCAGCTGCAACATAAACGTATGTTGTCTTCTCTGACCAGACCTAGACATTTGGAAAGGGAGGGGGTCGGGGGTGGGGGGCATAGCAGCAGATGGAATGTGCTGACCTTGGCTACTGATTCACATAGGCCAATGATCTAAAGTTCAGCCTCAGGGTCACGGGTGACATGTACCCTGGTTCCAGACCATAGACCCCGCCCACTCTCTGAGAGGGGCTACTCTTGGTCTGGTGTCATAATGTGAGCCTATGGCTTTTCACGTTAGAAGGAATACCCCAAGTAATCGACTACAGTGCAGCCAACGCACCCAATCAGACTGATAATCAGGCTAGGTAACGTGGACATTCTGTCTCTGCTGCACGACGGACTCATCCAGCTAAAGGTAGTGGGGGAAAACATTACAGATTTGAGAGAGATGGAGAAAGATGTAAGTACAAATGTGTCCTTATATTGGAAGAAATCTTCACAGTTAATAGAGCGACTTTCAAATGCACGATCAGAATAATTGGGATAGGCATGAACTTTAGTCAACAAACAACATAGTAAATGGTCACGTGCTAGTACAGCAGAATATGATATTACTTCCTCAAGCCAAGGGACGATTACACACAAAATATATTCAATTTATGGCAGAACAGGAATTCTTGCAATCTGTTTTGTCGAGCTTTGTTACTTAGAATACTGAGCTGTAACTTCATGATTTAAAGGGATTCTAGGTAACTTTAAGCCTACATTTAAAAATATTATATATATATATATATATATATATATATATATATATATATATATATATATATATATATATATATATATATATATATATATATATATATATTGATTTCCCCCCCTCTATCAGCCACTATATACGAACTGCAGGCATTGTTTGACAACAGTTTTTTTCTTTTTTTGATCTCTGAAGTTAGAATCCCTCTAAACGCCAGAGAGTGCTGTTCACCATAGCAGCGCTGTTTGACAGATCTTCAGCAGCTGCTCAGTGCTCACTAGACAGACACAGGGTATTTATTTGCCTTGTTTAGAATCTGACTGTTGACATTGGCTTCAGTGGCAACTGTTAGAATAAGCAGAGGGTCCAATTAAATATTTTCAAGTTTATAGCCATAATACTAATGATAATAATATTAATATTCAATACACTTATATAGGCCTACAACTACAGCTGTGAGGAACATATCTATGTGTCTTACAAAAATGCATGGGTAAAATAAGGACTATAAGCACACTAGCCGAGCGGCTTGTTGTGAATGTGAACTCTCTGCTTCTCGCCCCCGTCGGACAGGAGCTCGAGAGGCAATACTCCCCAAGTCAGTGGTCACACAGAATGTCGGCGGACGACGTGATCAAAGCGCACGTCGCGGCGCTCAAAGAAGGTTTGGTCGTTTGTTCTAGGCTACGTTTGTTCCGCTTTACATTCATTATCAGATCAGATATTTGATTTGAACTGGCTGGAGTCTAGCGCTACTGCTGCTGAGATCTGTCAGTGGGTGTAGCCTACGTACGGACTGGTTAGACTTGTTGTGAAGGAAATACTTGCACTTGCTGCACATTATTGTGTTTATTATAGGCCTAGCCTACATCAATCAGTGCATCCCGTTCTGCTACCGACGGACTAACCTTTAATAGAATAAACTAAACAAAGGGATGAAGTGCTTGTTCGATTGATTTGATTGATTGATTGATTGATTGGTTGGTTGGTTGATTGATTGATTGATTGATTGATTGATTGATTGATTGATTTACTTTATTTAGTAAGACATGACAAAAACAGTACATGGAAGTACAGATTCACAATACAAGGTCTACTAAACTAAGCTTGTTTAAAATGAGATCCCCACACACTCAAATCATGATGACATATAAGAGACAATTTAAAAAGCACTCACTCTAAGTGTTTAAATGTCAATATTGTGAACGTTTTTGTGTGTGTTCATTTGTAACGTTATCCAGGTACTGAACGTGCTCGTGGCCTGGCCCAGACCTTGTTGAATGTGCCCTATGGAGATGGAGAAGGAGAGAAACTGGATGCTTACATACCCAATACCAATTCTCTGGGTGAGTTAAGACATCCCTTTATTGTAAATAAATAAGGTTCTTTTTGCATATCCCACTTTAGATGTAGGCCTACACTACCACTGGTTTCTGTAAACATTTGCACGCATTTGTTTCTACAGAGAGGTCATAGTAGCGGGTTGCCTTCAATATGGTGCCCCTGACACAGTCTTAGGGTTCAGCGCCTTGCTCAATGGAACTGTGTGTGTGTGTGTGTGTGTGTGTGTGTGTGTGTGTGTGTGTGTGTGTGTGTGTGTTAGACCATAGATGCCTATATATATATATATATATATATATATATATATATATATATATATATATATATATATATATATATATGTGACAGTTTCACTTCCAACAATACTTTGTAGACTCTATTCCGTTCAGTATATTAAAGGGATAGTTCACCCCAAAATGACTTTTTTTCTATGGATTAGTCACCCCATGGAGACTTGAATTCATGGATATTTTTTTGTTTTTGTCGCATTCCTAAGCCAATAATTTGATGACCGGCAGCGGTTCCGTTAGGAGACACAAAGGTCCGGTGGTCATCAAATTATTGTTTTAGGAATGCGACAAAAACAAAACAAAATTCAAGTTTCCATGGGGTGACTAATCGATAGATTTTTTTGGGGGGGTGAACTATTCCTTTAACAATGCATTAAAGATGTTTTATCCCCACAGTGATACTGAACTAGTTCTGTTCTGTTCTGTTCTGTTCTGTTCTGTTCTGTTCTGTTCTGTTCTGTTCTGTTCTGTTCTGTTCTGTTCTGTTCTGTTCTGTTCTGTTCTGTTCTGTTCTGTATTGTTGTCCTCTGTTCTATCATATCATGACTAATTAATCTCCCTTTGTTTTAGACATGCCCCTGGTTATCTACATACATGGAGGCTACTGGCAGTTCCTCAGGTAATATTCTTTTTTATGAAAGGGCTGCACAGTATTCACCAACATATTGACTCTTATGCATCACAGAGTTGCTTCAAATGAAAATCTCACTGACCGTCTCTCTTCACATACAGTAAGGAGGAATCGGGCTTTATGGCAGTCCCACTGGTCCAAAAAGGTGTGGTGGTGGTTGCTGTTGGATATGACGTCGCTCCCAAAGGTAAAGGGTTGGCTTTTTGTGCCATAATAACTGCAGTGTAGTAGAAATTCTGACCCTTTTCTCTTCATTACTTACTTACTTCTCAGGCAATATGGACCTGATGGTGTCCCAGGTGCGTAAGAGTGTGGTGTCTGTCATTCAGCAGTACTGTCACATCAGGTACTGCACTTTGCTTGTTCTTCCTAGCTTCACTGGCAACTCTTTTCAAGCTAATCTTAATGCAATGTGTTTAGGTTGGCTGCTACAACAACCGATTCATCCTTCTTTTCCTTTACCTGCTGTATGGGTGGTGAAAGTATTTTCGTTCTTCTGAGATCCAACACATCTCTTCCTCAGTGGCCTGTACCTGTGTGGTCACTCCGCTGGTGCTCACCTGGCTGCCATGATCCTGTCCACTGATTGGTCACAATACGACATCACCCCTCAGATCAAAGGTGAGGCCTACCAGGTGAGAGGAGAGGGCAGGAATGAGTGTTTACAGCTTCCTTGTGTAGCTGACACTGTTATCGAGAGCAGCTCACATGAGTGAGCAGGCAGGTAGGTAAGTAGTGCCTTTCTCTCTCTTGTTCCACTGCTTCCCTCACATCTTGTCTTAGTTATCTCTCTCTCTCTCTCTCTCTCACACACACACACACACACACACACACACACACACACACACACACACACACACACACACACACACACACACATCCCAAATGCCTCAACAGGTTTCCCGTCTACCCTTACACCCCTCAGGTGCCTTCCTGGTCAGTGGTATCTACGACCTCCTGCCTATTCTCCCCACCTACGTCAACGAGCCTCTCAAGATGACAGAGTATGTACATGTTGCAGTACACTCACTGCTCTCAGTTTCGGTCTGATGCCTGATTTATACTTGGTTGAGTGTCATGTTGCGCACCAAAAATAGCAGATCTACAGTGCAAGCTCACAACAGCTTGTAAATCTGCTATTTCTAGCATGCAACACCGACTTGCAACAGAGTATAACTCAGGCTTGAAGGAACTGTTTCGTGTGATTTGTTTTTGTGTGAGCATTGGTTTTATGTGTAGTGATTTTACCTGGATAGCTCAACAAAGTTTAACCACTGAAGTCCTATTTAAAAAAAAAAGTCACCTTTTGGTGACTAGTTTTTGCCGTTCAAGCGTATTGGTGGAGTTGCAAAGTTACAACATTTTCTTTCTTGTTTTTCTTTGTGAATGTAGCACAGTATATGTGTGTCCAGTGTATACTCGTAACTATCAGTGCCTCTCAGTGTTTGTTTCCTCTGTTCTTTACAGGGAAGTAGCAGTGAGGAATAGCCCCAGTAAACTGGTCCCCCAGCTCAAACTTTCTTCCTCCAGCTGTAACATTGTGGTTGCCATGGCAAAGAACGACTCCCCAGAGTTCCGGAAGCAATCAGAAGATTACTACAAAGTTAGTATTCCATAGAGCAGGGGTTCTCAACCTGTGGTCAGGACCCCCAGGGGGGTCCCCACATCATTTTGACAGTAAGGTGACAATTTAAGGACTTATTTTATAAGACCTTTTTAATACTGAAAGAAAAGAAAAAAAGGCCATTACTGCATCAAAAGTAATCAACAAACAATCTATAAAAACTGTTCAAACATTGGCCAAATTGTCAAATAATATAAGAAATAGGCAAAAAAAATATGTACACTATATTTTATCTGTGGAACCGATCTAAACAAAATGTAGTGCTCAAGTCCTGCAATTCCAAGTGATTGTCAGGGTGGAGGGTCCCCAGTTAAAATATGATTATTTTGGGTTGTCATGGCCTGAAAAGGTTGAGAACCACTGCCCTAGAGCACCAGAACTGTCTGTCTACCAGTTAATGACATGGTTACTTAAATGAGCACCTACCAGCAGGTGGCAGAAATACTCTTTTATTGGTCTCTGTGAAGGTTAGCAGGCCACCAATGTGGCAAGTTCATCATCAAATAGATGACTGATACTAGCCTTACAACACAGAAGTGTTTTTCATCATGCCCATTCAACCGTTTTCTTCTCTTCCCTTCCCTGACCTTTAAAGGCACTGGCGGCTTCAGGAGTAAATGTGACAATGGAGGATGTGCCCAACACAGACCACTTCAATATCATAGAACAACTGGTGGATGGGGACTATCACTTAACAATGGTACTTGCTACACACACCAACCCCAGTTAATTAGACAGGGAATACAGTCCAGTGCATTAGTTATGATGTTTGTTTGTTTTTATATTACAGTAATATTATTACCCTAGTGATAACTGATAACACATAAAAGAAAAGTCGTACAAATAACTGTTACTGTTGAGCAATTTTATAGCAGATGGCATTAATCAGTGTTGGCTTTTTTTTACCTTCTTTTCTTTCTATTTTCCTACCTTCTCTCCATTATTTCCTCCTCCATCATTTCCTTCCTTCCATCCCCCCTATCTTCTTTCCTTATTACTTTCGTTCTTAGCTCCTGTTGAAAATGATGGGGAAAGGCTGAGAAGAGCAATTTTCCGCCTCCATTTTCTATCAACATAAACACCTCTACACAGAACTGCCTGTTACTGAGCGGTTACTGAGAAAAGAAAATCAGTGTTATAGTAATAATCACTGTATAGCCTATGTCATGGATTGGCCAAAACATGTCTGGTTCAGTCACCACACATAGTAAGCGTGGCATGTTAATTTCAGGGTCCCCACGGTCATGAAATTCCTGGAAATATTTTGAAAAAAAAAAAAAAAAAATCCAGTACTGGAAAAGGTTTGAAATTGATCAAACATCATCAAAGGTCCTGGAATTTATCAAGGGTCCTGGAAAAATATTTGGCTATGCATTGTTTTTGGCTATTGATTTTGTTAAAACAAAACATTTTCATAAACATGAATAATATTACACGAAATATGTAACATAAGTAGTTTTTCGCCGAACGGGCTGTGTGACGGCAGCCTAATGTATGTCTCAAACTTTATTTTTGCTACACTGCCTATCTTTGGGCATTCTACATAGGAGTAAGAGACACATTATTGCGCCGAATGATTGTTATATAGGCCTGGAAATTGGGCTAAATATTCTGGAAAAGTTTTGGAAAAGTTTTGGAAATTCATTGCTAAAAATGTGTGGGGACCCTGTAATTTCAAAACAATTGACATTGTATTATTTTATTTTCTGTGTTTCTGACTATCTGTAATGCCATGACAATGAATACTGAAGTTAGGATAATATGACCTCATCATATCAAGATATTGCAAATGTCATAATACAGCACATCAGGCTGGGAATTGAATGATAGTTACTGATAGGTCTAAACAACTATCTATTCTATGAATGATCTTGGTATCTGTCATCATATCATATTGTAGCGTGCCATCTTGGCATAACTCAAGTTTGCCTTCCAATCCTATGATTTTATTAAGTTCGAGGTTGTACGGAACGTATCCTAGTATTAGTTCTCCCCTTTCCTCTAGAGACTGCATGTGTTTTGAGCTGTACAGAGCGCAGGCCCTCCGAGGTCACTGATTATCTCTGGAGGAATACAATAACAGCTCATTGGATTTAACTTGACCATCTATGACAAAGCAACAACACCTCCAGCGACGCTGGTCAGAGCCGATTCAAAGTGCTGTTCGAGACATTTGGACGCTGTTTGTCCAAGATGTCCACTGTCACACCATCACATAGCCATCTTCTCTCTCAACCTTTGAGCGGGCTCTACATAGCCAGCTGTCATCGTCAGAGCTGATATCTTCCTTTGTGTAAAACTATTATGATCATTGACTGTTTAGTCAGAGGGATATTTTGCTGTACGGTGCCTCGCTCGTGTATTGATTCTCCCTCTTAATACAATGTCAACTTTTTAACTTGAGAACCAGCCTGTGTCTGTTTGATTCCGTCTCATCTTTTTTACTCTGGGTTTTCTTTTTTACTCTGGGTTTTCAGCTGTTTAACTAGAAAAAGGTTTTTATCAACATGGAGCAGGATTTTCATTCCCTTATCAGCTTTATCAGTTACTTTAGTCAAAAGTGTCACCCACACTTGGCTAACATCTGTTAATTGTGTATTTTTGCACTTTTCAATTATACATAGAACGACACCATATATATATTTGTAAGGGAAAAACAGTCACACAGTCCACAGTCAAGCATCTTAAAATAACTGTTTACATGATTGTTGTGTTCACTGTTATTATTGTAGGATTATGAAGAACATAAATAAATGTTGATATTTGTCTCTGCTGATTTCTGTTCAATTATAATGGGTGTATTGGTGAGATTGGAGTTTTGCAATAAGGCTGTTTATGTGGGTAACAAATGAAATGGTCCATTATAATTTATTGCTGTTCCCCCCAAAAAGATGGGCTCTTGCACAACTGTGACATCAGTAACTAGCTAGACTTTACCTCATGAGAGACATTAAGCAGATGGGTAATGGTTTCTTGTGACCTTGCTGGAAAGATAAGGACATTTGTTATCACTGTCTGAACAGATGGACAAACAGCCCCTCATTTCAGCCTGGAGCAAATGGACACTGGACAGTGCTGCAAGTTACATACAGTAGTGTAGTGTAGGCCTATTTTCCAAGTGGCGTCTATACTTTAGCACAAGTGGTGGAAAAAGTGATTACAGTACATTTACTCAACTGTGCTTTAGTACAATGTTAGATACTTTTAACTTTACTCGAGCGTTTCCAGTTTTTGAAACTTAATAGTTCTACTTCACTACATCTCAGCCAGTGGCAAATTTTATATTTTTCACAAAAAATATTTGACAGCTTTAGTTACTTTGCAGATGTATATAGAAAAACATTCATTAACGGATAGATTATGGTGTATTATTATGTTAAGGCAAGCTACCCAGCAGCACAAAGTAATTCATATCAGCCCCACCCTTTTACCAGCTGCAATAACATTAAAGTGATGAACAGTGAACACATTAATGCATTACTAATGCCCAGTAATATGATGAACTGAAAAACTTTCCACCACTGTTTTGGCATATAGCTTGATGGAGCTCTCCCTCTAAATAAAGGTGCTCATCAAGAGTTAAGCATGGAATGGCATAGATCAGTGGTTCTTCAGGGTTCTTTTCTTTTAGGGGGTTCTAAATTGACCCGTACAAGTCTGTAACTTTGACAGTATACAAATGGAACCAAATGAACCCTAAACGGGTCCATTTGGTTCCCTTTATATACTGTCAGAGTTAAGGGGGGTCGTTTAAATCTTAAAGTTTGAGAATCACTGGCATAGATGATGTAGAACCGCTTCGTACGAAAAAGTATTATATTTAAATATTTTCGAGGGAAAAAATGAATAGCTTTTCAGTGCTATGTCATCATGTGAGCAGATGGGGGCAGTGGCAGTGCGTCACACAGTATCAGTAACATCATTCACTGAGCTACAGTGGTAACATTAGATATGATCACTGTTTGCATCAGGAAGTGAAGCGCTGGTTGACTCACAGACCACTGTGTGCAACAAGCGATGGAGCGGCGATAGGGACGGAGGAGCACCCACCAAACTCCCTCCTATCCGAACGGAACGACCCGGCGCTGCGGGAGGCCAACGACACGGAGACCATTGCTCATCATAACATAACCGGGTAGGTAATAAACACATGGAACTTTTGAGACCCACATTTGTTTCGACAAACGTGAAAGTAAAGTGAATAATCGACTTGACAGACAGCCTACCCTGATGAAGATGCATGAACGCCAGTTGGCTAAAGTTGTTAGCTAGTGGCATTAGCCAGAATAGCTAGTGTTAATCATTTTAAACTATGTGGAACTACTTACTGTTCCTTGTCTAGTGCTTTACTACTGTAACAACACCTACAGTTGATGACGTGCTTCGTGGTAAAACTGCTAAGCTTTCCTGAGGTATACTTTCTCTTTTACACACTTGGACACTTTTTGAGGGGTTCGTAGGTAGCAGTATGTATAGCTGCCAAAGTTGACCAGCCAGCTGGCGTGTCTTCGTGGCCCTCTGTGTGTGTGTGTGTGTGTGTGTGTGTGTGTGTGTGTGTGTGTGTGTGTGTGTGTGTGTGTGTGTGTGTGTGTGTGTGAGACTGGGGGGGGGGGTTTAGGAGGGTGTGGGAAAGGGGGCTGCACAGATGAACCACACACTACTTAAATAATCAATTATGGTATTTAGTCACACCATGTTATAACTAATAGGCTACACTATGACAAAAGAAACAATTTGAGACACAGTAGTTCGTTGCTGTAGTATTAACATGTCACAGGATAGGAGCTTTAACTATGAACACATACTTTTTCTAAAGTTGCAGGATCTCAGTGTTAAAAGGATACTTTAACTTGGGACCTACTGCTGTCTTTACTCTTCAGGTTATATGGCACATACTGTTTGCATGAAACCTAATGCAAACATGGCTAATATGCAGAAAGGCAAACCTAGTGCAAACACATTAGTAGTGAGGAGAGAGTGAGACAGAGACAGAAAGAAAAATGGGCAGATAAAAATAAGCCAGAGGTTCAGAGGACAGGGCTAGGAGGCTAAAGTGTCATGTTTTTTATGGGTTGCGTGCGAAGGGAAGCAGCATGCTGGTGTCAGAATGCTCATGGGAGCAAAAATGGTGAATACGCTTCAGTGTGCAGTGCTTGTGGTTGCTGCTGTGTGCAGCTCTATTGCAGTACACAGGTGAGTCTGGACAATCACTATGACTGGTTAATGATGACAGGTGTCCTCCATACCGTTGGTTGCCGTTGGCAACACTGATTATATAATAGGAACTATGGGACAGGCCACAGCTTGTCCTTGGTGTGCCTTTTTCCAGCAGGTATAGCAGGTTTTGGGTAACGTTACTGGTACTGTTACTGTTGTACCCCCACCTCCTACTGTACCTGTGTTTATTATTCCTTGGCTTGCTTTAGCTGTTTCCAAAGCCTGTTGTTACTGCAAAATACATTATGACATGAATTGTTGTGCATTTAGAAAAAACTAATCTAAATCTAGGGAAGGGATTATCCTTACACAATACCCTGTTAAGGAGACTACTGAGGTATTCTTTCTTTCTTTCTTTTATAATGTACTGTTTTCAACTTCAGCAAGTTGTCTTAATGGAATGTTAATGTACATGTAATTGCCAATGACTAACGGTGTAAATTAATTTAAAACTATGCCAATTATTATTTACATGGAAAATACAAAGACACGTGGTCATTTTTATTTGAACTTCACATGACAGAAGCAAGAGATTGATGATTATCTTAATGTGAATGAGTCGACGATCATATGAAAGATAGAATCTTCATTTACCCATTGTAACTCAGAGTGCAACTAAATGCACCCAATGTGTTTTAACAGAGGTGAATCCCTGAAAAATTACTTTTCTGCTCAACATGCCATTGTTGTTCCTTTCACACTACAGGATTTAAGGTTGTAAATATCGAACATGTTTGATGTTTACGATTTGAGATCGGGGAGGCTTTGAGTCAGTGACGTAAGATTATGTCTGTGAACCCTTCACACTACAGGATAATTAGGGCAGTTAATCGGTACCGACCAACCTTGAATTGGGAACGGACCAACCTTGAATTGGGAACGCCCCCCCCCGCCATTGTCAGGAGGGGTGAATTGGACCAAAAGTCGTGCCAATTTATCTTCTAGTGTTGGGCCAGCTTTAGTGGGAACACAGAGGTCAAATAATGTGTCCTTTGCTTCAAAGCAGAGCACTGTATCATACACTGTAGATTCTTCAGGCCATAGGATGTAGGAGGTGCCTACTGGCTAGTTAGTATTCCTATTCACACGCTCCACACAGACAATACACAATGGCCTGCAATGAATAAACAATGAACAATAAGAACATGGCCTATTTTTCCAAGATCTCCATCTCTCTTTCCCTTCCCACTTTGTTACATTTGTTTCGTACTTAACACATTTGTTTTGTAAGCAACTGCAAGTTCACAAATTACTGATTTAAGACACTGAGTCTCTCCTTAACACTCCACCACTCTCTCACTCTACATCCTTTGGTTTCTCTTTCTCCCCCCCCCCCCTCTCTCTCCCTCTGTATCTTCCAGGCTATTCCAGCTGTCTGTCCCTCTCTCCTCCAGACAGAGCTGATGATGATGATACCGGTGCTTCTATGATCTCATTTCGCCTGATGGTGCGAGGCCTCCACCAGGTCCTCCTGGCTGCTGCGACCTCCGACCCTCGCTTCCACCTCCGATGGCGGGCCATCACCGTGGTAGCGCTGCTGGCCGTCGCCCTCCTGTTGCTCGTGCACGGCCCTGCGGACGACGATGGCGATGACAGCGTCATCACTAAAGGTTCCTATAGCAACAGGCTCCATGGCTGGAAATCACAGCATGGAGGTAGTGATGATGACATCCTCACCAGTCAACAAAGTCTCGCCGTTTCTGATGGAACATTCCAGAAAGTGGCGAAACGCCAACGTTACAACGACACATACCCACTCAGCCCGCCGGAGAGGACAGAGCGCGGTGTCCGGTTCCGAATTGCCGTGATCGCGGACTTAGATACTGCCTCGCGCTCCGTTGCCAAGGAGGCCACCTGGTTCAGCTACATGAAGAAAGGTCACCTGACTGTGTCGGAGACGCTGGATGTGGAGTGGGATGCTGAGATGGTGACCGTGGAGGGACACCTGGCTGAAAAGGGACGAGGTACAGGGTACACAGTAACGTAGTAAACTAACTTTGGTTTTGTTTGGTGTAGTGCCATTACATGGGATAAGTTAAATGTTATTGCTTCTCATGTGGAAATCAGTTACTTCATCATTGTTAGTACAGTCAGGGATACAGTAGTATAGTTCCTTATGTTCTTTGTCATTTAGTAAGGTTTAATTAGTCAGGCTTACTTTATAGCAGTCTCATATAGTAGTGGTTCTCAAACATTTTAATTTCAAGGACCCCCAGTTTGGTTTGCATTAGGGCCTAATGCAATGCCGATTAGGCCATAGTCCCCCATAACTGTGAGAGTTTACAAAATACAAATGGAAGCAAATGGACATGTAAGCGTCTATTTTGTTTCTTTTGTAAACTCAGAGTTACAGACCCGTAAGGGTCTGTTATTTGGTTCCTAACCCACAATAATTTAGCTGGGGAGGCACTGGAACCCCCTAAAGGATCCCTGGGGTTCACCGGACCCCACTTGAGAACCACTGCTCTATAGACCTCTGCAAGTTTGCACTACATCTCTACTGATGGTGTTTGAAAAATGAATAAGACCAAACTAATTAGACTGCCTCCTCGTCCTCTAGCTATAAAGTAGTTTTTTCTCTTTCTTATGATACTGTTCTTGCCACATTGCTGATTTATTCCCTGCACTTATGGAGTTGTCTGTGCTGTCTTGTCTTGCTCTGTCTCTCTCCCTGTCTCTTCTCACTGTCTGTCCCAGGTATGGAGTTGTCTGAGCTGGTGGTGTTTAATGGGCACCTGTATAGTGTAGACGACCGCACGGGGGTGGTGTACAGAATAGAGGGACAGCAGGCCATTCCCTGGGTCATCCTGCCTGATGGAGATGGATCAGTGTCCAAAGGTCAGTTAGAACTTGAACCTATTAGCGCTGAATTGTTACTGCTGTATTGGTTATACAAGGTCAACAAACGCTACAGTAATACAACTGTACTACCAATTATTGCTGGACATTCATTACAGTACTTTGCCCAAATTACCACAGTGGAAATGTATTCTAACTTATTATATCCATACTGGCTATGTGGGGTTGCCTAATGATAATCACAACTGTCCCTGTTCCGTAACCAACATGTCATAACCCTGAACACCGGGGCCTCTCTTTTCCCCCTGACCTGACACTGGTAGGATTCAAGGCAGAGTGGTTGGCCGTGAAGGATGAACACCTCTACGTGGGTGGACTAGGGAAGGAGTGGACCACCACTTCCGGAGAGGTCCTCAATAACAACCCTGAGTGGGTCAAGGTCGTCGGTTCCCATGGAGACGTGGAGCACGAGAACTGGGTGTGGCGCTACGATGCTCTGCGGAGCGCGGCAGGAATACATCCTCCAGGTACTGATTTAGCTGCTAGTGTGAACGCAGCATCAAGCCCTATTCAAACATTAAAAAAAAATAGCCAATCTACTAGCTCACAACGTGTGGTTTCCGCAATGCATTGTGAGCTTGTAGATCCGATCTTTTTTTAACTAAAGGTTTTAGGTGCGTTATGTAAACTGTAACCCCTTTAACACATGCTACCCTTCTTAGCTGGTGTAGTGGTAAATCTTAACACGTTGGCATCAATCATGTTGAGAAACAAGAATAGTTGACATTAATGTCTTTATTTTGTTCTTTGATATAGAATAGATGGAACATGTTATCTAACCAGAATAACAGTTTGTTCTCTGTCCCTCGGGGGAGAGAACTGTGTGTCTAAAGTGCTTCTCCCATGATATCATTTAATAAACTTCTAACTTAGAAATACTCAAGTGTTTTCTGCCTCAACATCTTGATTGCGCTGGAATTCCTCAGTAGTTTTCACAATCACCTGTGTCTTTGTACAAGATGTAAGCTTGGCCAAGCCGTCTGAATATCACGAATTAATGATGTCACCATCATGCCCCTAATTAAAGTATTTGGACATAGCATATTATTTCTGTATAAAGCTCTACAGTTTTTATCCTGTACAATCTCATAATGAAATCCAATGCCTCCTCTAAAGTGTTTCATAAGCTCTTTGCTGTTTTGTATTTATTATTCATGTCTCTTTCTCCTCTCTCCCCTCTCCCCAGGTTACCTCATTCACGAGTCAGCAGCATGGAGCGATCATCTCCAGCGCTGGTACTTCCTGCCACGTCGTGCAAGCCACCAGCGCTATGAGGAGACAGCCGATGAGCGTCGAGCTACCAACCTGCTCCTCTCTTGTCCCGGTGACTTCAGCCACATCGACGTAAGGTATGTCGGACCCCTAAACCCGACCCACGGCTTCTCCTCCTTCAAATTTGTCCCAGGCACAGATGACAACGTCATTGTGGCACTCAAGTCAGAGGAAGACGCTGGGAAAATCGCCACCTACATCCTGGCCTTCACGTTGGATGGCCATGTGCTGTTGCCTGAGACCAAGATAGGAGATATCAAGTATGAAGGTTTGGAGTTCATCTAGATTCTAGAATCAGCAAACCTGAGTGTGATTGACCAGTGGACCATATGAATGGGTGTTTTTGTCTGGGTTTTCAAATTGCTCCTCAATTGACCAAAAAGTGGTCGGGATCGACCAGTTGATCTTAAAGACGTGGTTGTCCACTCCCGATCTAGAAATTAGCGCTGTACGCAGAACCAGCTATATTAGTTATGTTTCCATCCAATTGTCATCAAATCTTCTCAAGTGGCCTTTTCAGTTGTAAAAAAAACAAAGTGAATTAGCTAAAAAGGCTACAGAAACGTCTGGACATACAGTACCTTCAGCCAACATTGATCGTAATCCCCTCCAAATAGTTTCCTATTTAATATGACCTAGCTATATCATCTAATAACAGTGACATGGATTATTGTCACATGTCACACCGCCTCTCTACCCTCTCTTGGTTATCTCTCCTCTACACTATAGCAGAAATGCCTTAAAGCTACAATCTGTATATTTTATGTCCATCGTCTCCCTCTCCCGACAGATTTATGGCCATCTGTGGCCCTTTATTTGACACTGGGGTCGAAACTTTTCAGAGGAAGAGTAGGGATGCCACTTCTCCCTACTCTTATATTGAGACGTTTCGATCCTGTGGTAGGGTCTGACCACTACTGGTTGACAAGTGAAGGTCAAAATTCAATTTATCCCCTGAGTAAGAAAGTGAGCTCTATAAGGCAAGCCCAGAAGTAAAAATGTAAGCACTTTTGCAGTGCAGCTTTAACATAAATGTCATTTTATTCATTTAAACAAGCCCAGAATGGCTGCATTAACAACATATTTAAAGAAAAAGAGGAAGGACTCAGTGAGGAGAGGTGGACCGATGAGAGGAGATGGTAGAAACAGGGTCAGCAACTGCAAAACACCTCAACTTGCCTGTGAATTCAGTACTATGGTTTATCCTGCCTAATACCTATCACTTAACATACAGTTCTGCACTACAAAGCCAAAGAATAAGTGCATTTCTTCAAACACTGGCATTACATCTGTTCTGCCAAAGTATTGTGGGTAGAGTAGACGTACATTTCTTATCGTTGAGTAGCATTTAGTTCTATAATTTTGGTCTGTGAAACCTTTACGACACAAAGAAAAAGCTGTTTGCCTTTGAAGGGCAGAACTGTCTTCAAACTATCTGCACTTTGCATAATGTTTGGTATCATCTTCCTAGCCTGAAACTAAATTCTGCTGGTCAGAGACTCAGGGGAAGTTCAAAAAACAGCAACATCCAAAGCATTAACATTAATAATTTAAATATTAATTTGGGTATAAGCAGGCATGACCTAGAACATTAATGTAATGTAAAACTACCTGAATCTTTTTTGTTTTTAACTTATTTTATAGTCTTATATGTGCCTTGAACATCATAATGTGTGTACTCTACATTGAGGTAAACCTTGTAGTACACATGCGTTGGTAACAATTCTATAAAGGCTATGATACTGTTGAAGGTGTTCTTTACAGTGACAATGACTACTTCAGTTTTACCAATGGAACACAACTGCACCTCTTACCTACTGTATCACTGTCATATGCAGTACAAAGACCACACACACTCTTGGGTATTTTAGTGTTACATTCACTTATTATGCAGGAAGTTTCTTCTTATTTACACTAGATCTAAATAATGTGTCAGCCAGCATTTCATCCCATAATACATGTGAATCTTGTCTGAACCTTATGTGTAACTGATTCTCTGACACACTACATTTCACTACATTATATAAGTAATATATTCATAATTTAAACATGTTCCCAGCAGTATTGGTCCATGAGGCTTTAGCCATTTCAGTTCTTATGTTTTCATTTCACTTTATTCAACGTAAGGAATGGGTGCCCATCTAATGACATCACTTGAAGGACAAATTCACAGTCATTGGCAAATTAATGGGTTCAAAACTGCTTACAGATTTTCAAATTATGTGTGAGATTATGCACAGCATCTAAAATGTTCAGTGAAATGCCCCTTTCACAAATTCTGACTGCTTAATTTCAGCTCAGTTAATCGATTGTTTTAATCCTTAAAGGGACACTGTCATGGTGTTGATGTGCATTTCAGTTCATTGTTGATTGTTATACTCTTTTAAAATATTGTTCCTTTATTGTATTTTGACAGAAAGTTCCCCTTTGTCTCCATATGTCATTTTTTGTGTTCTTACAATTGTCATGGTGCATTTCCTGGACAAACACTGGCCTGGCATGTCCATACAGCAAGATCTCCACTAGCAGTTAAAACCGAGACAGTAAGGTTTTTTTTAGTTTTCACATTTATAGTTGCTAATGCTACATTAGCCCAACAAATATACAATATAGAAACAATGTTGAAAATTGTGTCCCTCTAAGGTCAGAAAACATAAAGGTCATGGTCAACATGTATTCCTACAAAGTTACTCAAGTGCATTGCGCACAGATATTAAAATGTGTTTTATTGTTCTTGTGTCTTAAGGTTTTTTTTAAATATTGTTTCAACACTAGTGAAATGTTGGAAGATTGTCACTCTCCTCTATAATTTCAGTTTCTGAAAACAACCCTTTCATCAACTGTCACTGGACAAACATTTTCAACAGAATGTTGACAACACTTAAAATATATTATTGAACATGAATTTATCAGTTAACATAAGATGCTGAACACTGTAATGTGTCATCAACCATTTTATTTAGCCACATTAGATACACTTAAATGTATTAAGGCATTTGTCATGCAGTGTAAAAATAATCCCTTTACCATTTATACAATTTACAACTTAATTCTCCACAACATGAATAGTCAATCATCAATAGTTTCCACAAATACTAATTTACCTGTGGTGGTTTAGTGAGAATCTTATAAATTATTAAATTGTTCCCACTGTATTTATAAGCAAGCACATACTTGAAATTTGTCCTCTACATTTACCCATCCAAAGTAACCATTAATACTGTACTCGGGGAGCAGTTAGGGGTTAAGTGTCTTGCTAAGGGACACATAGGCTGGGGCTGGAGGGTGAACCGAAGACCTGTAAAATGTTTAAACAATCTATAATTTTATCTCACATAAACTAATACAAATATAACAAAAATAAAATATAAAGAAATCTGACTGTGGGGATATTTTGATTTTCCACTATAAAATTACTTGAATTATTCACATCCATGTTCCCTTATTTAACAGATAAGATGTAAGACCGGAGGGCAATACTGAACCACAAAGACGAAGAGCAGTGTTCAATATGGCCCCTAGTCATGATGATGCATGACCTTTTAAAATACAAAATATAGTTAGGCCCAATACCAATGTCCTCCATAATGCTGAATTCATACCAGCAACGCCACAAGTCACAACGCTGGCATGTTCTGATTGTGCATTGAGTTTCAATGCAACGTTTTCTTTTGGAGGATACTCATCAGCAAAAAGCCTAGCAAGTTGAGAAAACCTCAACTTTGACGCTAGGACACAGCGTTCAACCAATCGGAGCGTGCTCAGATTGGTTGGAGATTTAGACAAGCAGTTGTACAGTATGTATACAATTAATCAAGATTGAGCAACTGCATGGCATATGTAATGCCTAAAATGTATAAACTGAGACTAAACTAGAGACGAGAATCAAGTGTCTGTGTGGTCTTTTGCCGGGTGCAGGTGCTGGCTCGCTGGACATGGACTAGACACACTCGACACAACTTGAAATGGACAAATGCAATGCTGTATGGATGCAGCAAACACTAAAGTAGCCGTTGTAGATGGATAGACAACTAAACAACAAACGGTACATAAACAATCTATCCCCGGTATTGTGTGAGCGGGGACAGATCCGGTGCTGCAAGGGTGTTCCAAGTGGCTCACTGCTGCTAGAAATTGGCATTGGGCCTTACTGATCTTTGAGGTGATGTTTGTTCACAGACTTATTCCCATTATGATGGTTTCTTGAGGCAATGTGGCCATTTTGATGGCTTTGAATGAGACTAGTTTATTGTAGAAATCCAGCATCCTGCGGTCACTCTGCCTCAACTCACAGAAAGCTCCTTTGGAACCTGGATGTGAGAAGATGTTATGTTTTTAAATCGGACCGAATTTACATCCTTTCATTCTATAGTTGGAGACCTTTACAGAGCACAATCTCATAACTACACTCACCAGTGGTCTTGATGGATGAGAGCAAGCTGCCAATCATCCGCTTGGCAGGGGTTGGGTCAATGACCCGTGGTAGAAGTTGCATGGTGATCAGTGAGGGGAAGTCCTCCAGCACAGAATCACACAGGAACCTCTAGAGAGGTAGGAGGAATGGAGGGAAGAACAGACAGCATGAGCTGGTCTTTCTAACTACCATGTCACCCTGCTGTGCATTATTGTGCGATGTTGCATCTTACAACGTTAGCTAAATTGTCTCGATTAACATCTGGTACCGATTCTTACCTGAAACTTGGCTGCAGCTAGTTTGACCTCAGTGAATCCCAGGGCATAACCACACAGACCCATCTCATCCTCCAGGACAAGAGCACACTGAGGAGATGGAGGCAGATCACTTACTGCCAGGCTGGAGTGAAAGGACAAGGACAGTTAGGATGGAGGTAATATAAATAAGAGAAGGAGCATATTGTGGCAGGGTAGCAGTAACAGCATGATAAGGGATACAGTCGTAGGGTAGGTAGTAGGGGGTAAAAACATGAATATTAATGAGGTATTAATTAGGGTGGGATAGTAGAATATGAGAGAAGGATGTAAGAGAGGGAATACACACGCAGGCATGCACACTCTCTCCTACCTGTCACTAATAAGTGAATGTTGTGTTGTCATGGTGACTTTGCCTTCCTCTCTCCGCATGTCACTGAAAATCCTCTGTATGTCGACCTAGGACGGTAGTGTGAAACTGTGTTGGTGCTTCACACAGCTCATAAAGCCAATTCTGATTGTCTTGCAAAATATTATATATATATTATATATAAGTAATACTGTATATCGTAGCTGTTGAGCAGAAACCTTTTATCTCCATAATTCAACTTATGTTTTTTCGTAAATTAATGCCCCACTTTGTCACATGTATTGAAATTAACCGTTCTACAAGCTCACGACGTGTTGCGAAGCAATGTGTTGTGAGCTTGTAGATCAGCTTTAGCTATTTTAGAAAATACAAATTAAGTGTTAAGTGTGTCTGTGGGTTTAATAAATATTTAACCAATGAAAAGTATGAATAAGAGCTTGTCACTAAATAATAACCACATTGGATCTATTGGAACACATGTTCTTTTTTCCATTTCCTGAAAAGTAACGGTTTTGGACATACAAGGTTTCCGCCTGACAGCGACAATATTTAAGGGATAATGTGTGTTAGCCGCTTAGAGTGGATTCTACATCACCCTGTTAGGGTTCATTTTCCAATAATGCTCATCAATCACTGTACATTACCCTGCTTATTGCATGGCTACTTATGAATGACAGGAAATATTGATCAACGTTTCCTTCCTTCCTTCCTTTCTAGACAGGAAGGTGTGGAGGGCAGCGATACAGTCCCTAGTTGGTGTTGGCTAGTCCGTACTTCCGCACTCTTCCAATGCAATCAGACAGAAGCAAACTAGTGGTCTCTTATTGATAAATAAGACATACAGCATCCATGATTGACCAATCAGAATTGAGTATTCAACAAAGCACTGCAACAAATCAAAAGTGTGAGGATGTGTTACCTTGTCCTCTGGGCAGTATGGACGTATGGAGTACACAGCTGTCATCGGAGGGTATCGGAATAAGTCCCTGTTTCCATGGCAAGGTAGCATCCTCTATATTGTAAATAGCAGATCTACAAGCTCAGAACGTATCACGATGCGTTGCTATGCATTGCTATTTTTGAAATAGGACATAAATGGTTAGGGTGTACAGTTGACACTGATATAAGTAGCAGACAAGGGTTTCAGTAACTTCAACAAAAGCACAGAAAATACACATTGCTCATAGTGGAGATCAACACATGACTTGTGCTCTAATGTGCTGCAGTCTCTCTCACGATAAAATGTTCAGGGTGCATATTACCTGGATCTCTCCAGACAGGCCTCCTCTGAAGCCCCATGGTTCGGGATCATCATTCATCAACTGGGCTGAGGGTCGATCACGCCCCCCTGTGGACAGAAAACACACTATAACTTAATATGGCCAAGTATAACCTCCCAAATCCTTAACCTAACCCTGGCCCTTATCACATCCCAACAACAGGGCTAACCCTTAAGGCTCTTTTTGACTAAAAAGAATAACCCAGAACTTTCCATAACCTGAAACTTTCCAGAACCTGTGAAGATCTGTGATGTTTTTGTTGTCGTTTATGATTCCATTATAACCAGAACCAGGGAGATACTTAATAATAATAATAAGATGTGACGCACTGTGAGCTTTTGATCAGCTATTTTTGCTATTCTTTCGCTAGTTCTGACAACTCCAGGTCAGTACTATCTCCTAAGCAGCGGCCAAATTAGGTTCTGAGAACCTTATGTGAAACCAAGCCGTAGTATATGGAAAGAAACACAGAATCACGGCAAGGTTCACTTAGTTCTTGTAGTCAAAAAGAGCCATAGGCAAGCCAGGGTCCAGATCCCATCCTCCCACAGGTCCTGTTTTTCTTACCCAAGGTTTTGACATAGGCTCGTGCCAGGCCCACACCACTCTTAATGTCACAGATGTAGTCGTAGAGGTCATAGAGGATGCGGCGGTTGGGGGCGTTGCACAGACGGTTGAACATCTGAACCACCGCTTCACACATATTGTCAAACTGCTGGGCTCTGGAATGCCATTCGGCCGTCTGGGAAAACAACAAGCATTGAAAGGTATGAAAGACAAAGTATGAGTTAAGAACTTATATCAACGGAATGTTCAGGCCACTGACTACAACGCATGGTACACCTGACATTACTCGCTACCATTTTCCAAAGCATAGCATAGATTTCTGAAGAATAATATAAGAAATATGATGGTGGAATCAGATTTACCTCCAGTAACAAAAGGTACCGTCTACTAGTCGGACCAACAAAACATGTGTGTGTATTTACTCAAATACATACACAGGGTACAATATGTATCTTGCAGATCACCGTATGGTATAGAAATACCATAACAGTACTTTCTTAGATGTTCCTGATAGTAACGATTGTTGTGGTTCCTGTACACAGTGCAACTTCACAACAAAGTGCACTACATATAATCACTCACAGACAGGGAAGATGAAAATAGGAGGTTTTATTTTGCGTAACCAAAATAATTGAATGTATCAAATTGTATGCCCCTGTGGTCTCGCCTACATAGGGAAGATGACTAGATCTCTCAACACCATAATTGCAGAACACAGAAGCAACATACGCAGGAAGGATCAACGCAGCCCAGTAGCTGTGGATTTCGCAGAAGAGCAGCACAGTGTCTCCTCTTTGAGGTATAGAGCATGTTAAGACTCCAAGATGGGAGGCTACATAGACAACCTATTACTTAGGAGAGAAAGTTATTATATACACACACACTACAAACTACACTACAGTATATGTTTCCAAAATGTTTGAATCAAAAAAATGAAATGAGACATTTTCTGTGATAGCCCCTCTTTTTAGGTTTAGTTTTATCACGATTATGTTTGTCACTGAAGAAGTACCCTGGTGTCTTGTTTAAGTAAATCCATCCTTCTGCAGTTGAAAATATTCTCTGGGGAATGTTGCTTCTGTGGATCTGCATTCTGGCTCACTTAGAGTTGCCCTTTATATATGTATAATTTGTGTATCTGGTGCATACTTTATTTATGCTTTGCCATGTGGTACAGTATTGACATGAATATGGAATTTGGTAGTTACAGAAAATGTTGCAGTCAGATGACAACCCATAAACCTAGATAGGCCATTACTCTGGTAAAAGAAACAGGAAAAAAGAAAAAGGAAAAAAGTTTTAAATTGTATTGTGTATTTTGTAATTTGTACATTGTATATTCTGGCTTGTCAAACACCCAGTTCCTCAAGGGTGATGAGGCTCACCTGCTGTTTGTGGGGGTGGCACACAGTGGGCGAGGTGCACAATTTGGGGGACAAGGGCTTAAAAATGACTGAACAGGTGTGCATTTTAAACTGACCCAATGAAGATCCTGTCAGGATCTAAACCAGGGGTGGGCAACTTTGATGATGGAGAGGGCCACTATATTTCCACACTCACTCCAGGGGGCCACATTGCATATACTGTCAGGCCATTCTATGTCACACAAAAGTAGCAAAAATAGCCGATCTACAAGCTCAAAACGCGTTGCAGTGTGACACGTTTTGAGCTTCTAGATCTGCTATTTTTGCTATTTATGAATTGGAATCCTGATTATTTTCTTTGTATTTTTGAATTGGAATCCTGAAAAGTAACATTTTTATTTAATTTCAAATGCATTTAGTTATACTAATGTTAACTTAAATACAAATACATTGACATAAAAATGACTATAGCATTTTTATACTAGTCATTAAGCTACTAATATAGACTGAAGTAATTAAAGCGGGTCATGTTTTATGTTTGGAATTGTAACAGCTGAAATCAATAATATATCAGTATTCCGATAATAACCTGCGGCCTGCATTAAGTGAAGGTGGGGGCCGCATGTGGCCCCCGGTGCCGCCAGTTGCCCATGTATGGCCTTAAAGGGTTGCAACCGGGGCGATAACCGAGAAGAAGCACAAGACCAAGCCAGTTTGCTCAAGATTGGTCCAGCAGTGTGCGAGATTAGCTGTACACACAGACAGACAGACAGACAGACAGAGAAACACGGACACACCGTCAGTGGCATTAACATGTCTGGCCGAGATTTAAACCAGTGCCACAGTACAAATTATTTGTATACAAAAGGCCGATCGATGCCCGCAGGGAACGATGCCTGTTGGGAACGTATTCCCGTCTGATAATGAAATACACCCTGTACCCTTTTGAACCTGTTGACTGTTTGAACCTGCCTTTCATGTCCATATATGGAGATCTCTTCCTCTGTATAAGTAATTCTATTTCCATATAAGGGGATCCCTGATGACATCAATATGACGTCAGTGTCTGGTTCACACAGAGATAATGTGCATTCTTCAGGAATATCCATACATGGAGTTCTATTGTCGCACAGTGGTTCTGGACAACCGATAGGTCACACAGAATGCTCAACGAGATTTTGCACATTTCTGGATAGATGAGTCCCGTCGACAACGTTTTCCCAAACACTCACATCACAAATCCACCTCCAAGATGTCCAACCTCCAAATATACAATGACAAATTAATTAATTGCAATGACGCCTGCGCAAATCAGCAGTTTGTAATGCTTGGCAACAGTTTGTGTTGTGTGTGACATCAGACCAGAAATCTGCTAATCCTATATAAGAACAGTACATCAAAGAGAAATTGTTACTTCAAACATAATCTATTGGGCCGATCTGCGTAAAACAAGATGGGGATAAAGTAGATGGATAACTAAGTTCAAAACTGAGGAGTTTGAGAGAGACTATATGAGGGCAAATTTCCTGCCCCATAAAAGCCAATAGACTTCAAATTTGTCTGTGACCATGACACATAGTGTAGTCAAGAATATATACTGAGACAGCCCGAGAAGAGGAGAGAGACAAGTGAGCGAAGAGAAGATGAGGACAAATCTCCAAGCCGAAAGAGAACAAATATTTCCATCCACATCACAGTCCAAGAATTGCAGCAGCTGTAATGAAGAACCAACGGCCGTTCAAATTGCCAGCTCTATAACCAACCAGAGAAAAGGAGATGGAACTGACGAATCAAGATCTTACCAAGTCTTTAACTCAGCCATGAGAAGTAAAGATAGATCTGATTACTTTCATAGCCACACTGGAGAAAAGCCTTTCCACTGTAAACAGTGTGACAAGAGTTTCAGTGCCTTAGGTATTCTGAAGAGACACCTGCATATCCACACTGGAGAAAAGCCTTTCCACTGCAAACAGTGTGACAAGAGTTTCAGTGCCTTAGGTATTCTGAAGAGACACCTGCATATCCACACTGGAGAAAAGCCTTTCCACTGCAAACAGTGTGACGAGAGTTTCAATCAGTTAGGTTACCTGAAGAAGCACAATCGTATCCACACTGGAGAAAAGCCTTTCCACTGTAAACAGTGTGAGAAGAGTTTCAGTCAGTTAAGTCATCTGAAGACGCACAAGCGTATCCACACTGGAGAAAAGCCCTTTCACTGTAAACAGTGTGGGAAGAGTTTCAATCAGTTAGGTCACCTGAAGAGACACCAGCGTATCCACACTGGAGAAAAGCCTTTCCACTGTAAACAGTGTGACAAGAGTTTCAGTGAGTTAGATTACCTGAAAACGCACCAGCGTATCCACACTGGAGAAAATCCTTTCCACTGTAAACAGTGTGACAAGAGTTTCAGTCAGTTAGGTGCTCTTAAAAGACACCAGCGTGTCCACACTGGACAAAAACCTTTCCACTGCAAACAATGTGAGAAATGTTTCAGTGACTTAAGCACTTTGAGGATACACCAGCGTATCCACACTGGAGAAAAACCTTTCTACTGTAAACATTGTGACACGAGTTTCACTATTTTAGGTAATCTGAAGAGACACCAGCGTGTCCACACATGAATAAAATCTTCCCTCTGAAAATAGTGAGACGAGAGTTTCAAACAACTAAGGATTCTGAAAAAACACTAGTGTGTCCATTAGGGGGGTTCGAGTTGGTCAAATTGATGAGAGGCGGAGCATGACTGCCGCTGGTAGAAAGGGAGTATACAGGGCTTAAAACGTTGTTATTTCTCAATAAAGTGATCCTTTACCTTGAAGCCTTTTTAAAAGATTTTTGAAGAAGGCATCGGATTCAGTTCATTTCAGTTCGGTATGAACATCAACTTGAAACTTGTTGGAGATAGGTAATCCAACAAGCTAAATATAACTGTGCTCATTTGTTGTCAACGTTATGTTATTGTTGTGTTTTAATGCATTTTAATTAAAGCATGAATAGATAAAAAAAAAATGTTCCTGGAGAAAAGATTGACAAGATAACAATAATGTTTGAATGACTTGGACAAAATGTAAACAAAAACTATGTCTAAAAATTAAGCCAGAAACATGTTAAGACAATTACATATTGTCATATTGTCCTTTAATTTGAGAGAGGAGGGGGATGTTATTACGATGGGACACGATAACATGGAAAAGGGGCAGTTTAACCTTTTAGTACAGTATGTACTTGGATGGCATCCGACCAAGAGTCATTATTTAGCCATCACAGTAAAAAAAAAAAGCCTTCTCTGAGGACAACAATGGAAATAAGCTCTCTTCTACTTCTGACAAGATATGGTATGTACAAATATTTTATATGGTCATGTATATGCATTTTTGTCAATAAAAACACCAATCAATCAAAAACAGAAAGAAATAAATCACACCCTGTGTGAAGGTAGCGGCGCCTTTGATACATTTTGTCATCGATATGTGTTTATAATGTGTTTATAAACACACGTGTCATGTGAAGCTTGACCAATCACTTTGTTGACGGGTCTGACCAATCAGAGCGTTGACGGGTCTGATCAATCAGAACGTTGACGGGCCTGACCAATCAGAACCTTGACGGACCTGACCAATCAGAACCTCGACGGGCCTGACCAATCAGAACGTTGACGGACCTGACCAATCAGAACCTTGACGGGCCTGACCAATCAGAACGTTGACGGACCTGACCAATCAGAAACTTGGCGGGCCTGACCAATCAGAACGTTGACAGACCTGACCAATCAGAACGTTGACGGAAAAGCCAGGTATAGAGCAGGACCGCTCTATACTATGTATAGAGCGGCGCCAGCGCCGCTAAAAAGAACAGAACATCTGTACCAGCTGAAACACCGAATTTGTGATACCTTGTCAGTCACGGTTGCTGTATTCACCACTCCACTGTGGCTCTTGAGCCAGTCCAGTTCGTGCAGCATGGTTCTGGCGGTGGGCCCGTATTCATATGGCAGATAGAACAGTTCTGACAGCAGGTTCAGGTCGTCCAGGGTCAGCGGTTCGGCCGTGAACAGAGGGTTCTCACCAGGACCCGGAACGTAAGCGAGTTCTCCCCCGTCCGTCTGCATGGGCTCCTCATCAGAACACTCTTTCTTCGGGCGAGCTGGCGGATGACGAGGGCCTGAAAGGAGAGGATTAACCTTTTTACATTTCAGATATTTATCTGATTCTTTTATCATGGGTGATGGGTCATAATTATGATTAATGATGTTCACATCAGCTGACTGACCGCTGGTTACAGCTTTGGCGTGCACGACTTGCGTGTCCTGCATGAACTAACGCTATGCTTCATTCAGTTCCTAGATCACTAGTAACCAACAGCAAGGAGTATAAAGACAAGATCCTATTCATTTGACTCTAAAAGGAACAGGAAAGGAAAATCAGGGCAGGGTTATGATTGATTTATACTTGGTGTCGCTCACTGAATATATACCCGATCTACAACGCGTCACACTGCGACACGTTGTGAACTCATATATCGGCTATTTTCAGTGCACAACACCTGCGCACAACTAAGTATAACTCAGGCTTTAGGGTTTAAGGGAAGGAGGACACAGGTACCTCCAGGCTGGTCTGTGATGAGGAACTCCTGCAGCCAGTCTGTGAGGGCCAGACGCAGTGCCTTCTGGGGGCTGTAGTCCTGCTCCTCTTCACCTGGAGATGGTGGCAGGTTACAAACAGTGTTTAAGCAGGCAATAGCTTGATGAATTGCAGAATAGGGAGTGGCGTGTGTATGGTGGTGAGTTGCTGTGTGTTCAATGCAGAAATTCTTCTTTCTTTTAGAGCACAATGAAAGAGTAAGTAAGAAACGATAACCCTAAAACCAAATGAAACTATACAATTTGGTGGCTAAACACACTGCTACAAGTACAATCAAAAGGGTACCAAAAAGGTGCAAAAGAAACTTTAAATAAATGACACTCACTCATCTCTATGTCCCTCTGCCCGCCATCAGCCCAGGACTTGCACCAGGTAGCTAAGGTGTGGATGGCCACAAAGTTGGGGTAAAATTCACAGTTTGGATTGGTAAGAATACCACTCAGTTTGGGGATCAGCTCTGTGGGTCGGTCCTAGCGGAGGAAATGTTATTAGTTAAGCCCAATACAAAAATCTATACTATAAAATAAATAACATAAAATAAGTATGGTGCTTAGTAATCATTGCTATAGAGTGGGTTAGGGTTAGGGTTAGTTCTTTTCAGTAACAGGGGTCTCCCTGTCTCTCCAGCTCTTTAATAAACAGAAAATACATTTTCAGGTGGGTTGCAAAATTCTAGCGAATCAGGAGAGAGTACAATTTGACAGTGTTCCAGTTCCAATTTTGTCTGCTCATTTATTTGTGTCATCGCTTCCAATTCCACTTGTTTAATCTTTATCCTGTGTGAGTTCTCTATCCTGATTGGATACAATTGGTATCCAGACCTGCAAATGCATGTTCTGTTTAATAAAGAGCTTGAGAGACATGGAGACTCCTGTTACTGAACAAACACTCACAATAAATGTTCAATAGCTCTATATTCTGATAGTACTCATTGCTATGTGGAATGCCCTACCAACAGTCATAATAGAGTGAATCCTTATCAAAACCACTCAAAAGAGCACTTACAGGTGGATGCACCCCCCACCCGAACTGTTCACTGTACATATTTGTATTTCCGATTTCTACTCGTTTATATGATGTTTTTGCATAGTATTGTATATAAATGGTAAATGGTGCATTTATATAGCGCTTTTATCCAAAGCGCTTCACATAGATTGTGCATTACATTCACCCATTAACACACACATTCATACACCGATGGCAGAGGAAACCATACAAGGCAACAACCTGCTCATCGGGAGCAATTAGGGGTTCAGCATCTTGCTCAAGGACACTTCGACACTAACTCTGGGGGAGCCCGGGATCGAACTGGAAACCTCACGGCTTCCATCCGGCCACTCTACCGACCACTCTACCCCTGAGCCACTGCCACCCCATATATTTGTCTGTCATTAAATGTTTCGATTAATTGAGTACAAAGGACCCCAATGGAAACAAGCCATAGTGCATTTAAAATCCTAGAGCTATTGAACAATTATTTTAACAAAAAAATATCAATGCTATTTCCACTATAAACATCATAATATACATGTAGGTATAAAATAAATGATGATGGCAGATACTGACCTTGAATGGTCCCATGTAGACTCTCTGTGGGTCATAATCGTTGGCATGGATATTGTCCCAGATGACTGGCGCCCTCTTCAGGACAGATGATACCTCCTCTATAGACTCCACTGAGATATGGTGGGACACCACCTTAGGACCTGGAAAACATAGATGACCCAACAGTGACAGTCATGGAATACTAATACACACACTGTTACTTGACATACAGATTCTGTTTGTCAAGAAACAGTGGAGATTTGTATTTAATTTTTCTGAAGCAAGATGTTTTACATTCCCTCTTTACATCTTTTCTTTCCTTACTCTGTGTTGTGCGAATAGTAGTACTACTACTAACCATGTCTAGATGGACATGTATTCCTACTGGCCTACAGTAATTTCAAAACCTACCAGAGGCAACACTATGCCGGGTCCCTCTCAGCTTTCCTGCTGCCTGGCTTCATGTCAAAATACAAAAAGGGACAAAGATTTCTTTCTCTTTCTTTAAATTGTATACTCTACTGCAACTGTCACACACTAAGAATGAGTTCCAATATTTTGTTACCAACCAATTCAGATTGTTGACTTACGGTCAGGCTATGATTCAGTGTGGGGTGACTCGATAGCCTTAGTTAGGGCGCATACCACATGGCCTCTAATGACTGATGAGTCTCCAGTTCAATTCCCGGCCGTGCTGACCATTTTATGCATGTCACTCTCCTACTCTTTTCGTGTTTTCAGTCTCTCTACAAAAAAAAAAAAAAAAAAAAAATGCATTGTGTCCCTACCAGTCCAGAGGATGTCTACACCAGGTAGCAGGTTCTCTCCTACAGTGTGGAGGTAGGAAGACTGGCACACATTGGGAGTACAGAACGCAGCACAGTAATCTGCAAGATCAATAACAAATGTCTATTATTCAGTCATTTCAGAATACCATAAAATGTCTATACGTGGTTCTACTTCCTTGGTTTTTGTACCGGTGGGACAGAAGAGGAAGATCTCTGGTTCTCCCAGGTGCAGGTACACTTGGTTAGTGATGGTCACCTGGGCGTGGGCAAATGTGCTGAAGGCCTGCTTGTCAGCGGAACACATCTCTCTCTCGATGTCATCAAAAAGCAGAGAGAAAGACCTGCAGCCAAACTCCTTTACCTGCAAGAGCAAAGGGGAGTCTGTATTCACAGTCTGTATTCACATATTATGAAATATCAGATCATATATGTAAAGGTGTGGTGTCCAAGGCAAATCCCAGAAAAACAATAAAGATGAATCAAGTTCAGATGAAGTTCTTATCTTAATTGTCCCAAAACCTGAACTCCACCTGTGCTTTATAGCCCAAGCTATATTTTAAACAGTATACACTACACATGATGCATTCTTATCTTTATGTTTACGACATGTTCTTATCTTATGTTGCTGTTTTTGTATATTATTTTTATGTCTCTGTAGTTACTACCATAATGTCCAAAACAAATTTAAAAAAAATCTTATCTTACCTGGTCAAGTTTTCTTTGGAGTGCGGCAACTTCTTTGGGATTAGAAAAGGTGATGTCCAGACCAGGGGAGATGGCATAGACAAACTCTACATTGTACTGTTTGGCCGCTGATATCAGAGCCTTCAGTTGTTCTAGAAAAGCAATGAAGCACAACAAAACAAATATAAAAACAGTTTAATGACTAGATGCATATACTCTAGTTAATTATTCATGCCCAGATGGATTAATACCTGAGAGACATTTAACGAGAGTTTAAAATCGTTTAAATAAACAGGCCTGGAAGTGTAGCAGAGTACAGTAAATCACACAGTTTACACTCGCTCGGGATAGGCATTTAGCAGGCACTCTGATCCAGATCACCTACAAGTGTGAGATCAGTGTAAATGACAACTCTGGTCAACAAACGAAGGGTAGATAGGCATGGAGTGCAATGGAAAACAATTTAGCTCTTCAAAGTAACTAGGATACCAGGTAAACATGAAAGCTACTGTAGCATCTGTCGAAACAACATGTTATCTAAATAACAGCCATCATGGATGGTTATTTTCATTTCATGATCAAAGTATTTGTATCCCCATGTGAATATGCCAAAGGTTATTCCTATAGTAAATCCTACATTCATTCATACAGTTTGTATTCTGCTTAGGTCACGATCATGAAATTGGGCAGGGCAGATATGACAAGTAACTTAAATATAAACAGAAATGACTGTGACTGACAATGCCAGATACCAATAATGAAAATAATGTACAGGCCAAGCATTAAATAATTGTACACTAAAACAAAAAAAACAAAAAAAGTAATTGTGATTATTTCAAATAATTGCGATCGGGCTATTATGTAGTAATTGTGACGGGCCTTTTCTTTCATTTAGTTGAAGGAAGTGGACAAGTTATGCGGCATCCATCCATCACCGGCTGAGTTGAGACTCACCTGCCTCCTCGTCAAAGTACAAGTCTCTCCAGTACATCCTATGTTTGTAGTCATCCTTGGGAGCGTAAAGGTATGTGTTCAAACCCCACTTCTGTTCCCTAGAAACGTTAAGAACAGCAAGGAGTAGATCAACAAAAAAAGTATCTATATATATGACTTACAAAACATGTGTGTATGTGTGTGTGTGTGTGTATATATATATATATATTGTGTATATATATAATTATGTTTTATATATATATACAGTAAATATAATATTACTTCAGGTGTTTCAATTTGCAAGCCTCACTCACATAATACCTGGCCAGGTGTTTCATAATATTTATGAGTAATTACAAATCAGTCACACCCAATAATGATGGGTGTTTTTTCTTTTCTTTAATCTGCTGATAAAGTCATTGAGGAGATAAGATACCCAGGGTGTTATTTGAGTTGTTTATTCTACAATTGGTGACAAATGTAACAGGGGTCAGAGTGAGATACTTCCTTTAATCCGTTCATGAGAGTGCATTATCCTCTTAAACCTGTCCTCTGGGTATCATGGCTGTGACCAATGTATTTACCGGTACATTAGTCTTGGTTTCTTGTAATGTTAATGATAGGCCAGACAATATGTCCCTTGATCCCAGAGGGATCTTCTACAAGAGGACAGAAGGAGATACCCACTTTGGAGAGCAGAAGAGGGATATTTGAAAGCTTGCTGCCTGGGTTAGTTTCAGTAACTGTTCATTTCAGTTTAGACTAGAGGGAAGTTGTTAGCTAATAACTGCCCGTCAATTACCTCTTGAAAAGGTCTGTTCTTTGCTCCATAGTCCATGGCCGCCCGTAAAAACCTGCATCAAACAAAGGTTGCATTATAAACCCAATGTTAATATCTCAATAGACAGAGCTGACCTTCAAAGAGCAGTAATTGTTTGGAAAGTGAAAACAATGTGTCATGTGTCTTCTGTCCAACACAACATATTATTTGTCATGAGATCAAGACATTTTATACAAAAAAATGGTCATTGCCTTGCCTTTGAAGGACAGAATAGCACTGACCAATGCAAATTAACTATTATTTTCCCAAATATTTTGATTAGCCTACTTAACTTTGAGCCTTATCAAGGTTCAAGGTTTCTTTATTGTTACATTGTTACTTGTGTACAGGTACATAAGAGTACACTTATTTTTGTTCTTGTTCCTCAGACACTAGCATTAATAACAATAATAATGATAATTAACATAATGTATATACACCAAGGAAAATAAGAAAGGAGGAATAATCAAGTAGCAGCAGTATTAAGAAAGATAACTGTTTGACTGTCCTAGCAGTTAATAAGGCTGTGTGCACAAGGTTCTTTATTCCTGTAACTTAAGATGTCCTAGTATCATATAGGCTACTATAAAATGCAGAAATGTGATATATAAATAATGTTGATGTTTTCAGATCACTACAATATCAAGGGCAGGCCCATACAGGCATACCGTGGTAATTCATACACAATAAAATAAAATATAACTAAATGCAATGAGGCTTCACACCCATGCAGCATGAGTCATTTAGGCTGCACAGAACCCCAAACCTCCAAACAGAAGAGGTTATTAATATTGTGGGTCAGCAATGCGTGATTAACAGCAATGGATCCTACTGCACCTGTTTCAGATCCCACCCGAAGTCTACTGTACTGGTATGTTTGTTTTACAAAAAGGCAACGTTATACACAAACAACCAACAATGGAGTTAATCATAATGTTACAAAATGTGAATTACATTCATATAATATATTATTATTAGCCTACATTATACACACAGTTTGAATTATAAAAATGTGTTCAATGTATTAAAAATGTATTTATTGAAAATAAAAAAGTTCTCCTAGTCTTGCAAAAATGGAATAACAATATTAATGTGTCGTCAGATACCCAAAGTCCAACTGTTGTGACCTGAGACACAAGGACAGTCACTCACCTTCCACCACTCCGCTGATGAAGCGCTTGGTTCCCGTGTTCGGCATGGTCAGTAATGGTGAGGTGGTTCCACGTTATTAACTTATTTCTAAACCTCGACTCTTTTGATTTGATGGACTACTACTACTGTAGCACAGATCATAAATAACAGTGGCTCCGAATTATGTCAGGACAAGTCATACAGTTTGCATTACAAGTGTGTTCATTTAAGGTTCACTTTATTGCACCGTCCCGTGCCTGCACATGCGCAATATTATTCCCTGTAAACACAACGATTGAACGAAATAAAGGAACTATTGGTTTACAGTGGAAGGTGCATGCCTTGTTTGCGTGTCTTCCTACCGGGTAGCGTCTTAAAGAGACAGTGACCATTCCTTGGAGACATCTATATTGCCATCTGTTGGACAAATAATGTTATAATAATCAGGGCTTCAATGGTAGAAGACTTTGGTGGAATGCTTTATCAGCTTACCGTACTCAACCACCAGACAAATAAAACAAATTGCTAGAGGGTAAAATACTGCAAATTAACGTTCTGAAAATGTTTAGAGAACAATCCAAAATGTAATGTTTCGTTTTTTTTTGTTACCAATTTGTATTACCCAGACCCAGTTATAGGTCTTATTTTATGTTTATTGTGTATAACCTACCACACAATAATAGAAATAGGCTGTGTTTGTGTGTTACAAGCTTGACTACTCTTGCTGTTTGTCCTTTTTTATTGTGATGAATAAAACTTAATTCAACTGGTCAAAATGCAATCAGGGGGTTTCCACATCATATTGGTCACAAATGGTTTCACAATGACATGCATGCAGGCTACCTGAAACCAGCACTGATCTGGAAGCATAATACTTGTAATCATTCAGTTGGAGTAGAGTTGATCAAGGCCGATATCAGTACACTATGGACATCTGTTGACTGGATGTAACTCCATAAATGCTATGTAGCAGCTTGACAGTGAGGCCTATTACAGCAGTGGGGCCTGACAATGATTTGGGGTTAACCAAGCACTTCTGAAGCCCTTCACAGTATGGTTTTCAAGGAGGCACTTTAACAGGTGGAAGGTTGAGGGGGCCAACTAAAAAAGGAACTCCTAGTGACCTCACTGGCCTGGCCTCCAAGACATGGAACCATGCTCAGTCCATTGGCATATTAGGTACCAGTATCCATGTCCTCCTCTTCAGGCTCCTTCTCATTAAACTACCCTCAGCCCCATGACCATTAACAATACTGGAGAGACTGGAGCTTGTGTCCCTTAAGTGAATTAAAAATATTCAATCATGTAATTTTCTGTTCAAGTTGCTTCCCCCATGGCAATTTCTCCCAAGAAAGAATGAATGCTCTTGTGCGCAACCCTTCATTATATTGTCATCGTTTTTTTCAGATTAACATTCAATGTGCTTGTTATGCACTGGCAAAAAAAAGGAAAAATCTAAGCTAACAGCTTAGCTTCGAAAGGTGAGGAAGGCCAATTTGTTTGGCCAAAATGTTATTGTCCCTTGTGATGTACTTTTTGCTGCATAACAATATTTTTCTGGAGCTAAGCTGTAGATTTTTCATTTTTAAACTGTTGCTTATCCTGTCCTGCACCAGCGACAACTGGATGTGCACAATATTATCCTTTGAACTTATATTATGTACTGACTGGACCATACTATGAGAAGATCATATCAACTCAAATCGATAACATTACTTCACTTTAATCTTTCATAAAGGAAAATACAAAACAGTGATATGGAATGCAAAACAAAAAAGGTATTTTTTTTTACCAAATCATTATTCGATTTGTCATTAGTAATTATGCTACATGCTAAAATAACAAATGAAAATCTATTTTCATGCATAGCAACATGAAAAAAGGTAAGTACGTAAATATAGTGCTACAAAAGATTGCATGTATTATAGTGCTATAAAAGTGAGAGCATGAAGCTCTGAGGTTCATGGTGTCCTTCTGTTCTCCGCTGAGGGCTGCTAACTCTTTAAGCCTCTCTGGGCTTGTTTCAGTAGTGAGTCAAAATCCAGCTCTTCATTCTGGCTCTTGTCTGGAATAGGGTCCACATCTCTGTTAGAATCTGAGGGGACAAGTACATTCACAGGTTCATTGTCATGTAGTTATGGGTGATGTGACTTACAAAGTGTTACCAGGACATTTATAGACTAAATGTCATTGTCAATATGACTTGATACGACCACATCTTCTGTAAATGATTTCATTAAGTCTGTTGCACCAGAGATGTTAAAACGGTTGCACCAGAGATGTTATTCCTATTATAAAACTGGATTAACAGATATACGGTATTTAAACCCCAGTATTATGTCAAACAGACCATGCACGTTTAGTAAAATATTTTTATTTATGTAATGTATGTTTCAGGTTTTTGTTTAGGGTATATCTTTTAAAGTGTCATTGCGTCATGTATGGAAGATGAATTACAACGTTTAATCCCAGGAATGAACGATCTCAACAAGTCAACTTTGACATGTTTGAGACACGTACCCAGATCAGCGTAGCTGGACTTGCAGAACTGTCTCCTTCCCCCGAAGCAGATGTCAAACGGCAACTCATCAGGCTGCCTCAACTTACTGCCGTTCTCAATAGCTGAAAACGCAGACTCCATGTTGTAGAATGTCACAAAGCCGTAGTTGTCACTATGGGAGCAAGGCAACATTTTGAGTAATCATTGACAGTCTAATTATACTATGCTTTTATTGTCATCAGTTTTATTGGAGAATGTGACTTACAGTATGTGCTCATACATGGGTGGTAGGTTACGACACTATGAATAAATGTACTTTATTTTGTTAAATATAAAGGAAATACAGCTTTGTTACTATTTATTTTATATATGTCAGTGGTTGCTATTGTACAACTAGACAAGATGCATTTGTGCAACCGTGAAGCTACTCACTGTGTATTACTTACCCTCTGTCTCTGAAGTGCAGTGAAACACATTCAACTTCTCCAAAGAAAGAGAAGCGCTCTCTCATCTCATCGTGGGTCATTGTCCGCCGAAGCCGACCCACATACACCACCCTCCGCTCATCCTGTTGGACAAGTTGTTACAAAAGATGATTACCAGTGCTAACTGAAGAATGACAATATAGCTCAATACAATCAGGTATCATAAGGTGACTCTCCTGTTTCTAGAACACATAAAGTTATATTACCAGCTTTTGTTTTCTTTAGCAAAAAGGTAATTATACTAACAAATGGATTGCCACTGTGGTGGCAGTAATCTCATACTCACTATGGCTTTGAGTTTCTGAAGTCTGATCTGTTGTTGCCTCCTACGCCTTCTGTGTTCTGTGCTGCTGCGATGGTACACTGGGCTGAATATAGGGGGGAATTAACAACATAAATACAGCATCATAGACTACTCTACTCACCCTTTAATGGTGAAACAGGGAGCCACTCCGTTCTCTCTCTGGTATGTGTTTTATGCACCACTGCAACCAAATGTCCCATTCGGGACAAATAAAGGCTTTAACTAAATAGATATTTACATTTGAAGACTCAGTGGAGGCATGAAAAGACTAAGGGAGGAACATACATTTAATTGCCATATTCCTGTATCTTTCTCCATTTCAACACAAAAGCATACTGTACACATTATTCGCCGTCTAACAAACAAAAAAGGAGTCAGTTTTAGACCATGTGCTAGCTTGAGCCATAAATCTTAGTATGTTGTATGTGACTTTATGTTCTTCTCACCTTAAGCTAAGTGACTCACTCACACATGTTCCGGAGAACACTTCCATTGGCCACTTACCTGTAAACATCCCTCCACCCTCTGCCACAAGTTTGAGGTGACAGCGATCTAGACCTTGACCGAGACCAAGATTTGGATCTTGAGCGACTGGACCTTGGGCATGAGAAACTGTAGTGCCGGGGCGGAGAGCGGGAAGCAGAAGAAGAGGACGAACTTGAGCTGCTCTCTGAACGCCTGTGACGCCTGAGAGATGGACAGAGATGCAATAAGAGAGAGATACAATGGGCGAGAATTAGAGTATAGAAACAAGTCACTGACATACATACCATAACATGACATGACATACCGTAGCTATATCTAAAGCAGCTTAAAATGACACATTTTTAGCTTGCATCGTGCTTATGGGACAACATTACGTTACAGAAAACAGGAAACAGATGACAGTTTAAGAGACGGTTACCTGAACCTCTTTCTCTTTGGAGAGGGAGATCTGGAGCGAGAGGAGGATGAGGAAGAAGACAGGGATGAACAGGAGGATGAGGAAGGAGAACTGGAGCTTGAGTCTGAATATGGGGACGTTCTCCGATATCTCCTTGTCACCCTCGTCTCCTGTCTTCCTCTCCCAGGAGGGCTTGGTGGAGGTGTGGGGGGACAGCTGGCCTTCACCCTGTCTTCCCTCACATTGATTGCGGTACTGGACTCCATCCCAGGAGTGGCACCGTCTGAATACGACAGTGTAGCTTCTATGGGAAGCTCTGCCTCTGCACTCGTTCTCGGCTGCCCGGAGGCGGTCTGCTGCACACATCTATCCACATTTGTCCTAGGTCCTGGACCAGTGTTACTTTCACAGTTTGTGCTGTGTCTTTTGCATGGAGAACTGGTGCGCGGGTCAAGTATTGTTAATTGTGTTCCATTCGGAAGGTTAATCGTGTTTTTAGAAGAGATGGGAATCTGATGTTTTCTGAAAGGGGGAGTACCAATAACTGGCCTATCCCCAGTGACACAGTAGTCATGGTCTAAGTACACAGACACAGGTGATGTTACCGGAGGAGAAGGTGTTTGGATTTGGGAAGCAGGACACATTGATGAAATGGTGTGTGTCTTCTTGGATGGTAAGGGACGGGGGTCAATGATCTGAATGGTCTTGGCTGGAGGAGGTTTGAATTGGGCTGTTGACAGAACTATATCGGTGCCCAGCGGTTCCGGAATGTCCAGAGACTCTAACGTTTGTGGTTGAGAGTTTACGATCCCGAGGGGTTCAACAGTTCTGGTTGTTTCTGGGTTTCTGGAAAATCCCTGACCTCTCAGAATCTCAAGCAGCTTGACAGATGGTGTTCTGAATGACAACTGTCTGTGGGCTTGTCCTGGTTCCACAGCAGCTTGAATTCTGCCCAGCAGATCCTGTGTACTGAAATTTGGCAGGTTGGCAGTGCGGACCGGTTCTGGAACACTAACTACATCAGTTTGTGGAGGACAGAATTGGTTTTCATTGCTCGGACGGTGGGCGCTCAGTAAATCTGGTACTTCTGAAAGGAAAAACATGACAAATATGACATGTGTGTAATAGAATGCCTCAGTGTTGTGGATGTGTCAATATTTGACAAGTAATACCTGACTAAGTAACTTGATGTGTTCATGTGTTGGCAAAATTGTACTAGTCTCATCATTCACCTTGTGTTTCCTCAAACTGCTCCAATAGGCTGGTCAAATCACTGGCTTCTATGCCTTCAAATGAACAAAAAGACAGACTTTATTAATCACTTGAATCCTAGCATCCTTATCCTGGGCATGTCATGATAGGCGAACGAACATTCTGCGAAAATAGCCTACAAGCTCAAGACATGACACAGCTCAGCACTTGTACTGTAGATTGGTTATTTTTTGCAAAGATATTTCGACCCTTCGAAGAGGTTAAAATGATGCAGGGGAGAAGTAATTTCCAGTATTCCTAAATTATCCCATATTCTGAATGGGGCTGCATAGTGAAAGCATTATTTTTAATTGCAATTTTTCTTTATAAGAATATTGGATTATTCTCAACATTTAATTTTCTTTTGGCAAATCATCAATACCTTTTTCTTTTTTTTGGCTCTATTGTTACATTTTCTGTAATTGTATTCTTGCTCTGTAAAGCACTTTGAGCTGCATTTCATGTCATGAAAGGTGCTATACAAATAAAGTTTATTATTATTATTAATAATTGTGAATTCTTATTTACCAAAATAATTTTGATTATAATTGCACATATAAACATGAATACAGGATAATAACTTATACTTTGTACAAGTTACATTTTACTTTACATTGATTATACAGCAATGGTTTAGCAGCTTACCTGGGTCACATGGGGTCTGGACACTGCAGCTAATCTCAGCAGGGGGTGGTAGTTGCTCATGAGGTAAAATACAGAGGACTGCCCCTGTAGACTCCTTCACCGTGACAGGAGCGTGGACTGGACTAAGTGGCTGAGTAGAGCACGGCGTGGACAAAGGACACTTGGGTTGTGAAAACAGATCTGAAGTGCACAACTGTGAAGTCTTTGGTAAGGCTTTGCTTTCTGAGAATTGACTTAAAATGCATTGTTTTTGCTGAGGTTTGTTGTATTTTGAAAGAGGTTTGGTGTGTACCATATTATGGTGATGTGCTGTAGGGGCAGAAGAGAGGCGCTCTTCGGCCTGAGGTGGTCTTGAACATGTACTATGGGTTTCCTGAATGAAGTGAGTGGCTTTGGTGCTGTCTGAGTATGGATTCTGGTCTAGCATCAACACTTTGAGATTTGGCTCTACTGTGGACGGCTCTCTTTCAGAAGACTGCTTGGAGCATTTCTTCTGCAGCTCTCCGAGGAGACTGTTGCTGAAGAACACTGTTTTGGGCTTGGATTCCATGGTGGACTGGGTGAAGAGCATTGACGCTGGTTGGCTGCTAGTCTTTTCCTTGGATGGATGGTTAACAGGCATGGGGAGAAACACAGGGTTAGGAGGATCACTATTCACCAATGTTGGCTTCTTCCCTAGACTTGTCTTCCTTAAAATACAATCTGAAATTGAGACTGGACTAGGACTAACTGGTGAGATGATTTTGGATTCAGTCCTAAGGCGTTTCAACCCACAAAGACGTCCATAACTGGGTTTTGTCTCTATTGAGTCTTGAATGGGCTTTGAGGATGGTGTTGTCATCTGTTGCCCTTTGGTGTTATGTCTGTGTCCCTGTGGAGGACAGAGGATTGGAGACAACTCCTTGGGGGGCTCTGGCAGGGTGGGCCACTTGGTGGTGTAGTTCCCCTGTTTCTCCCCCAGGGGTTGTCTCTGCAGGCGCAGCTCTCTGTACTGCTGAAGACTGATAGGTTTGGGCTTGACCTCTGAATGTGGAGGCAGAGCCAATGGAGCCTCAGTAACTTCAGCCTGGTCACTGTTGACCTCTGTAGGCAACGGTGTTGTTAGCGGTTCTGCTGATGTACATGCATGAGTTTCAGGTGTTTCCATACAGGCAAGAGGAACTGAGGCAGTTATTTTACTTGTCAGGTCACCTGCAAATGGCTGGTTGAGATTATCCTCTTCCTCCACAGATGCATCAAAGGCCGTCACCTTAACAGGACCGAAGCTCACCCTTTTCTTCTCCTTGGGTGCCTGAGATATGGACGCCTCTCGATTTACCAGAGCACTCTTTAGTAATCTCTCCTCACCTCTGCTTTCTTTCAGTGTCTCTTTCGGTAGTGTCTCATCATCAGACATGTCGACGTTGATCTCTTCATCGCTGTCTCCAGATGGTTTCTCGTACTTCCAGATTTCTCCCTGTAGGGACGGTGACTTGTCCAGTTGACCCAATGCCGCAGCTTTAGGCCTGGGCTCACTCCCCCAGCCCTTCCCCTCTTCCTCCACACACAGTCTCAAACAGTACGGGTGCATGAGTTTGACCAGGTTCACCAGAGACATGGAGGTGAAGACCTCAATTTCACTCTCTGGTTCGTGAGCACAAGTCTCAGCTGTGCTGGTTGTGTGATGTGGCTTCAGACTCGGCTGTTTGAGGCCCTGTGATGGGCTGGTGATTTCTTCTTTATTTCTGTCTTCCTCCGCCCCATTGCTCTGTTGTGTGATGACACTGGGGGATCTGAACCTCGGCTTTCTCAGTCTGTCAGCAATTGATTCTTCCTACAGGTTATGGGACAAAAAGGATCAACAAGATATTGGTTCAATTAACGCAGTATGGTGTTATCTTAGTGTTTTGGTTAAAGGATCATACTAGAGTCAATACATGCCATTGTTTATTCACAGCTCCAGCCATATACCATGCATAAATGTGGAGCCATTCGTCCATTAATGATATATGATGTTGTTTTTGGATTTCACTTTGTTTACATTCTCTCCATAGTCATTAAAACATTACCAAACATAACTCAATCACAGAGTCATTGTCGTCTAAACATCATTGCAACAACAAGTTTGAATTTTCTTCAAAAATCAATCTTTTCTCCCAGGAATATTTTCGGCTATAGATTTCACAAATCAATCTGCGCTTTAAAATGCATAAAAATGCAACAATAACGTTGACCACAGATAACTGCACAATCTCAAGCTTGGTAATTTTCATATTGTACTGAAATTAATATCCACTGTACTGTGAGCGAGTAATAGTAAATGGTGCATTTATATATCATGCTAGATTGCCCGTATGGTCCTTTAACATATTTTTCCTTTTAGGCAAATTTCGAAGAACTACATTATGAGTGACCAACAGGGACACGGAAATGGTCACACAGCACAATAAAACAAAAAACACCCAAATCATTTTATAAAGATTCACATTAAAATGAATTACTTCTGTGACCTCATTATAACAAAAAACAAACAAGAAAAGGATGAGGTCCTTACCTTGACTGAAGAGCTCGACTTGGTTGGATGACACCCAGGCTCTCTGGTAGGAGGAACTCCAGCCAGACTCAAAAGCCTCCTCAACTGAAACAACACAGGATAGGAATGAGACCTCATCAATGAGAGTGAACAAAAATATGTTATGCAATCTTTAATCAAAAGTTAGCATTCTAAATGAATCATGGGCTTATTAATTTTTGAAGCTAAAATATCAATATTTAACATACTATTTATGTATATCTAATAAAGCACACGCTCTTACTGAGACTAATGCATCATATCACGTTTATACTCACTGGAGAGTTGTCTCTGTGTTTTTCAGGGTCTGGCAGGGTATCAAAGGGAGACATGGTCCCTTCCTCATCTCCCACACTGTCTAGCATCTCCGTCAGGGCTGTCAGCAGACTGGACTCGTTTTCCTCCTCCACTCTACTCTTCTCCTGGACAGGGATAACCAACAGAACGACTGTCAATAACCTTTTACCTGACATAATAACACTGTGTGTGTGACAGTGTATGCATGAAAGACTCAAGGCCATGTTATCAGTTTCTCTGACACTTGTATTATGTATCCCTTATCCCTTACTATTAAAATGCTACAGTAGCAATTGGTATAAGTCACTCTGACCTCTGAAGGAGGAGTGGAGTCTTCAAAGATGGCCAAGATGGAGTGGTCCACTTCCATAACTTCCACTTCTCTTTTACTCAAGGCCACCTACCAGAGAAGGAGGGGGGGGGGGGGGGGGGGGGGGGGTGAGATAAAGGAAAAAGAAAAAAGCACATTTAGATTTTGATCTTAAGCATCATATCACATTTTGCACACAATTATTACATAATTGCCTAATCACAATTATTTGAGATAATAATTGCAATTATTTGTAAGACAATTAATCGTCAAGTAAAATGTCATGCTCGTGACAGACAGCCTTAACAGTGAATACAGTGTGCTCTAGCCTCGTTGCTCCTTGTGGTGTCTCATTGTGTGAAGGAAATGCAGGTCTCTCCCTGGGTGTGGACAGCACAATGAGACACTGACTCAAGTATGATAACATGATGATAGCCAGAAATGAATGCCTCTTTTCATTCATCTGTACTGTATTACTGTCCCATTTTAGGGAAATGTGTTGGTTTGTAGACAGCTGGGTTCAAGAAGATTTTTAAGTATCAATGTGATTAGATACAACGATTTCACATAATACATCAATTTTGGACTTATGCATTAGTTTTTTGTGCATCAATCGTATGTATATTGTGTACATTTGATTTAACAGACCAGAGGCCTTGTGGTTAGAGTTTCTGCCCTGAGACTGGGAGGTCAGGGTTCAATCCCCCGGCTAGCAAAGACTAGCAAAGTGGGACCCTATAATGCCTCCCTGCTTGGCACTCAGCATCAAGGTTTGGATTGGGGGTAAGTCCCAGCGACATATGCCTACTAGTGCCGTGCCAAGTCCAGGGGGTGTACTTGTATATCAAGCTGGCTCATGCTACAGAAACAGGATAGGCTCCTGATCTATGCACTACTTACTTACATAGTGTGAGTTATTACTTAAAATGAAAAAATGAAGGAAAAAAAATATACAAAACTGCACTGCACTACCAAGTCAATCTCAAAATAAAGACTCTGATCTCCCCATGACTGGAAGAGGTGCAGGTAACCCTGACCCTGTACCAGTGTTGTGTCCCACAGAAATACTGATTTGAACCTATAGTCAGTATAAGTCAAAAGCAAGACTAATAAAAAGGGGTAAAAACGTTTGTTTTAAACCCTGAGAGTAAAATAGAATGGAATTAAGAAAAAATGTAACTATAAGCAAGCGAAGGAGAGAGGATAGATAATGTCATTATTTGTATTGCTACACAGACATGTTTGACTGGGCACACATACATTGGGGAGGCAGGTCCTTGCTTTGATGAACGTCTCTGGGAACCAATGAAAACTCTCCCAACAGAACTGGTCCACCCCATATAAAGTGACAGTCAGCAACTACTGTAGTACTACTACTATTACGACCTGAATTGAACTGTTCTCATGTCAATGAACGTTGAACGAGCACATGGCGTTACAATGGGGACTTAATAGTTTACTTACAAAGTTAACGTGGTGGTTGTCACTATATCACCCTGTCTGTCGGTTTCTATCCAGAACATCATGTTCCAGATAGCCGACATATGATTTTAAATATCCACATATAACACAAGTAGGTTTGTAAGGGGGTTTCTCAACAAGACAAAAGTAGGATGTACAGTACACACAGTACAGTGTAATGATACAACTATTTAACGGTGAAATAGTTATATAATTATACTGTACTAGTACTACTGTATACATCCTAATTTCAAATGTGCACTTGAATTCTGTATGTAACGGGTTACATTTTAATCCCCTAAAAAAAATGTCAAGAGCACATTTGAAATTTGCAACGATACACAGAAGTCACAAAAGCAACTCATTGCTATTATAGTCTTACTACTACACTACTAGCTAGCCCTGCTCGTGCTAGCCACGTGTTGAACTGCGGTACATGTGGTCGTTACAACGTGTTATAACTGCCGTGACGCAGTATAAACCAACCGCTCGTCGTTCATTGTAACGTAACATTGCCATGCGTAATGAACCGGTACCTCTTTGAGGATGTCTTTGTCGAGAAATTCGGCGTTGCCGGCATTTAAATGCTTATCTTTTCCTCTCCGTTGCGTCGCCATCTTGCAGTTCCGCACATGGTGCGCTGGCAGGGCAGAGACACGTGGTCCCCGGACGCAGAGCACGCTACAGACCTGGGATCAGTGTGTCGTCCCTGTGTTTTCAGCTACTTCAATGCAACTGGACGAGATGGAATCCGATCCACGGTCAGTGGTGTATGTCGTGTGTGCGATACATCTGTTCATCATCATCATCATCAGTGGTTTAATTTGATCTAGCATAGAATAATATACTATACTAAGCACTAAATGACTGTTATATGGAACTTGTATTGCATAAGATAACCGGACAACGTAAACATTGTTAGAGATATAGCGTCAAACGAGGGGGGGGGGGGGGTAATATGAGCGTGTTCTGCCAGTGATTTGAATCTGATTACCTTCCATTTTCTGCGTAAAGGCGACATCTAGTGTCCAAATAACGCACAGAACGAAGCCCTCAATGTGAGCAAAACTTTTCTTTTAGAGCGTGACAGTGACAGTGTGTGTGTGTGTGTGTGTGTGTGTGTGTGTGTGTGTGTGTGTGTGTGTGTGTGTGTGTGTGTGTGTGTGTGTGTGTGTGTGTGTGTGTGTGTGTGTGTGTGTGTGTGTGTGTGTGTGTGTGTGTGTGTTATTAAACGGTTGTACTGTATACAAAGGACTGTAGATAGCCAGACATGGCATAATTGTTGAGATTATTGCCAAAGATGTGTCATACACGTTTGATTCCTCTGTTGTGTTTCACAAATACTCCTGTGTGAAACCATATGTTTCAATGCAATAATCCCCTTGTATTTGCAAAACTAACTCCAACTACAGTTAGCCTACTACACCGAATGTCATTGTGATTGATGACTGAGGTCTTCCTCTATTGGAAGTTAGTTGGCTGTGCTTTTTGACTTCAGTTTAGAGGAAGCCTTGCTTACTAAACAAGTAAAATACCAACCATTAAGACAATCCATTATAGATCTAGGCTATAAGTGTCAGCTCATTGCTTTTATATGTGGCACTTTGGGCCACCATGTCCACAGGCTAAGGACCCCTTTGCTGAGAGAGAGATGAAGCACGGACCCCTATATACTATATTCTGTGTACAATTGTGTCGCAGGTTAAACTTTTACATAGATTTCATAGGTACTTTTATACACTTGTTTGAAAGCACTATCAAGTTGGATTCATGTTAATGTGTATTTTCAGACATTTTGTGTGTTCGCACCATAGGTTCGCACGCATTCCCTGTAATGACAATCCCAAAATAATAAGGTAAAAAAGTGGTTAAACTTAAGCTTTTTTAGTAATCATATCATTTAATTTAAAATTCATTCATTGTTTTATTCTTCAGTTCAATGGACTGGAGAGGGGAAGTCTCTAAGTCCATAGAACATCTACATCACTGGCATTTAGTTTTTATTAATGAACTTGTGGTTCTACCAAGTTAGACGAATGTGACCCACATCTTAATGTGTTTTAAGGAATAATTTGCAGGAGGTTTAATACATTTGAATTATTTTTAAGTGGGAATGCTAAGTGTTGAGACTCTGGGCACTGCAATGTTTACAATGTGAACATGCCATTTTATTCAAATGTTTTATTCATAAATCTTTGAGATATGTTCTAACAACCTGAAGTGAAAGTATTGGTCCTGCTGTAAGTAGCCTATAGAGTTGATTATCAGAGGCTCATGTATGTTGACAGAAAGGAAACTGTGGGTTGGCCGTGCATGTAACCGAGTAAAAGAATGCCCTGAAACTGTCACAGGTTCAGTTCCATCTCACAAAAGCCACCATCAGTGGTGGAAAAAGTACTCAGATATTTCAAATATCCTATGTATAAAATAGGCCTAAAGTGGTTAAAGTGTGTCTTGTAATATAATAATTAACATCTGGAACTAGTAACTAGTAGTAACTAAACTTTTCAAACAATTGTAGTCGAGCAATATTTGCCTCTGAGATGTAGTGGAGTAGAAGTAAAAGTACTGAACATTTGAAATACTCAGTAAAGTAAAAATACCAAAAAAATGTACTTAAGTACAGTACTTGAGTAAATGTGCTTAGTTACTTTACACCTCTGGCCACCATGTCCCTTAACGGCGCCCTCATGTCCTGACAAAGTAACCGTAACTATTACGATAGCTAATGCACTGAGCTCAAACAGTACAAGTTCTTTAAAAAAAGATCATCATACTTGTCAATGTCCAAGTCAAGCAAATCACATGCAAGTCACGTTGACCACTAGATGGTGCTATTTGTTGCAATCATTGACTATAATACAGTACACTGTACTGTGAACAACTGTACTGAGTACAGTTGTTCATGTTTCATCTTTCAGTTTTGTGTAAAGGCTGCAACACGTCACTTAATTTTGCTCAAAAAAAGAATCATCCTTAGTGACTCAGTTTGTGTTTATCATTCCGTTGTGTTCGTGACCCTGTTATCTTGCCCATTCATACCAGTGCGGCGCGCAGTTGACCTTTCACTTGAATGTCACAGTTTCACAGCATCAGTATCTGCATCAGTGGGAAGGGTACAACCTGCTTATGACACACACCGCATACTGGCCACAGTAGTTTCATAGCATCACTGTCTTTCAGGAGAGAAGACCCTCTTTTCACTGCATTTCATACTTGATGTGAAATCAAATAAACAGATTTGATATAGCCTAGTAATTATTCTGTCTAGTTTGCCCAATTATCCATGCTTTAGAAATAAAACTAGCCCTTAACTTAGAATAGAAGAAGTTTGGTAACTGCATTTCAGTTACATACAGTCACAGTACAGTAATATACATTGATACTGTACATGTATTTGTTTATTTCATGCATATTAAGTATGAAGGCATACAGAAAGGCAAGGAAAGGCATACTCCTCTCTCTTCCCTTTCAGGTGAGAGGAGACAATTGCATTTTCTGGATTGTTCAGGTGGTTTAAATTCTTGAAATAATACAGTATGCTCTAATCCTAATGTCACAAGATGGAACAGAGTTGGTAACAAGCCCTCTAACTTGACACTCTTCTATAGGACCAGCTTTGCCATCCTCATGCTCTCTCATTCCTGAACTATTTCCACTTCTTTATCTCTCTCTCTCTCTGTTCCATGTCCTCCTATTAGTTCATTTCTCTCTCTCTCTCTCTCTCTCTCTCTCTCTCTCTCTCTCTCTCTCTCTCTCTCTCTCTCTCTCTTTCTCCCTGGCTCTCTTATCTTCCACATCTCTGAAACACATACTGTCTGAAATGGGGCCAAAGCATCCTGGTGTCAGACTGTGTGTGTGTGTGTGTGTGTGTGTGTGTGTGTGTGTGTGTGTGTGTGTGTGTGTGTGTGTGTGTGTGTGTGTGTGTGTGTGTGTGTGTGTGTGTGTGTGTGTGTGTGTGTGTGTGTGTGTGTGTGTGTGTGTGTGTGTGTGTGTGTGTGTGTGTGTGTGTGTGTGTGTGTGTGTGCGTGCGTGCGCGTGCGCGTGGTGCAGGGGTTCTGTGTAAGTGGGTCACCTTACTACAGCATCCAGCCTCTGCGTTGCGTCACAACATTGACACACGTACACACGCACATACTAGACACTGACATGTCCCCTCCCTCCTCCCCTCCTCCTCACCCTGCCCCCTTTTCCACTCAGGCCTCTGGTTTTGGCAGGAAACTTAGTGCCCTGAAATGGGAAACATATACATCTCTTATTCTCTTTCTTTATCTGTTTTTCAGGCTCTTTCTTTCACTTTGTGCACACTCATCACTTTTACCCTCGTTCCTGGGAAAAGAAAGGAAAAGAAAGTGTTAGGAAGTCTCTTTCACTCCATTCTGTTTATCTCAAGTTGAACTTTTAAAGAAATCCTGAGAGATAAGGACTCAGGTATGCTTCTATCTTTGTATTTTCCTCTCTCCTTTATTGTATGTCTGTGTGCATGCACGTACCGTTTTTTTAGGTTAAATGCAAATGCTAGGTGTGCTAATTGCCATCCCCTGGAACCTCAAATGTTGGGTCAATTTGTACAGTCTGAGTTAAAGGTAGGGCAACATATAAGGGACAAATTCTCATATTTACATCTAAACAACAATATCACTTAATTCTTTCATGTAATTATAGGGAAATTATTTAAAATGAGAAGTTTTGAAAAGGTGACTGTACAGGTAGTAGAATGGAATTGCACAGTGATGACATCATGAGTGGAGGAAGCTTCTTGTACACTGTCTTGTCAGTACTTCGAGTATATATTGGCCATGTCTAGCATTAAAAATCTGATATATTTGCATTGCTCTTGAAGCTTCTCTACTATAACAGGTTAGATTAAATGTATATTGATGATATAATTATCCTTGTACAGTATTTGTTTATAGGGAGTTTAGGTGAGTTTAACAGGTTAGTCCTCTTCCACTCCTGAGATCACAGAACTGCTCAATTTGGGATTATTGAATGTTGGGGGTGGGCCAGATTAAACGTTTTAAACGCATTTACAAGCATTTATAAAGCATATTTATAGTTGAGAATGCCTAATTCTAACACAAGTACTGTGTTTTCACATTATTTTAATATCAAGCATTTAAAAACATCTTTGAATTCCCTTTAATGAACACTGAGGATATTGCTTGGCACTGTCTCTTCTGAGGTTCTGTAGTTGAGCGTTCATCTCTTCTAGCCCTTCCTTCACCCCCCCTTCCCTTCTGTTTCTCTTTCTTTGTTGTAATGTCCCCCTTCATCTCTAGTCTTCTCCTTCCTCACTTTCTCTCTCTCATGTTATGTATGAATGCCCCCCCAGGTTCTCAGTAACAGATGTTCTTTCCTCCGTGCAGGAGGGCATTCCTTCTCTCATGCTCTGTGAGGGAACGAGGGAATGAAGGGAAGCAGATGAAGTAAAAAGAAAACAGACGACGGGAATGGCAACAAAACAATGCCCTCAAGGGGCTTTTGTTCACCCCCTCTACCCACAATACATCTGAACTAGATCTTGTTTTGGTGAAATGCCCAAGTCCACAGCAACATTTCTTCCCAGAAGGTTGGTGTTTGTGCGTGTGTGTGTGTGTGTGTGTGTGTGTGTGTGTGTGTGTGTGTGTGTGTGTGTGTGTGTGTGTGTGTGTGTGCACACACTGTTCTTTCAGAGGTGTCAGGTTAAAGGTCATGCTTTCTTGGCCTTTTTATAACACACTGCAGCCCCTGTCACAGTTGGGCTGTGAGGACTGCAGACATGCATGCACGCACATGCGTGCACAGTCTGCACACATTCTTGTACTGGATACTTGAGTGGACTTTTGACTGATATCCATTGACTACCATAACCTCTAACCTTAACCAGCACCACTACATGCCTAACCTTTACCCTAGCCTTAACCTAACACTAATTCAGTGGTGTAAAGTAACTAAGTACATTTACTCAAGTACTGTACTTAAGTACACTTTTGAGGATTTTTTACTTTACTGGAGTATTTCCAATTTACAATACTTTTACTTCTACTCCACTACATCTCAGAGGCAAATATTGTACTTTTACTCTACTGCAATTATTTGAAAACTTTAGTTACTAGTTACTTTGCAGATGTAAATTATTATATTATAAGATACACATTAACCACTTAAGCTCACAAAGCGCCGCATCGCGACGCATTGTGAGCTTGTAGATTGACTATTTTCAAACATTTTTGGACTTTTACTTTTGGTACTTAAAGGTAGGGTAAGTGATATTTTTTGGTTAAAACAAAAAGTATTTTGTTAAAAGGTTAAAGCACTATATTCTGATAGTAATCGTTCCTATAGAGTGTTTGTTCAGTAACAGGAGTCTCCCCGTCTCTCCAGCTCTTTAATAAACAGAAAATACATTTTTCGGTAGGTGTCGAAATCTCAGCCAATCAGGTGAAAGTACCCATTTTAAGCTTAATTTGTATAGTATTCCAGTTCCAATTTTGCATGCTCATTTCCAATTTCACTTGTTTAATCTGTATCCTGATTGAGTTCTCTATCCTGGTTGTGGATAAAATTGGAAATGAAACTGAAACTGAAACTAAAATGCATTTTCTGTTTAATAAAGAGCTGGAGAGACAAGGAGACTCCTAATACTGAACGAACCCTCTATAGCAATGAGTACTATCAGAATATAGAGCTATTTAACAATTATTTTAACCAATGCAAATCACTTACCCTACCTTTAAAGTATATTTTGATGCCAATACTTTGGTATCTTTACTCAAGTAACATTTTGAACACAGGCCTTTACTTGTAACTGAGTACTTCTACATTGTAGTATTGATACTTTTACTTAAGTAAAACATCTGTACTTTTCCCACCACTGCACTAATTCTAATTCTACGTCCTAACCCCAAAACAGCCGCTTGAGAAGTGAGGACCAGCTAAATGTCCTCACTTTCTATAATCTTCCTCATCTTTCTATCCTTGCGAGGTTCTCTCAAAGATAGCAGTACAAGCAGACACATACATAATATCAACTGAGATTCACAAATCTATCCCTACAGTATCAGACACTTGCTGTGACACATGTTTTCAAGTATTAGTCTTAACATGCGCGCGCACACACACACACACACACACACACACACACACACACACACACACACACACACACACACACACACACACACACACGGCATGATAATAGAAGCCTGCATCAATAATGTATTTGCGAGGAACTGGATGCAGATTGAGCCTTACATAACCCAGTGAGAGCTGACAGAGAGCTGTCTGATACAGTCACTACTCCAACCCCCTAAAGGCTGGAAGCGTCTTGAACCAATTAACCACCACATTCATCCATTGCAACCAACTCTCCAAGACCACTGTGCTCTGACAGACAACATCTTGTAGAATGACACATTCTACACACAAATCTTGTTTGTATTCCTTTTTGGGGGGAAGGGGACTTCCACCAGTCTTTATCAGTCCATTCCCTGATTTTGTTGCTGTCGGGCAGAAACCTTGTATCTCTTTATCGCACATGAGTGTAGAGCAAAAGTAGCAAAAATAGCCGATCTGCAAGCCCGCAACGCTTCACATCGGGACACGTTGCGAGCTTGTAGATCTGCTATTTTTGAAAAACATTTAGTTTTTCAAAGTGAAAGTAAAATTGGTTAAGAGTCTGGGTTTTATAAATCTTGAACCAATGAAACGTATTAAAAAGATCTTGTGACTAAATAATGACTACATTGGATCCATTGGAACACAGGCTATTTTTTCAGTGTCCTGAAAAGCAACTAACTAAGTACGCTTTGGAAATTCAAGGTTTCTGCCTGACAGCGAGAATTTGCTAGATGGGATTGATTCTGATTACCTTGAGTAGGGGCTGTATGCAGCAAAATCCATGTTAATTTAATTCCGAAGAGTTTCAGAGTTAAATGAACACTCTGGATTTGACTGTGTGGTGGACTGCCCAGGGCCTCATGATTTGCTGACAGATACTTCAACAGGCTGTTGACAGCTTGTAACCTTTTGGTTACAAGCAGTCTAACCATTGGGCTTTACTGACACCTCTTGTGACTAATTTATGCTAATTTGTTGTGATCTCCCACCGAAAATAGCCAATCTACAAGCTCACAATGCAAAGCAAAGTGTTGTGAGCTTGTAGATCTACGATTTGTAGATCTGCGATTTGTAGATCTGCGATTTGCGTCACCGGTGCACAACTAAGTGTAAATCAGTCTGTTGATGTTTCTGGTGTTTTCCACCATCAATAACCACTGTTGATGTATCCCGGAACTAGCAGGCACCTACTTAACCACATTAACCCTGATGTCCCTGTTTTGGGCACATTTTCAAAAACATGTGATGTCACCATTTGCCACACAAAGAAAAAAGTGAAAATATTTCAAATAGATCTACAAGCTCAACGCGCCACTTGAGCTTGTAGATCAGCTATTTTCGCTATCTGTCGAATGACGAAGTACATAATAGGGCTTAAGTGGTTAACCCACAATTTCTCAGTGGCCACACTGGTTATTGAGTAGCTCCCAGGTGTGAATGGTTGTAACTAATGTATACAGTAACATCCTTTATAATGCTAAAGAAAATTTTGCTGTTTTTTGGTCCAAAGGGACCTCAACCGCACTTTACCAGTCCAGTCTCTCTGATAAGCCTGTCACAAGTATCATATTTTACTGTTGTTGCTGAGTCTGTGGGCTTAGTGCAAAATCACAGAGGAAGCATTTATTTTACTGCATGTTGAATTTCTTTTATTTTACTGTATCTCTAATAAAACTTTTTTGATAGCTTGTAAAGTTTCCTAATATTTACTATAATGTACTGGTCAGCTGAGACCAATGAACCTATAAAAGACTTGGACATCAGATAAGGTTTCATTCCAATGAGTGTAAAGCCAAATAGCAGGAACTACAGTACTTTGTGTGTTTTGTAAAGGCCACAGGTTTTCATGATAAGGGCTAAGATTTCACAAAGCCCATACACACTACTTAATGTCATGCCACACAATTCTGTATCAACATCACATACCGGTATATATAATAAAGCAGGACATGAGTCGACCTTGAAAGACGTTTTTCTCAGTTTCACGATTTACACATTAACGGTTTGTTTCTTTGTAGGGCAGTTTTGGTGTTGGCTGCATGGACTACATGGGATAAATACAACGGAATCAGGACTAAATGTAATTAAGTCATTAGAAAAGGTTTCACAGGATCAGGGTTGATGGAGTTGATAAATATTTCATTTGTCCCCCAGGGAGAGCTGGGAAAATGTTGAGGGAAGTTTTTCAGAGCAGGCTAAGAGGTACACTGTGTGTGCACGAGACTGTTGGTGTGTAAGAAATTGTTGTGTCAGAGACCTATGTCTCCACCATCTCTCAGAAGAAAGACAGGAAATTAATGGAAGAATACTGCTGACTCTCCCATTTCGCCACTGTCCACTGTTTTAATGAAAGGTTTTCTGTGATGGTACTCAAATGGGTCAAGAAATCACCGGTTTATGATTTATTATTTTATTTAGCTTTTTCATTATTGTTTTCAAGACATGCAAAAGGACAAATACAAAAAATACAGATATCCCACAAGACAAACAAAGTACTTTTTTAAAGTAATGATTTTCATTGCACATCTCTGCCTAAAATACATTAATCTCTCACTCTGTCCACAACATGATCGTACAGCAGATTGAGTTAATCATGGGCTTCTTGTTTTTTGACTTTGACATATGTCTATATTCCTCTTCTGTCCCGAATATAATTAGGCACCATCACTGTCATTGTCTCTGACGTGCACCAAAGTATTTTTTCCCCAGAAAGGCCACTGTGTGTGTGTGTGTGTGTGCGTGCGTGCGTGCGTGCGTGCGTGCGTGCGTGCGTGCGCGCGCGTGTGTGTACACGTGTGAGTTTGCACAAATACTTTTTGAATGTTCACATGCTACTTTGCGCAGTCAGTGTGTGTGTTTATGTGTGTGGGTGCGCGCGCGCGTGTGTGTGTGGGCGCGTGCGCGTGTGTGTGTGTGTGTGTGTGTGTGTGTGTGAGCTCATCATGGTTATATCCTTTCTCTGCCACATTGCCATGGCGACAGTGCCCTCCCGGGGTAATGGGGGACGATTGCGCCAGAGCTATTTATTTTCTACTTCTTTTCTCCCTCCCTCTCTCCCTCCATCCATTCACTGCTCCATCCATATCTTTGTCTCTTTAACATCCCTCTCTCCCTTTCTCCCACCATAATCTCTCCCTTGTCCCTCTCTCTTACTTGCTCCCTCTCCACCTCTGCCTCCTCACTTCTCCACCTTCCTCCTGCGACCCATCTTTTCCTGTCCTTCACTCTCGTCTCTCCCTCTCCTTGTCATCTCTCAACATCCTATCCTGTGATTGGCTGTGGTCTAATATGCAAAATAAGACCCCAGACTAATGAGAGAGACAGAGGGACAGACAGGCCGACAGGAGAGAGGGACAGAAAGAGAGA